>NW_024581076.1:7480531-7831485 GCF_017639235.1 Corvus kubaryi | reverse complement strand
TTATGTTATGTTATGTTATGTTATGTTATGTTATGTTATGTTATGTTATGTTATAATCGGATTACTATACAATCGTACTTGGAAGTAACATTTACATGAAACATGCATTTTCTGTGGAAATTTCATTCATTTTGCACCATTTAAAATTCTGTCACACTGCTACAGCACACTGAGAACCTGATGTTGAAAGTGGATAGAGGTAGAGAGGTGATCAGAAGCACTGAAGCGCAGGAGAGAAAAATGGTTACAAGGAAGGGGAAGGACCTCAAGAAATCCATTCGGACACTCTGTGTCTGTGTCTTGCCAACCTTGTGCTTTGAGAACTCATTGGAAAGTTGAGCACCAAGACTGCAAACACAAAGGCATACCTATACCTTCCCAGTCTTATTGCACCCAGCTCATCTGCACTCAGAGTCACTGAGCAATGACAGTGTGAAAGGCACTGTGTTATTTCAGCACTTACATACATAAGGCTAAAGAATTTAAATAATAGTAGAGCACCACGACAGGAAACTCACTGTGAACAAAATGCCAGTCATTTCTGTAAATTATTTATCAAATCAGTCACTATATTAAAAGAGAAAAACAGAACTGAAAACCCGGATAACAGCAAAGACAATGCTTCTGACAATAATTGCCAGTGAATAAATGCATACGTTGTGGATAAGTCCTGCCTTTGCTAACTGTGACAACAGAACTTTTATCTGAGCTCTTTCAGGACCCTAAATAGATATACAGTGCAAATAAATGAGCCATAGAGAACTATAGAGAGTTCAGAAAGAAATTGAAAGCTAAACAGAGAAAAACAAGCAGGGAAGACACAAAAATTAGTGTGATTGACTTGTTTTTTACCAAGCAATGTGTCTTCAGCCATACCCCTCTACACTCTCCAAGGAAAGTAAGTAGGAATCATTTTTTCAGTGTAATTGTATTCTGATGTATCTGGTTTATTCCACTGCCTTTCAAACATCCTGTGACCCACCACAGAACTGCACATCAGCACACCTTTACAAGTCTGAATTGACAACTTTTCATGCAAGTTAATGATTTACACCCATGGAGCACTGGAAAGAAGTCACAGAGAGGCATGGATTCACAGGAGGGGTCTCTACAGCCACAGCAGCATCTCTCCACACCACCCCTCACCCTGTCTGTGGCACATGCTGCTGCTCTGGTACCATGCCATAGTCCTGGCCTCATCATCCCCTCAGTCTGAGCAGGGCAACGTACCCGTAGATCCTACCTGAAATGAGATGCTGCATCTCTATACTCCACAACACTAAAAAAGATACATAGGTGACAAGCAATAAATGCAGTTGCTTCATTCCAGCAAAAGGTGTTGCTCTACCTCAAGTAGTCTTGGAGCTCCCAATGTTCTTGGAGCTGGTACATTTTATACTTTTTCTTAGATAAAATCATTTTTTCTCTTAAGTTTAGCAAGAAAGCAAGGGAGGATGACTTTCTAGTCATGGCTTGCAAACAGGACCAAAAAAACCTCAGTGGAGCTGCAAGTACACCCTGAAACTGAAGAAAATTTACTGGGCTATTTCCCTACAAAATAAACTGTTTACAATATTTTATGAACCACCCACACCAGTGTCCATGAAAATAGAATGCTGTACTTATGAGGCAACTCTCATGCAAGCAGTATAATCTTTAGCACTTTACACTTGAATTCTACTAAAAATATGTTGCATTGTCATCAGGGAAGAGTTACAGTTAAAAAAAAAAAGGAAGATTACAATTTGGAAGACTAGATAGTACTGAAGAGATGATAATTAGGCAAGGAGTTACAGCACATTATTCTCTGGTGGTCCATGTTGTACAGCTAAAAGGCTACATCGGCTGCCCAGTCTGCTGCCTGTTCGTCCAGCCCAGCACACACAAGCTGCCTTCTCTCCCCTGCCCTCACTCTGCCAGGCTCCTGTAGCCTTTGAAACTCTGAAGCAGCTACAGGGATGGTGTCAGGAAGCAGGGCACACGTGTCAAGCTCAGTGAGTCCCTACAAAACCCTCAGAGTCACAGTTCTACCTGGTTCCCCCACTGGACTGCAAATGCAATGGGCAGAAGTCCAAGGGAAGTGCCTGCTGCACGCCGGCAGCGAGGTGATGCGTTCCCCTGTGTCAGATTTTTGGAACACAGTAGTAGCAGCTGAAAATAGTCAGAAGGCTTTAAGTATGTGCACAATCATCAGAAAGCGAAGGGAGAGAGCCTCCACTAATGAGAGAGAAGGTAAATAGAGCCTGAGAAACTGGAAACATTCTTTGGTTTGGCTTACAGCAGGGAAAGAAAAATCTTAAAAAGCATTGTGCAGAGCACGAAGAGAGGCCATTAATCACAGGAAATGCACTTCCTCAAGTACAGTAAGAACATGCGAGAGCCTGTCATTTTTCAGACCATTGCTCAAAAGATTTCCATAATTTTAGAATAAGCTGATCCTCAAGACCCAGGTGACATGACAGGGCAGCAGAATGACTGACATGACAATGATGGCGAAGAGCTTTGTTAGCCTGAAGAAAGACATAATTCCTAGGCTTTGGAAACCTACCACAAATTTGACGCAGGTGCCCCACCTGGCTTGGCAACAATGGCCCTTCCCAAATACTCAGCTGGCCAAGTGCATGAGGTAAGTGACCTGGGAACTTGCTGATCTGTAAAAGGGTGTCCATTCTTGGTACTTTCCAAATGACCCATCAAGTCCTAGAACGGATATACCCTGCTATGGCAATTGTTAAAAAAACTATAGAAACATATCAGAATCAGTGGGTAAATGGTCATGCCTTTTTCAATATCTGAAAATAGTAATTTATTTAAATTTGAAAAGTATCTCTCTCTGCCTTGACTTTAGAACAAGAGCCAGGTACAGTATTTGTATTGTACAACCAGTGCTGGGCTGTAAACTGCAAATTCTATATGTCTGTGGGAGCTGGAAAAAACTATCTCTGCTGACAATCAGATATCAGGGATTCACAGCATTAAAAAATAACAATTTCCCACAAACCATGATGGTTTAGTAGGAATACCAGGCCCTTATTTGTCAGTTCACCACGTTTGCTAATATCGTCCGTGCAAAGGGCTTCAACAAATTCAATCTTCATAAAATCCCATTGAACTGAGGTAAATTCACTCTAAAACAAAAATCCTTCACCAGATCCCAACAAAGTGTGAAAAAAACTCCGACAAGCATCACAGAACGAGTCCAGAGAAGTTTTTTCTTCTCTATGAATTTGCCTCTAACTATAGGTAGAAATCATATTTGTTCCCACATTTTTGGATGATATTTCTCTGTTAAAACTGCAACAGACCTGTTCTGCTGGAAAAACAGTAGGAGGGAAAGTATTTCCAAGAAGCTGTACCAATTTAAATGAGCCAACTGCACAGTGCATGAAGGTATGGTAGCAGGAGCTGGGCTTTCTGTCCCTGACACCAGCCATGGGTGAGGCTCACTGCTCTCTTCTGTAGCCCTATGGGTCCATCCTCCCACCGGCACCGGCTGCGTGCTGCTGCCTCCCCGCCAGCACAGCTTTCTGTGGCTGCCCAATTGCCTAAATGAAGGTGAGGAACATTACAGGGCAGAGCCATCAGCTCTGTATGGAACCCGAAAATGCTTTTCCATGTTTATAGCACCAACACCTTTATAAAATCCCAGGTACAGAGTGGATGACAAAATCTCGGGTTTGAAATGAGCAGGCAGAATTAAGGAAAGTGCTGTTTTAACTGCTGCCACAAACATTATTGGCAGCTAAGTGACACTGGAAGTACAAAAGGAGGGAGGGTACAGTGGAGCCCATCAGTTCAACTCTTCATCGGAGCACGTTTAATGGAACTTTATGTTCAGCCGTGTGAACTTTGAATACCTAAGTTCAAATTTCACCTTCAGACTTCCCATCTGTTCTTATTTCATCCTCAGACTTTCCATCTGCTCCCATCTAGGCCTTCCTAATGCCATGCCCAGTCAGACGGTATGGTTTTACCAGGTGCTTCTGTCTTGGAAATTTTATGGCATATAAGAAACAATAAAAATTTATGTTGTACATGTTACTTGTGCTAATTAATTCCATTGCACAACAATGTTTTTTAAACGATATTGTCCAGAAAGTCTGTTAAAATCTACTGTAGACAAGTATGGCAATATTTTATAGCTCCTAATGCCAGATGGGTTTGGAGTTCAGACATTTGCGCTAATGCATTTTGCACTTAGGTGCTGTGCTGGGAAAAATCGACTCCTAGTGACAAAGAGTTAACATTAAAATGTTGGTGTTAGCTAGGGGCAGCAAATGCAAGGTGGAGGTGTGTTTTTCTGTACTATTTTTTTGCTGAAAATGAGTATCTGGTAAGCTGTTAGTGTGCCAATTCACAAATTTTGTATAAAGTGAAAGATGTTACTTCATATTACTAATATGTAAATATTTTTGTGTCTGGAAGAGCAAGAATGTGCTGGCTAACAACCAAAGATGTGCTGGATAAAATCCTCTCCACCTGTTCAGAGGGCCATTGTGCTAGAAAAAGAAGATTGTTAAAAAAGCAGCGTTAAGTCCCATATCATAGCAAGTCTAGTGAGAATAATTAGTGTGTTAAAGAAAGAGTCACTATCCAAGGGCATTCCTATAGCTTCTTATTTCAAATCGCTGAATTCAAAGCCAAGAGATATTCTGAACTCCGAGTGCAAACAGTGGGTTACACAGTGGGGCTTGTTTTGGACAGGTTTTTTTTGTTTGCTTGTTTGTTCCACAAGACTGGGTAAACAAGGCTTCATGCCAAGCAGGAGTTTCCTTCCCTTGATTTTGCTCCCTCCCAAGCACTCTGGTGGCTGTACCTCCTATACATGAGGAATCCAGAATGAGCCCAGGGATTTCACATTTGAACCTAAATGCTGTTAGATATCAGACAACAAGGGTTTACCCGCGCAGCAGATTCAAAAGCAATGTCCTGAAAAAGGCTCTGTCATCTCCATCACCACAGGAAGCTCCCTGATGGCAAACAGAATTTGTTTTTAAGTGGCAGCTCCATCAACATCACATCACAAGGGTTAAAAGGTGCAGAGTTGATGGGGGAAAGGCTCTCAGCAACAAAAATGGAAAGTGCAGCTTGTCTCATTTTCCTCAGTAAAAGAGATGCTCTGGAAGGAGGACAGGGAGAGGACAGACTGTAGTATCTATTCAAGTGAAGATAAAGCTCAGATATTATCTTGTCTAACAATTTTTGGAAGCTGACAAACAGTTACAATTAATGCTCAGAGATTGAAACAGGAAATTGTATCATTGTGAGAAAGGGCATTTACAATAATGCTGTGATTCAAGAATACTTTTGTGAATAGAAGAAATAAGCAGAGTTTCCTGCTATTTGTGCTTTTATAATATGTCATGCTCATAAATCCCCACACAGCTGTGGGTATTTGTCATGATAATCACAAATCTTCATACTTTACTCAAAATTTAGCGCATGTGATTTGTTCCCATAAATGATGCCAACACTGCAATTATCCCTATACTTTTTTCCATATTATTTTGTTTTTAAAGCAAACAATCTCATTTCTAGGGAGAAGAGATGATACCTGTGTGAATTATTGACTAATTGTGATGCACAAGTAGAAACTATACAGATATAATAACATCTTCCAAGCAACCCACAGACTAAAATCTGTTTTCATAAACTATTCGATGAATATTTATGCATGGGAAATATATTCATGAACAGGGAAAAAAAAGGCTAAATTTGCAATTAATATTTGTGGTGAATAATTTTGATTTATGAATGGGGACATTTTGTTCAAGGTTGCTAATTATCAGTTGGTTTGCGTGGCTGCAAAACAGATTATTCTAGGACAAAATGGCAAAACAAGTGAATAGTCAATGCTTCCATAAGTTTTGAAGTTCTTTATCTATTTTTTTGAACTTCTACAGCTTTTTAGATAACACCTGATTACTTAGTTGCAAATAAGCATCTTTCTGAAACCGACACATTGCTTAACAGGTGCTAATATGTTCGTGATCCATTATTATTTAACTCATTGTTTCAATAATCATGAGGCTGAAGGACTTTGAAAATTATTTGTAGGATATGGACCCCTTACTTTTTGACTGGTTTGGGTTGGGAACACATCCCAGTTCCCTAGTAGCCAAAATTGCTATAATTGTTGGCCAACCATTAAGTTGCAGCATGTGAAAATGAGTTTGTGGTCAAATGCAGGCATCCCTCACACACTGCAAATAAATATATTGCCAAATTGTCATGAGTATATTGCAGAATTACCCCCAGAGAAGGTGGTGAAAATTCCATCGGGTTAAATGTACCATTGAAGTATCCACTGAAAAAACAAGAGCCAATATGTTCCCAGGAGCAAAGACTTTCCGCACCAACAGCAATAGGGTTGGAGAAAGCTGGTGTGTCTTTGCTGTTGGTTTGCTGCTTGTTAGCAGCAGATTAATCTGAATGGGAACCTGATACTGAGGCTACTCTTTTTTCTTTTCTTTCTTTTTATTTTTTAAAAAACACGTGCGAGTTCTCCATATGGGGCTTTCCTGGATGCTCTAAAAAGGCCTAAGTCTCACTGCAGCTTAATTGCATTTTGTCATAAAGAGACAGCAGAAGCCACGTACCTCTGCCTTCCAGGTGCCAAGCAGGTGCCCTCAGATTCCTGTCATCCTTTTTGATAAAGAGCCATTCTCACTGTCCTTGCCATTTTCCTTCAGACTTTGCTAGGGGTTACTTCTCTTTTACTTTGACCCACACAGGCCTCCTCACTCCAGCTCTGTGGCAAGCAGCTGACACGTCTCTGTGCCCTCCTCCATCCCAAAGCAAGCAAGATTAAAAGATCTGGCTTTCTGACATGGGGTCTGGCTTTGTCTGTGTGTAGGAAGAAGACTGATATTCATACTCACATTTCATAAATTTTCACACAGGAAATGAAAGCCTTGGAAAGTACAGGCACACAGTGAGACTGCCTAAAATAAGTCATTCTCTTGTTTTGTGTCTTCTAGCTTCCCTGCTCTGAGCTTGAAAAAATCAAATTAGTGTATGCAAGTGGACACATGAGGGAAAGGAGGCAGCTAGTGTGTTTGGGTAGAAAAGAAGGCTACCACGGACCCTTTGGGGGTACCTGGCAGAAGTCCCAAAGGTAGCAGAGTCCTGATGAAGCCTCTCAACCATCAACTGCTAACAGTTCAGGTCCATGCCAAGAAAAGTGGGTTCATAAAGAACAGTTCATTGGTCAAAACAATGAATAAACCCAAAACCATGAACACAGATTTGATTACACTCTGTCAGGGCCAGGAGAAAATTTGTCTTCAAATTCAAAGAAGATTCTTTCTGACAAAGCACCATTGAAAGAAGCGAAGGCAGAGCAGGACTGGGAACAAAATGGGAGCCTGTGCTGATCAGGCTGCTTGTGTTCTTGTGCTTGTGCTTCCCTGGACCTTTTTCTCCTTTATGAAAATGTTAAGAAATTTTTACCTTTCTCCAACATAAGGCAAGAGGCATTCCAAATTATGCAGTTTCTTTGAACTGAATTTTCTTCTTCCAGCCATATCTAATGATCATGTGATCCTTTAAAATATTTTCAAAGGTTCCCCAGTTACTTGGACAAGTCCTTTTGCTTATTCTTCTGTAGCTGTTATGAAGCAAAAGAAAAATATACTTGTATTTTTATACAGTTTTAATCCTTGACACCTTCAATCTTTTCTTCTTTCCTCCAAGCTGTAATTATTCCCTGGGAAACACTTTCAGTTTAGAGAACATCTTGATCACTAACACGATGTCAATATATTACAGTACTTGATTCAAAATTAATCTAGCAGGAGATATATCAACTCCAATTAGTCTTTACTGCATTTTTAATTCAGTACAAATACTTTCCTGGAATCAAACAAACCATCAGAATTTTAATATTTCACATTGGCTCTCTGAGACTGAGAAGTGAGGTGAAAAATACATCAACATTGTTTTTTGTTACCACTGTATGTTGTATAAGGATGGTGAACAGGGTCTGGATGACGGCAGTTCTTTTAGATATTCTTGGTGGTGATGGTTTTGTTCCTGCTTTCTTTTTTTATAAATATAAGTAATTCATTTCTTTCTTTTTCCTGGAGGATTTTTGCAGCTGTGGCTCCCTGAGGGACCTGGACTCTGAGCATCCTTCAGCACTGACAGCTTCCAGTTTGTCAGATAAAGTCTAATGAGCCTCCTAGGTCATCATGGGCTTGTAGATCTCTGTTAGGCTTTAGCTGGGAATTAGCTACTTTGGCTTCATCAGCTACAGTAAGGAAGACTTTCTCCTTAACCTTTTATTCTCTGTTTTTGAACTACTTCAAATGTCTGACACGAATAAATAGTGATTGTAGGAGTGTCCTGGGTAAATAACTGGTTGGGAGAGATTGTTAATTTGGCTGTTAAAGAGAGGGAAAAACCCCTTAGATTCTCTTAAAATAAGTTATAACAAATAAATTTTTCTTATTGATGAAAAAAAAGCAATAACCATACCAAACAACAACAAAAACACAAAAAACATCACCAAAAACAAAAAAAACCCTCACTCATTGAACCCAAGATAATAAATAAAGGTTGCAAGACTTATTTTCATGTTTCTGACAAGAGTGTCTCTTTTTGCCTATTGGCCTCCATGAGGGTGTAGATGAAAGTCCAGATGAACTTCCAGGTCTTCTGGGAAGATTCAGACTAGCATTCTTTAATAGAGGACACCCTTCTGAGCCATTTTGTAGGAAGAGGCTCCTCTGGAATCTCCTTACTTAATGTATTAATATTGTTTGCTACAATGCGAGTTGAAGTCCACAAAGGACTTCACCCCAGTGTGGAAGATAAGATGTATATGTTCCACAACTGATGCCAGTATTTACATATATTTGTAGAGAAGAAGAGTGAATGAGTGGGAAAATTTCTTCAGACCCGTTAACATGCACAGAAAGGATAAATGCTACTTCCCAAGTTGTAGTTGCCACCTCAGCTCCTAAGCAGTCTCTCCAGCAGCTCCTTTATCTCCTTAGGAATCACTTCACCTTCTGCTGAAGAAGTTATACAGCCAATGACAAGGATTTCAGTGCTGTTCCACCTCTTGATTCTAGAAATTATGTGAAGTCACTGTTAATAGCTCACATTCTGCATGGGCAAGCTCTAGATGGGATGCTCAGGTAGATTGACAAGCCAAATTGCCATAAAATGATTACATGAAATTATGCCTAAAATGAATTAACATATTATTTTAGGAAGTGTAGAAAAGTGAAAGTGGCAGCAGCTCTGTAGTGGGTTGAACCAGGCCAGATGCCAGGCACCCACCAAAGCCATTCATTCACTCCCCTCTGTAGCTGGACAGAGGAGAGAAAATTTAACTAAGCATTCATGAGTTGAGATGAGGAGAAGGAGAGATCGCCCATCAAATACCATCAAGGGCTCAACTTAGAGATATTGAGTGAATTTATTACTAACAAAATCAGAGCAGGACAACGAGGAGTAAAATAAAATCCTTAAAAACACCTTCCCTCTAACCCTCCCTCCTCTCAAGCTCTATTTCCTATCCCAGCAGCTCAGGGAGACACAAAAGTGGGGGTTGTTCAGGGGTCAGTTCATCACCCGTGGCTTCTCCCACTGCTCAGGGAGAGGAGTTGTTCCCCTGCTGCACCGTGGGGTCCTTCCCACGGGAGACAGTTCTCCATGGACTTCTCCGGTGTGAGTCCATCTCACAGGCAACAGTTCTCTGCAAAGAGCTGCAGCATGGGTCATTCTTCCACAGGATGCAGTCCTTCAAGGACAGGCTGCTCCAGCATAGGAGCAGGGCCCCTCTCTCCATGTGGGGCTCCTCCATGGGCATGCATGGCTGCATGGATCTCTGCATCCCTGTGGATCTCCAGGGGCTGCAGGGGTACAGCTTCTTCACCATGGTCTACACCATAAGCTGCAGAGGTTCTCACTCTGCTCTTCTCTGGCTGAAAAAAAAAAACTGAGCTACAACTTTTGTTTTTCTTTCTTCTTAAATATGTTATCTCAGAGGCATTACCACCATCTCTAATTGGCCAAGCCTTGGCCAGTGGCAGTTCCACCTTTCGACCCTCCAGGGATTGGCTCTGGAGGACATGGTCGAAGATTCTAGCAGCTGCTGACAGAAGCCACCCCTATAGCCTGCGACCCCACTACCAAAACCAGGCCATTTAAAAACAATACAAGCTGTAATCATGAAAATGGGAAAGAAAAAGCCAGGACAGGAAAAGATTTGGATGGCTCCTTCAGCCAGTGCAATTTTGAACTCTGACACCCCACACTGTGTCTCCTGGAAAAGGCTGACAAGGGCAGGCAAAGTTTCTTCACTTTGGAAAACCAGTCCCTAGGAAAATTCACTATCTCTTTCACCTGTATTGATGACCCAAAGAAAATAAAATACACACAGATGAGACCCATCCACCCACTTGCTTTATTCACCTCCCGCTTTCTTAGACAAAGGTCTATACTCGAATTTTCCTCAAGAGAGGGAACATCAACAAATAGCAAGAACTTCTCACTCATGTGAGCTACCAGATTTTATTCAATCAACAAACTACCTATTTCCATGAGCCAATGAGGTCAAGAATGAGGTACCACTGGCATGGTAGTCAGAAGGCAAATTATTCCATACTTTTTGGTCATAACACTAACAGCTCATTCCAACATGCCAGCACTACTGGTATTTCAAGAGGGTATATGATTGACCCTTGACTTAGAATGTAACATTACAACCCAACCCAAGTGCACATTTAAGGCTACAAAGACCAGGAATATGTTGTTATCCATTCCAGGATGAATAGGAAATTATACCTGAGTGTAACTAGAAACTCCTTGCTTCTTCTTGGTTCATGCATGCCTTTCTCTTTCCCATTGGCAAATGAATAACACAGTTCCCAGACTCTGACTCTGGCTCCTGTTCCTGCCTCCATCTGTATTTTGGCAGGATTTATGTTCATAGAGTTATGTATTCAAAGGTTGTGTAACACAAATCATAATTTTTTTATGCCTTTACATCTATTTCTTTTGCTCTATCCGTGAGCCCTGCATATATTCCCTAACTATCTCTTCATAGCTCTGTGAATTTTCAAACTTTTCCGAGAATCACAGAAATTGTTTTCTGTGCTTGCTGAATGGCAAAAGTCTTTCCTACCCCAGAAGCATTGCAGACTGCCATTTCTTGAGTCTTCAAGACATTTTTTTTTTCTCCCTCGGGACTCAGAAACTGCCTACTGGAAGTTTTCCCTGATTCTTAGAAATGGGCAACCTCACTGAACCCAGATATTAAGTCCTAAGCCTCAGAGATCCTATTAATCCCTTTGTAACTGAATAATAAATTTCTAGATGGCCTGAAGGATTTAGTGGATGTATGTGTTGCATCCAGAATCTTAACTAAGCTTTAGGGATGAGGGAGAATCCTGCTCCCAGAAAAGAGCCAATTTGTACACTCCACAAAAATGTGGTGGAGAGATTTGCAGGATTACTGTAGAAAGTCCAACCTTCATGACAATAGTTAAACTCAGCCAAAGTGCTCTGGTACTACCCAAATCAGTTTTCACTAACTGCTGAGGCCTTTCTTTACTTCCTGTCTCTGTTCCACTCCTGCCTCAAATCCCTACTCCTGCTGCACCTTGACTTCTCACTTCAGTCCTGCCTTGAGTACTTCTTCAGTCATAGGAACTTTTTCTAGCCTGATCTATAATATCATTGCTCCTCTCAGAGAACCTAAATTCTCAAGAAAGTTCAGAAGTCCTTCTCCTGACCAGATAGGTGGAAACAAAACATCTAAATTTCTGATATTTCAGATATGGACAAAGAAATCCCACATAAGCCTCCAGACCAGACTGATTTATTAGTCTGCTTTTGATTCATTAAGACAGCACTGAACTTGGTATCAAAAAAAAAATGGGGTTTCAACCCCTTGGTCAGTAAGTTCAAGTGTTCTTTTAGGCAATGAGTGGATTGAAATCCACAGCCTGAACCCACAGCACAGGTCTTGTGGGGTATTAAACAACTAGGCTATGGCATTGCCTGCAATAACATCACTCATTCTCCCTTCCCTTCATCTGAAGCTGACTCACAGAACAGAAAATCTCAAGTCATGGCTAAGAAGCTATGATGAAATAAAAAACAAAGCAGAGAAGGGTTAATAAACTTCAAAGTCAAAATTGGATTCATAACCCTCCTTTGAATTTCTGAAGCCAAGTAATCCAGTCAATAGTTTAACTCCCTAGTATTCACGAAGCTGATTTTCATTTATGCTAATGTCCTCCATGTCCTCCATTAACAGTTCATTTAAAACTTTTTAAAGTCCCTGTACATCTCTAAAGCAGTGTAAAGGAGCCATTCTATAAGTTAGTGCAGGCTGGAAACATTTCCCCCACTATTATTTATTCAGCTTTGTGGGGATTTCTCTGGTATGGAAACCATATGAAGCTTTAATTGAATGTGTCCCCACAAGTCTTAAAACATTACTACTATCGGTGATGGTTTCCAAGAACTGTTCTCTAGAATTATTCATGCCTCAGTCTTGCTGAGGACATGTAGATTTTGTAGATTTTTGGATTATCATACAGCACACTTAGGCTTTTGCCAGGCCTTCCATGAAACAAAAGCATTTGCATAAATGAAAGGGATGCCTGATTTTTCTCGTAGGTTTCTTGTATACTTGGAAACTTTTGCCAAAATATTGCATCATGGACTGCTTCATATTTCTGTCTGCAGCATGCTGTGTGCAGTTCATCTCGCTCCAGACAACTAGAAAAGTGTGTTTTTCCCAATGGGCCTTTGGGTATGAAGTCACTGTGCCCTTTGCACAGTGGTGAATACGACCAGGGTCACTGCCAGCTCTGCATCTTGCTGAGGTCTTTTCAGACCAAGGATAACCCAACCCAGCTCCACTAACCAAGCTCTATTCCAAAATGGAGGGCTGTACTAGTGGTTTTCAATTTCCTATTACCCGAGGAAAGATGTTGTGTGGCAATCACTGAATAAGAGCTTCTCTGGGAAGCTGTTACAAAGTGTTTCAATTGGTTGTATCGAAGCAAGCTGATCTTGATCATTTTTCATCTTGAATGAGAACAATTAGACCCACAGCAAATAATAGCATCTAAGGGATAAAATAACAATTGCTTTAAAAGGAGAATGTGGTGTTTGCCTTCATGTAAAAACAATTCATCTGTAACAACTCTATCTCCTTCATTTTTCCTTCACTGGGCATGTCCTGCAGCTCCAGGCACTGAAGTGTAGTGCACAATAAGAAGGCAGGCTATGAACCACGTTAATTTAGAGGTCTTTCAAAAGCAAAACTGTCAAAGGAGGCCATCAATTTCAGTAGTATCTCAAATGCAAATTGTTGATTATTCTGAATTTCCTTCCCAAAGTAACCCATCTGAAAAGCAGGTCCTTTCATGTGGCTAAAAGCTGTCTCAGAGTTTTCCCACTGATCTCTGTGGGGAAAATTTTTCTAATTACCAGTAATTCATGGAATTAAAACTGCATCCTACTTCCAGCAATGTTTTGCAAACCCTCTGACTTCCTTTGAACAAAATGCTCCTTAGGCTCCTGCTTTATTCTTCTGTCAGGCTCACATGCCTCACAGGCTCAGTGCATAACACAGTCACTTAGTATCAAAAGAAGGTAAATGCCTACAATTAGAGACAAATTGGAAATATGTTCTGGGCCCGAATTCAACCCCACTTAGCTATAGAGAACAAACTAAGGTGCATGAATTAGGAGTGTGAGTACACCAGACTGCCCGTGGAGTCAGCAGAGAGAGAAAGTCATCCCTTTCTGGATGCATAAAAAGACCTCTGACTTGAGTGGTGGGAAAGGTTGCAGGACAATCGTGTGACTAACTCAAGGTGCCTGGATCTGGCATGAAACTCGACCTGAGTCTACAGTGGAATATGGTTGTTTCTCAGAATATTAAATACAGGACCTTAAAAGAGATACTGACTCTAGGATCACACCCAGTGTTTTGGAGATTTTTGTACTTCCATAGATTTGTATGGACTGCAATCACACATGCTCCTGCTGGACCCCCATGTTATTGCCATACCTTCAGGATAAATCAGTGTTGGCTTACAGGCTGAAATCACTTAGCCTTATGTTAGAATTGCTGCATGTGAGGACCTACCTATCATTAGCCCTCCACAAGACATGAATTTCATTATATGACCTACGTGAAAAAACAAAATTTAAGTTGTTCAAAGACAAAATTTAAGTTGTCTTTCAAGGATAAAGACAATGTAAGAACCTAAGAAGATCTCAAAATGGGAACATGTTTTTCCTATGTTTTTCAACAGAATTAATTAATTATTCTTATGTTTATTTTTTTTCCTTAAAAATATGGGAAATCAAGTACCACTTCAAAAATCTACACAAGGGTATGAGGGCCATTATTTTAGACATATTGCTGGAAAAAAGTAATTCTATTTGCAGGGTCGTGGGTGCTGTTATAAGAGTTTAGGGGCAGCAAATATTTCTTGTCAGCTTGCAGCAATTTTTTCTGTTTCTTTTCCTAAATGCTGCCCATGCTGTCTCTTTTACAAATTACTCTGAAATTTCAAAGGACCACACACTTGGCTTCTCCATTTTTTTTTTTTTCCAGAAGCCTCTAAAAGGGTGAGGAACCTTGTTAGAATAGTTTCTTTCCAGAATAGAGTTTGAACTGGAATTCCACTGGTGAAATGCTACTTTGTTCTGGCCGGAATCCATAAGTTCCATCTTCATATTAGAAGTTTATCATCTTGCTTAAGCTGGAACTGTGTCCAGCTGGGGAGTCGCCATTCACCTCCCTTCATCATCTTGCTAAATATTCAGAGAATGAATTCTAACAGCTAAAAATGTGTGGCTCGTGATATGGAGCTTGAATTTATAGTAACACTACCTGCACGCTAATAAGGAATTTGCAAGCTATAAAGATTATTATCTTTGTCCTTAAAGATGAACGTCATTAACCAGGCCAGTTCCACATTAGCAATGATATGCCAAGCAGTCACTTATTTTAGAATTGCCAATATTTTCCCTACCCTTTTTTTTTCAGCAAATGCAAAAATCTCAAAAATTTAAAATAAAACTGAGATTAGGATAGAAGGTGACACAATAACTATTATGTCTATAAATAATAATTACTATTTAGTCCATACATTTTCCAAAAAACCCAGACGTAAGGCTATTATCCCACTAAACTATTTGAAGTAGAAAGTCCTGAATAACCTTATTGCCTTTGCCTGAAAATGGATTTAAAAAAAAAAAAAAACTTGAGGAAATTATTCTTTTGATCTTAATAATATGTAAATTTTCATCTGATCCCTGCTGAAAGTTCTCTGCAGTCTAATCCATTCCTCAGTTCAAACTCCTGCATTTCTGTATGAAAAAAGACATTGTTCTGTACAGCCTTAAGAACTTCCTCATACAAAAGTTTTTGGGGAAATATTGCAGTCATGTTTTTAGAGACTGTTCACAAGTGTAGTCCTTTCAGACCAGCCACTACACTCTCAGTAGTAGAAGGGGTTTGGTCCTTTTGATCTGATTCTCCAACAAAAAATTACAATCTGCTGAATCAGGTTTCACTTTCAAATTCAAATTTAAGTTGCTAACTAGTCACCCTTTTTGTTTGAGGTTAATTAGATCAGCCATGCATTAAAAGGGTTCAAAAATTCAAAATGTCCTAGTGAACAGAGAAACTAAGGTATGTTATTCAAGTCACAAATTTGTTTTATTACTGGTTGAATGTGAATGGTTAATCTGGGAATATACCAAGAAAGCTCTCACCAGCCCACACAGTGTCAGTGGTTTTGGGACAGCAGCGGTGGCCTTCAGGGTCCAGTAGTCCTCACCCTCCTCCCCAATGCCTGTGCAGCGCCACCAGCCATGACCTCTGCTCCTCTCAAATTCTTAACAGCCTTCAAGCAATAAGCATGAAGTACGGACACCTCAGACACTTTAGCAAGAGTCAGAAACCTCAGAGGAGATGACTGTCATTCCTGACCATCTGTTTCTCTTATCATGAACGCTCATGTGTTTTTATCTGCATCACCTTCATACCTGAGCCTCCAGCAGTCAGCACTGCAGTATATTGTTGTCAAAGACTGTTTATCACTTTACTTGCCCAGGATAGTATGCTTTATTTTATAGACCAAATGTAGATTCAATTTGGCCATACATTTTCTTTAAAAGTCAACCCCTTTGGTGCAGTAAAAGACATGAGGTTTGATGTTCTTGGCTATGAAAATCTTGCCTTTTGCCAAAGTTGCATTGTCTGAAGTCTCAAAGCAGGAGTTATCATGTTATTTGAGATGAAGGGCAGAGTAATTTGTGGTGCTTGGGCATGACACATGTAATTTTACACTTTATCTGTAGGTGTGATACTGGATTCTGCCAGAGCAGGCACCTGGTATCAATGTTCATTCTGGCAATAGTTCAGCAAGCCTCACAACTCCTAAGAAAAACCACAGGTTACTGTATAGAAAATGAACTTGAAGTGTCTAGAGATAGGCTAACATTAGAAATGCATGACCTACCCAGCAATTTGTGGGTGACAGGGAAATGGAGGGAGGAATTCCTCTGGGGTCTTTTTTGCATTTGGGGTGATGTGGCAAAAGCGACTGCTATGTATCTCTGTCTCTGTCTTAGCAACTGTTTGGAGAAATTTTCTCATACTTAGGTTTTAATGCAGTGTTTATCCTAGAGCACATTAAATAAAACTTCATTTTGCTCTTGGGAGGTACTTCTCCCGTTATCTGCCTGCCATAGCTATTTGCTCCTGGCAAAGACATCCTTGAAGAGAAGGAAGCCTTCCATCAAAATTTTGGTGGACTGAGAATTGCAGCAGTCTCCAAATGACTGATGTTTCTGTGGGCAGGCTAGGCACTGAGCATCAGGAGAGATCATTATTTAGAATCAGTGCAGAGAAGGCCATTTCTAGTGTCAGTATTAGAATGAGTCATTTAAAATCATTCCTGAAGCTACTGTAGAACAAGTTTATCAGATTCATATCTTTGATCCAGATTATTAGCATGCAAGTGCGTGCTCCTCACAGAGAGAGCAGTTGCATAATCTGGTCCATTTTTGAAGCTGTATTTCCAGAACTGAAAAAATCCATTGCAGAAACTGTCACTAGTTTAATGCTGGGTCAGTGAATAAAAACTGCCAGACAGCCTCACATTTCCATTGCAGGTTACGAACCTTGTTGTCCACATACCAGTATTTTTCAAACAGCAGCTGTTATATAAAACCAGGAGTGTTATGTTGCACAGAAATGGAGGTGACAGATTTCACAGCAGTTCTCTATGTACAAACAAGTATAAAAGATAGACAACACAGGATTTATCAGGCCACAGGCAGAGCACTAACCATAGCAGCATTGTTTCACATCTTTGAATTTATAGACAGAGCAGGGTAATGAGAGAGTCAGTGATTCATTTTACCCACTAAATAAAAGAAGTATGTTCCAGCTGTCATAACTTGCCATTAACAAAAGCACCTGTGCTTTGAACTGGATAATCAATAACACTCTCCGTTTTGGAACAGGTTTTTATGCATTTTATGCACATGGGTTTCTTTTATAACTTTATAGTTTTATTTCTTGTTCTTCATCAAATCAAGAAGAATCAGTCAAATACTGGAACAGTGAATTTGAATCTATCTCTGTTGTTCCACTGCCACAAATGTCACTTTGGAAGTTCAAAGCCAGCATCTCAGCAACTGAAGTTTCAGTATCATTTGGTATACTGAATAAAAGTCAAGAGGTCTCCTTGCAGTATCTCTAAAGCAGTATCTCTAAAGCTATGTGTTGAGAAAGCACTTGGTAATCCTCTCTGCAAATACCCCAAATAGAGACCTAATAAACCAGATAAATGTCCTGTCACCTCTTCCTGCAACTATTGCTACTGCAGCAACTTCTCCTGCAAAAGATGATAGAAGAAAACTCAACATGCCATTTGTCAAGTCAGAATGAAGAAACACAATTTGGCTGCATAGTTTTGAATCCCTGGAGAAAATTTGCAACACAGATTGAAAAATTTCACAACTGCAAAATGTCACTGGATAATATTCAAATATTAAACAAATTTGAAAAAGTTATGCATGTCCATGTACACTTGTTTTAAGATAGGCAGAGAGAGGGAGAGGCAGAAAAAACATGCTGTAATTGTTTGCAAATTCCTACAGATGTTTATTCATTTTCTCTGGTTGAAACTCTATTTGGTATGTGATCAAAAGCAACTATATAAAGGAGTTTATGGTTCTTTAAGAGCATTCTTTCCATTAGCAACAGTATTAGAAAACAGGCCAAAGAGAGGATTTCTGAATGGAAATCTTGTTGACAGTTGTGGTAATCCAGACTCCAGTTCGCTATTTTTCCAGTGGTTGTTGGGAGGGGATTTTTGTTTATGGTTCTGGTTGATCACATTTTCATGTTCTCTGCAGTCTTTGACAGACATCTTCAAACTAGAGAAGCGGAGCTGTAATCCAAAAACATGTTCATATTCTCAGTTACCACAATCTTAACTGTTTTCAGGAATTATTATTCTTTTCAGTTTATAAACGATACAAAAAAGGTCCGTAACAGTTATTATCAAAATCATCTGTAAACTTCCCAGCAGCTCTACTCAACTGCGTATCTGGAAAGCAAGATTTTGGCTTTGCAAAGCAGTGTACTAATACAAGAGTTCCTCAGAGAAGGCCTAGCACCATAAAACCCCGCAATGTTATGGTTAAATATACTTATGTAGAAGTAGCCTGACTCACATGACTTATCTCCATCTTGGAGATGCAGAGGTTAGAGTGAAAACATTAGATCATCTACCTCTTTAATTCAAACCATAGAATCTCATCCAGTTACTCCTGTATAGAAATCAGATGCTTAGGCTTGCCAAGAAAAATCTGAAAAGATACAGAGCCCTGATTTGTTAAGAAGTAGTAATTTTTGCCGGTCAAGTCATTTACCTATGACTTTTTCATTACACCCTTTGACGAAACTGAATTTTGGTTGGTCGTTACGCAAGGGAAATTCTGCGAAAAAAGGTCTGTTGCTCACAGCAATGGTAATTTTACCAACTTCATTCTGCTCAACCAATATATCTCCAGAAGAAAAATGCCAGAAGTGTTGTATAAATAATCCTGTGGCAGTTATAAAAGCAAGTATTTTTTCCAGAAATTTATGAAAAAATAGGGAAAATTATAATTAAAATATCATAAACATCCAACCATCTACTCTTTGATCACCAAGGATCCAGAAATTACACTTTGGATTGATAAATAAATTAAGGTTGCTTCAAAATGGATATCTGGAAGGTGACAGGAAGGACATAGGGCACTATGTCCACATTTTCTTATCAAATGTAATCCACAGAATCACAATTGCCTGAAAACCAATAAAATGCTCAAATGATATATATAGCTAAAGATCTATATACAAGTAAGTGTACAATCCTTGTTGTTCGTACTCAAGCTTAAAGGCCTTTGGATGATAATTCAGAGGGTTTTTTATTTCACTTTTATGTGGTTTTAGTTCTTGTACCACGCTAGTTATGGATGGTGCAAACACACTTATGCAGAGCTTTGAATTACTGAAGATTTCACAATGCTGCCTGTGACAGTCATGCTTGTAGCAGTTGTGCAGAAAAAATCACACACACTCTTTAACTGTGTTTATGGTGTATGAACCTGCTCTGCTGCTCCTGTACAGGCAGATCCCATGCCTCACAGACATAGGCGACAGGTGCTCAGTTCAAGACTGAATTTCACCTAAACCCCTCACTTTTTTCTTTTAATTCTTCCAACAAGTCTTGGCCCCATCAACAAACTTACCATATCTAAATAAAGGCCATTTCTTTAATTCCTCATTAAATAAAAAATCCATCTCAAATTATTTCCCTGGCCAATGCTGCAATTTTAGGGATGTATTTACTCTCAATCAGACATGACATTTTCTTTCTCGGCTTTCTTGTTCAGACTTTCCCTCTCTTACAATTCTTGGAAGAGGAATGTGTGAGTTATATACAGCCCTTCTCTCTATGCCTGCCAAGAAAAGACAGATCAAGTCATCAGTAACACACACAAAGATACAGTGATGATTCCAGAATAAAATGCATATCTTTATTGGTTAATGACTTCTTGGAAAATTTACTGGCAGAGACCTTCAGAATAATCAATATTTCACAGATCAGCCAACAACTAAATAAGCCACAGCTGTAACAGCCAGTCCCAGAAGTTCATGTTCATTGCAGCCAAAGATCACCAGAGAAGACGGAGTTTTGCCCATCTGTTTTCCACCTGATAACTAAGGCTGCATCTGTCCTTGACATTCAACGGTTTTCTTTTATTTAGTTCCTTTCAATGGTAGAATTATATTTTCCTTACCATGTAATATCAAAATAATTTCTTTTAAGGATTTTTTTCTCCCTGGCAAATCCTTTTCCATGAAGATTACCAAAATAGAATCTAAAAGGCATGGAATAATCTCACATGGGTAATAGCTGTGTAAACAGGAGGTGATGACCTCTTTACAAGTCTTGGGATGAGTAAAGGGAGATGGATACTGCCTGTGTTTTCCCTTTCTTCAAATACCAGACTCTTAGGTCATTAGCAAACAGAGTGATACTGCACCTCTGCTGCAGAGGGTAAAATTTTACAGTCCATGTTTAGAACTTCATGTCTAGGAATATGGAGTTGATTTACATTTCTTTAAAGGCATGTGATCAGCATTGAAGAGTGCAAATGTTAATGATAATAGAAATCAAGCAGACTCTTCCTGGAAAGGATAAAAAGTTTAGTGTTCAGTAGTCTGATGTTCTGGATGACTTTGTTGATTCATTCTTTGTGCCATTCATCTAGCTAATTGATAGTTTTAAGAATACTTGCAAGCTTTTTGTGCTTCACAGCAATATTCCTCAAGGGTACTTACTGGGAAAGAATAAGTTAAGCTGCTAATTAAAAATGGAGTGACAATACAGTATCTGTGAATGGGCATAACACATCTGGTGAAAAGATGCTACAGCTAGAAATGTCAGTAGTCCTTTCTGAACATTTTTTTTTTAAGTGTAGTCTAGAATTAATATATACATACACCAATTATCCATCTACCTGTAGGTGCAACATCAAGGGCAAGGATGACTTAAAAAGCAGCAGTTGATATTAAAAGTATTATAAAATGTTGTGTCCTTTTACATCAGGAAGGAAAAGGGGTTGGGGGTGGGAAGGATGCCTTCATATTCCAGGAGTCACTTATTCTGCTAAACCAGAACCTGAACCTTCATGGAGAAGTCTCTGAAAAATAATGGGGCTGTCAGGTCTCCAAGAAGAATGCTCCACCTCTGTGGCTTTGATATGGGCTTTACTAAAGGGTGTGCAACAAGAGAGATGCCACTTGCAGTGACATAGCTCTTCCTAGTGTCACCCTCTTACAGAAAGCTTGCCATAAACACCTGCAGTTTGCTTTACTAGTCTTTTACTGAGTCTGCTCATAGATTGTCATCTTTTTCAGTCGAGGATGTTTCATAGAGGTCCTAAATTACACAAATCAGCCTGGTGAACCTAAAGTTGGAAAATTAATTACATAGAGGAAAACCCTAAGGTTAGTCTTTAAACCTTTGGTTTAATTGTTACATGGTATACTATGAGACGACAAGATTTTCAGGTGGCATTAGTTATAGCAAGATTTAAACCAAATGGGGACCCAAGTCCCACTGACTGGAAGCAATAAAAACCAGGAGGTTCTTGTCTAAGCTGGAACAAACCAGACCTGATATGGTGCTGTCTTCTCCCACACTGCCTCTGTACCCACTACAGTACAGAGTCAAAAGTTCTCTCCAGAACTACAGAAATTATTCAGTTATTCTGCACTGGGAGATGAGAGGATCTAGCAAGATGTCTTTAGTACCCACAGTACCTGTAGATTATGGAGGGACTGACAGCTGGAGGATACTCTTTCATGAAGACTTGCTCACTCTGGAAAACCATGAACTGGGGATGGACACCAGTGGTCACCAAAGGTGAATACTTGGTCATGGCACTGAAAGCCACACTGCACCCACAGATAACTACTACTACCTCAGGGTTACAGCAACACATCACAAAGATCCAATGTTCTTGCAAATCAAATTTCTGCATGTTGGGTCCCCGCACCCCAACGTGTTGCAAAGATCAGATGGTCCAACAACCATTCACATAGTAAAATGCATTTATGAAATGCTAGTGAAACTCACAGATTCACAGCAGGAGAGGGGAAGATGAAATGTGTTTAGTGCTTAGGAAGTTGTTAACTATTTGGGTTGGGTGGCAGGATTCTTTTGGCACTTTCCATTCCCTGTGTGTAAAAGCTGATTCAACCCCAGGAATGTTTAATGTTATTTCAAATGAGAGATAAATATTTAGTTGTGAGCCTATGAAAGATGAATAAGAGAGGAAGATGAAGGGATGGAAAGCAAAGTGAATAGAAGACAAAAGAAAATGGAAGCTGGAAGATTTTTTTTTAAGTTTGCCATGGAGAGCAAAGCAGAGAAAAACTGCAGGAATGCTCACTTGCCAAATGACCTGTTGTAAGAAGACATTGGGAGTTAGACTTCAATGGTCCTTGTGGGCCCCTTCCAACTCAGGATATTCTATGATCTTCAAATCTGTAACCTAAGCTAGCTATTTGGGATCATCAACATATGTGGCAGTCATACAGCCCATTCGCACGGATGGACTGGGTTTCTCGTCTCTGGGCTAACTGCTGGGGAAATAAAATGCCCTGATCCATCTTACACCTCCAGGCTGGAATAATGCAGGATGCTGGGGTTGGCTGTCATGATCTGCCCACGAAGCAATCTAGTCTGCATAGAATTTCAAGGGGTGTGGTGAAAATCACAAAAAATCCTATCTCTAACACTTTTGTTTTGCTCTAAGGCAAATTGTTTGCAAAAACTTTCCTTTTGATTTTTGTTATCCAAATAACTCCAGCTTAAATTGGAACTCAGCTATTAATCTGATAATGACATGGCTGAGACAAATTCTCTGACAATTGATCTCAAATGACATGCAGGGCTTTACTTTACCTCAATGTCTGCATTCCTTTCCATCCAGGAGTTCTGACAGTATTTAACACACACACAAAACCCCCTCAAATGTAAGTATTAAGATGATTACTATGTACCTGGAAATATCCTTTAATTTTAATTTTGTTTTATTTTATTTTTAGCTTCAAAGCTTTCCCAGGAATGAACACCTGTCTTTCACAGTATTACAAGAAATAGTTGGGTACCTCAGATGCTTTGTTGTGTCAAGTCCTCTAATAGGGACACTGTGAGTATAAGTCACATTTTAATTAATGATCAAAGCAAAGGACACCTGTAAATTTTGGTTCAGTTTCTTCAGTTCTTTGATATCAGGTTTATCCGTTAGAAAAGGACTCCTTTGATGCATATCCTGCTGACATAAGGTATCTTTCATGCCTAGATGCCATGGTGACTGGAGACTTACAAATACTGAATTGAACAAGGTGAACAGAATACTATGTTTTTGCCCCATTACATCTATCAGTTAAAATCTTATCTCTAAAAGCAGCAAAACCCACCATCCTGTGCAGTCTTCTTTTATTTCCATGACTCTAATTTCTAGACACTTTAGAAAGTGCCATTAAGAAGTCTTGTTGGGGTCTGGCCCTGAGAGATAGTGACAGATTTGTGTAAGCCTTGCAGCCTGTTCACCCCTCAAATGAGCACTGTGATGATATTGGGGAAGGCAGGAACAAGATACTGCCAGCCCCTGAGGTGCCTCCCCACTTCCACTGCAAAAAAAATTGGTGAGACTCCGCAGTTCAAATCTCCATTCATTCCCAGGGGGACCAAGAGGGGTAAAGTAGTAGCTCAGCCACACCCACTAGGCAGTGTTAGCAGTGCACCCAGTACCAGGGGGACAAACTGCATTGCATGAATGTGGCAACACAACCTCTGAGTGGGGTCAACACAGAACCCTCTCTCAGGCTTTGCAAGTATTGAGGCAGGGGAGGCAAAGGGTCCTTGTGAAATAAAATAATAGTAACAGAAATATCACATGGCTTCACCTAAAAGATTAGTTTGAATGTTATTGATCATTCGCCATGGGGCTTTCTTACCCAAAAAGGTGGCATGGGGCAGAGACATCTGTGTGACATGCAGTCATTGAGGTCAGAACACATCAGCAGCATAGCTACCCAAATAAAGCCAGAGTCAAATCTCTTCCCCAGAAAATACCTAAGTCCTGTATGTAAGAAGCCCTACAGTTCCAAAAATGCTCAGCATTTTAGGTGCCTGACTTTTGGAAAGCCTATTTTAATTTATGTCTAAACACTTGGAGAAGGTCATGCAATGATTTAAAATGTATATATATTGATGGCAATTATATGGATTCTTTGTCCAACTTTGCCTATCCAAAACAGGTAACTAGCCTAAATAAGATATTCAGGTTTCTTCTACAGTCAAACATGAGCAACAGATACCTTTATAGTGCAATGCCCTCTGTCATGGGAAATGATTCATGCTCCAGAAGTGCCTGACTTTATACAGCTGGATCTATTTTGCCTGCATTTAGCTCTCATCTATTTCTCTAAACTGAGTTTCAAAGGAAACTACACTCCAAAAGTTGTTGAGTAAAATGTTTATCTTCTAGAAATGAGTGATTTTTGTTTGCTTTCCTACAAGAAAACAAATGTGTAAATTTTTAGTAGAGAAAATCTTTGACTAATGTGATACCAAATCCATCAACATAACTTCACACAAAAAGACTTCTGGAAAGACAAAGATTGCCAGAAATACTCCATCCCACACCATGCAGATTTTATAAGCTGTTTTGAGGGATCTGGAGGGTCAAAGTGAAATATCAAGTTCTCAGAAACTGCACTATGAAATCAAACATAAAACTTCTGATTATTTTGGTGTTAGAAAACTATCAAATCAGACCTGAAGCAATACAGGAACATTGTATGCCTTATACATCATCCACTTGGCTATACATATATCTCTGCCTACAAGGAAAGGAAGGAATGTACTTAAAAAGGAATAAAGGAGAAAAAAAAAAAGTTGAAATATGTCTCTACATGCCATGTTTGGGAGAGGGGAAAATAACCTTGCAATATATCTTTAGGAATTATTTTCTGCTTTGTCTTTCCTTAACTGAAAGATATAGAATTGAACATTTCTGTGTCTAGACCCTCCCTCCTGCAGTATCTCAAGGCTTTGCAGTCATCAGTGGATTTACCTTGCCTGCATTCCTGTGGAGGTAAGAAATTATCATTATCCTTCTTTTAGGATGGGGAACTGTTACACAGGAAAGATTTAAGTACCTTCCTTGAAATAACAAAAAAGTCCAAAGCTAAGCCAAGAGTTGAGCCCTGCTCTGTCACATTGCAATCCAGTAACCAACACACTAGACCATCATTTCTATTCATCTTGCCCTAACCTGAGTTGCATAGCCAATAAATTGTGCCTGTTCTTTTGCAAGGGCCTCCAGTAATATTTTGCATTTTTACTGTCACTAGTCCAACAAACTACAGACAACACTTTGTAGGTATTACTTCTTTTGTTGGTAAAGCTGCACCTCTGACCAGAGTGGGCTTAATACCTAATATAAAGCAGTTCAGGAATTTTTCTATGAATCTTTTGGGGAAAATGATTTGTTATAACCTACATTTTCCTTACTATCTTCCCATGTTCAACACAAGATTTCTGCACAGGCATTTTTGAACCTTAAGAAGAAATCAGTTTTTCAGAGAGATTGCTTGATTCACAGGCTGCTGGTTGGAGCACCCTCCTAGGGTGCGATAGACTTGGTTTATGTCCCTGGCCTGCCTCATACAGAGAAAGTAGATTTTTCAGCCTCCATGAGGTACTGGCAATTTTGGCATGAGGGTCTCTTACTTCGGAGTAAAAATTCTGATGAGATTCAGGCTAATCAAAGGAAAATAAGGAAATGTTTCTAAATATGAGAAACTAATTATACGATGGACAAAGTGCTGGCTAATAGAGTTCCCTTATCTCTGCCTCCACAATGAGGCAGGTTTAATCTTGGTCTGTAAGACATTTAATCTGGGCTTAAATAGTTCCTCTTCAGGGAGAGTAATAGTGTTGGTAAAGACATCCATACTGTCAATTTGATTTATACTCTGTTTTGCTGAAAAGCCCTGACCTTTCACTTTTCTTCATTGCATACATGACAGTCTCCTCCCAGGCTCCAGCTTGCAGTAAGCAGCCAGTTCTTTTGGCCACAAAAACCACGTGAGGGAAGAACGATTACTTTGCTGCAGGGTTGCTCACTACCAGCACTACAGATACCATTGTGCCGAGCTTCCTTCTCCCCGCACAGTACAGAAGGAGTCAGTCCTTCAACGGTATTCCAGCAGGATTCGCGGTCCTCACCTCACACTCAGAGGTCACTGCCTCAGCAGCCTCCTGCAAAATCCCTGCTGTAAAATTAGGGGCTGAGAAGCAGCTCTCTGGCTGTTCAGCTACCTAGCCTATTGGCTCTAATCCAATTTTAAAAAAAAAATTTAAAAAAAAATCAAGATTTATCGGAGCAGAGAAAGGGAACAGGGTCCCAGAGGAGCCTCAGACACTTTGTGTAGACCACAAAGGAGCGTAAATAAACCCGGTAACAATATTTCTCTCTGGAGGCATAGGAGTAACACTCAGAGGTAAGGGCTCAGCTCCCTGCTGTGTTGCAGACACCATGGATGACCTCTTCTCCTCTTCTCATCTGTAATGTGTACACAAACATTATTCCACCCAGACTGACAGTAGCCTCTGTACAGCTTCAAGCGGTGTGTTTGCACAGATGAGGTTCAACCCTCAGAGGGTGCCTCTAGCTGTTGCTGTTGTCCCAAACTGTGAGAAGCAAGTATGAATTCATGACCTGGGCCTGGAAATGAATGGATAGTCTGAACGAATCTCAGACAAAAAAAAAAAAAAATTAGCTTTTGATGGGTTTTGTTCCGAAATAAAGAATTCCCCACTTTGGAAGGAGGGGAGGGGAGCATGAGGAATGGAGGAGTTTTTTCCTGTTAATTGTTTCAGTGAACTAGTTGTGACTCCCTCATGAAGAAGACAGACCTGACACATGCAGTTTATCAGCCACGCCTCAGATAATGAAAGAGGTGTTGTTAATTGAAACAAAGTGATTTTGCAGAACATTAATACCCTCAGAAGATTTGTATCTGCCTTTCATTGATCTAGGTAGGGAGGCAGAGCTGAGCAGCACTGCACTTAACGCAGAAGAAGCAGAGGCACTGATGTAAATGTGTACATTGGACCATAGCAATGGGTTAATATGTGCAACTGCACTGAAAAAATTTCAACTGTAGTGAAATTGGAGGTGCTAAACATATAGTTTAAATTTCTGCCCTACATTATCTTCAACAGTCAAAATCTATTACATTTTGTGACAAAATTGTTCACTGGCTCTTTTCCAACACGAAAAGTAAATACCAGTGTTTACGTGCCATGTCAAACCGTGAAGTGCCCTCCCCACCTTTCTGCCGGCATCCTGAAGGGAAATGGACTGGACAAATACTCACCAGGAACACACTCTTGATTCAGTAATTTAAAATCCATCTGATCTTGCTCCTACAGGGGCAAAAGACAAGCACAGAATTGCAGTGTCTACAAGACCAACAATACTCCCTGTTTTCCAGCTCCCTTCATCCCAGTTTCTGGCACTACACTATGCACTGGGTGTTGCATCTGCCCTCCCTCATGGGAGATCCTGCATGGCTGGATCTTCCCCCAAATTTGCAAGCAGCACATTAACAGCTGGGGGAAGGGTCCATATTTCCCTTGTTTTACTTGAAGAATCTTGGGAAAATCAGTGGCATAGCTTTCAGAGACAGTGAAAGTCCGGAAGGATGGCTCAAGTCTTCCATCATATGTTTCAGTGCACATCCTGTTAAGAAGAATAGGCCTTCAAATGTCAACCATCCATCTCTGACCTTCCAAATTTTAATGTTATTTATAAATATCCATGTCATTCCTACTAGCAGGATAAAATTTCAGTTAACTTAAACTGCAAATAAAAAGAAACTTCAGTCTTAAAATTAAGAAAAAAAATTAAATACATTCCCAGATATCTGAAATATAAGAGATTCCTGACATCCTCTCAGAAAGGCATGTTACACAATCCAGAAGTGTTATACTCTCCAGAAGGGCTGATACTCAGCCTATATCCTGTCTCAAAGTTGTTTGCTGAAGCCATTTCTGAAAATAGTTCTGCCACAGACATTACACAATGGGCAACTGTGGTATTGCAGCTCACTAAATGTGAAGCAACTGGACAGCAGCCCTTTTGCATGCTTTGTGGGGTGCTGCTTTGCTGCCTTCTTTGTCAGAAAGTGAAAATCACCCCTAATATGGGATGCAAAGCTGAATGGTTTTTTAATGCCAGACTGGTCCTTTCCAGGGGGCTGGGAATCATATGTCAAAACTTTCTGTATTGGTGAAGAAAATCTTTTTGTCCTCTCTCCTTAGTAAGACACTGGGAGTACCTCTATATTAGCCCTTATATTTGTCACATTTTCAGTCCTCTTCATTTATATCAAAATTCCAATTTTTCAGCAGTAAAACGGAATATAGCTAATGAGGCACAGATCCAGGAGAAAGGGTTTTACATAAGTGTTATTGAAATACATTTAGACTCTGATCTGAAACTGTAAAGGTCAATCTTTAAATAACCAGGTCTTTTGGGATCTGACCTATCCAAGAGCATTTTAGCTTTGACTGGACTTTCTTGTTCAAATTCAGTTCTCTGGAAATAGTGCTGTGTCCAAGAGTACATCAGCAGGGCAGGGCTATTCTTAGAGAAACAAGTCAAAATCTGCTTGTCTCAATACTCCTCACATTGTCACCAAAACCAAGGACTGCAGCTGTGGATGCTGTTTCCATTGTGCGGAACGGCAGCACAGCTGGCATTTCATTCTCCACACCCTATGATTTAGTCTAACCACATTCAAGACAGGAGGAAGTAATACAATTCCCTGAGCCCTCCCACTCTCAAAACACGAGTTGTTATCCTGCATCAAACACTTGAAACACTGAAGTGGGTAGTTGACCATCAATTTTCATATTGCCCACAGAAATAGTTTCTTGTTAACCCTGACTTGTATCCTTTCAGGTCCTGACAAAATCTGGGAATGGAAAGAGTCTGACATGAATGTGCAGGAGTTGAGAGGACAATAAAGGTAGGGAAGTGGTGCAATGGTATTCAGGGTCTCGAGCCACTGGAAGTAGAGGATGCAGCAAGTGAGCAGCTCTAGGGATCCCAGGTCACTTGTAAAGAGCAGCAGGGAACAGCGTGGTTTTCTAAAATTGACATTAGGGCACTGAGATGTAGAAGAGGCCACAGGGTTGCAGAATTTTGCTGGGAAAAGGAAGGAGAGGTTAAACCCCGGCCCCAGTTTCTTCTCACAACATCACAGGTGGGCCTAAGGAGTAGTGTTGACAAGGTAAATGCAGCACGACACATGGATGAGCTATACTAGGCAGATTGTAGACTTAATTGCCCAGAAAATCATCCAAAAACTCTCTGGATTGTTCACATCTCAAGTTCTAATGCTGAATGGCCCTTTTGTAGCTTCAGCCTGAAGGTCATGCATGAAGTCAGCTGATCATGTTGAAGATGAGGAAGGTCTGACTTCCTAATCTGTATCTTATTCCACTGCCTCTAGAGCCCCAGAGAGAATGAAACAAAAAGACTGTATCATTACAAAGCTGTTACATTACAAAGTTGTTTTTACAACTAACACTTCATCCACAGATTTTTTGAATATCTGTCGTTGTTTTGGATGGACTCAGAGCTGACATACCTGCAAAACATATTCTCATTTGCAGAGTCACTTTAGGCACTTGGCTGACTCTTCTGAAAAAGATATCAATTTTTTGCAAGGGTGATTTTATATCCAATAAGTCCTTGGTGGTGTGTTTAACATGCATTCTTTGTAAAGCCATCCCTTAACTGCTAGTTTTTTCTACATACATACTCCATGTAATCTAGAACCCCTTTAAGTCAAGGGAAAAACTCCTACTGACTTTCGTCCGTTTTGGGAGGGAACCAGTGTTATTACAGTGAGAACTTCTAATGCTTTGAGCTCCCAATATTGTCTCCAGCCATTACCAGAGAGAACGTGAATATACCCCATAGGAATTGCTATTTTATTGTTGCCACAGTAAGGAAACAAAAATAAAAAAGAAACACACTAGAAACATACTTAGCAAAATTTTAAGTCTAGTCCACACAGAAAGATTTAAGGGTGATGAGTGCTTTCTTGACCTTCATCCAAGATAAGATTTACTCACCAATTCTCATTGCTATTAAACCTGCAAACCTGAAGCTTTGCATCATTTTAAAGCAAATTCATCAAAAAGCGTAATCTTTTTAAAATCACAAAAATAGTCACAATTGCTATCATGCTTTGCTTGGATGCGCAAGAACAATGAAAAGATAACCACTGATAAAGCCATGTTGACTGCAGCAGAAAATAAGGAACAGTGGTAGAGATAACTTACTCTAGACTGTTTTGAGAACTATCCTGATGTCCCCTGACTCTCACTTAATGTGCTAACCACTGAAACTCACTTTTTGCAAAGCTATAGCTTTAAATTCTCTGTGCACTTTAGAAGTACACAAAACCTCTATAAAATCATAGAGAATAAAGCAAATGTCAAGGTTTTGAGAAAAGTACCTCAAAGCATTTTATATTATCTCAGAGGGGAAACATTCTTGATGTCAAACAAGTGAGCTTTCTGTTGCCAACGAATTTATATTTGACCATATCTGAAATAGAAGGCTTTTGCTGTGGTTACAAACATGAAAGTATTTCCAGTGGCCTGCAGTAAACTGAAAATGGTCCCTCAGTTCTCCAGCCTAACACAGCAGCACAATATTGACACACCTTAAAACAAAGCAGGGTTTAAATACTACACTTTATAAAGCAGCTCTCAAATCTTCCTGCAGTGACCCTTCAAAAATGAATGCCATATAATCTAACAGGGGGCCAACACGAAGGAGGGTCATCGTGGAGAGCCCTGTGCTTTTCCACAGTGACAGCATGAAATTTGCTATTCCTCCTGTCCATTCAGGATTTCTCAGCCACAGTCGCAAGCCACTCACTTAGCTGTGTGCCAGGACTGTGCAGCTGCAAAAGCAGGTGGAAAGCTCATCCAAGACACTCTTCACCAGGTGTAGAGACATATTTTAGACTCAGGAGTGTGGCCTTTTAGACCAGACAAAACACAGAGGCAACGTTTGCACACTGTGGCCAGCAGCAGACTCTGAAGGTTCCGTGGTACAGCAGATGATGAAAAGTAAAGCATTGCAAATGTCACCAATGCATCATGACTTCTTCTGATTACAATAGTTTATATTTGTTAATGTTATGTATGAAGTATAACTGAGACCTGAAAAGGATCAGAGCTCCATTATTCAGCTTGTTATTCAGTCAGACATATGCAAACAAAAGAAAAAGATAGCATTAACTTGTGTGTTTTTTTCTATGGCTGTAACTCTCAGTCGGAGAAAGATCCTACTTTAGTTACATGCTAGGGAAGCAGTACTGTGGTGGAATTTCTGGAGTTTATCAATAAGGTTTTGGTTGCTCACCGTACCCAGCAAGCTGGAAGGATCCTTCGGGTCCCTTTGCCCAAGTCAGTACAGCACAGTCATCATCCCCGTTCCTCTTCTCCTTCACCTTCACATGATGTCTGGCCTCTTTGGGAACTTTTTGATTTCCTACGTCTTGTTTCTCCTTGAACTCACAGTGAATTACTCTCCCATACACTTTCTCACATATTTTAAGCTATCACAGACACCAAGAACTGATTTATTGGAGGCACAGATATACTTCTCCACAAGAAATCGAATTCTCAACAAACAATATGTAATGACAGTTTCCTGCAAGTGTCGTAGTACCAAAAAGTCATATACCATAATATAGGAAGCAATTAGTCTCCTTATGATAAACCATCTTAATACATGCTTACTGTCATGGATTGATTAGGTTTGAGTGTAAAAACTGGGATGAAAAAGGGGATAATGAATGTTTCTAGATCTTATAAAGGCTAATAAGAATTTTTACTAACCCCAGTTTGTTCCTGTAATGTTAGTGAAGGGTAATTGAGTATGAGAACTTGAACATGATCTATCTCCTTTCCTACAAACACCTTGACCCAGAAGACAGCTGCACATGATGCAGAATGTGAACTAAAGCAAGTCTCTTGAAAAGACTTCCTGTTAAGTTCTCTAAATCCAATTCTAAAGAGTTAAACAAATTTTGTGCCAATTCCCGCATATTCAAAGATAATAAACAATCAGCTGTATATATTTTGAGAGAGAATTTTAAAATCAATGCGCATGTTGACTTCATCCTCCCTCATGAGTTAGCATCAAAACAATCTTTCTCATAGAAACACTGCTGAATCACTGACTTCAGAGAACATTTAAATCTTCTGGCAGGAAAATAACATGGTTCTCTAAAATTATTTGGTTAAATAAGCCAAGTGATAATATATACCACAAAATTTCCAATTTTTGTTATGATTCATGGTCCTCATCTTTTCAGGGTTTTTTCCCCATTAGGAAGCCAACAGTAGGGAAAGCCAAGATATTATTTCAATTATATAAGTGAATCTATCAGATCAGATGCCAAAATATCCTTCTATGGACATACTGCCTACTGCTGACACTAAAAATAAGTATCTTGATATGTGTTTCAATTCTAGGACTTATTGAAAACCTGTCAGGCAGTTTTCACAAACTCTGAGCATATTGTATGCTCAGGGCACTGAACTTGTTGCAGGTATCCTCTGGGATTGTCTGACTTTCTCCAAAACAAAATTTCTGCATCTTGATTCTGACACCACTTTCGTATTTTGCTTTGCAAACTCAGTATGACTGAATGACAGAATTGAAGCACTGGGGTGTGTATTTTGAAACCTTTCCTAGTGAGGCTCACAAGCGTATTTTAAAATGGACAAGTGACATCATCTAACTTTCAGGTCAGGAACCTTTTTCTCTTTCTTCAGGCTTCTGCAGCAACCAGTCTTTTGCTTTTTTTCTTCAGAATCAGGGTATGGGGAATAGTCAGGGAATTTGTATAGTTCCACTAGCACACACATATCTGATGCTTCATAATAAGATGTATTTTATGTAAGTGTATGCATGTACATGCATATAAAAATATATGGGTTGATCTTACATATTATACATGCTCTTTAAATCCTCAGCATGTGACACGTGCAGCTTTCTGTTGGCATGAGCAGACACTTCATTGCAAACCATGTTAAACTTTGTCCTTTCTTCTAGAAAACAGAAGAGTTCACATAAACCCCACACAAAAAGAGTCCCACTAACACGATCTGTTGGCATGATGTCACATTTATCTGATGTCACCATCCATCTCCTTCTGTGTTTAATCTGTCAGATCTCCAGGATGGAGTGTGTTTGGATGCCCTGTGGCAAGTGCTGTGTGCAGCAAGTCTCTGCACCGTCCTGCTGCTGGCAGGTGCTGCGATACACAAGAGCACTGTCTTCATTTTCTGCTGAGTGCCTCCATGGGAGACACAGGATGATGTTTGCTCCTGTCCTGTTACTCTCTAGACACAGGCTTGAGTTGTTAACACACCCAAAAGGTGAAGTTCCACATCACTTTTTTCTTTTCCTAGGATAGGCTGATGTAATACATCTCTCAGTGGCATGTGGTTAGCTTGCCTCACCAATCGATCACTTCTCAGTCAGCAATTCGTTGCATTTGGCAAATCTCATTTATTATCACCGTATGTTGCTCCAGATAGCCCAAGTCCTGCTAATGACACTGAGAAGAAGGTAAGGGAGGTTCTTCGTTTGTAAAGAGAAGAGATCTTCATTTGTTTAAGAGAAGAGGTACTGTCCAAAACCAGCAACCTGATGATTGCTCTGGACACACAATCATTTCTGTTACTAATGCCTGCAAGTGCCAGCTTTCCCAAGTGAGTGACACCAGCTCCTTCTGATCCTTGCTGTTACACTGGATAACTCCCAGATATTCTACCTCCACCCCCCACGCCCCAAAACTCATAGTAATATATTCAAACATGGAATGCAATAAAATAAGGTGTCGGGATATATTTGGTTCAGTTTATCCTGTAGTTTATGTTGAAAGTATTTCTTCTTCCTTTTATTGTTACACAGGTTCAACTCCTTTTTAAAAATATATTCCTTCATTCAAAAGAATAGATATTTGGGGCTGGTGATTGTAAAAGCTATCTACTCCCAATTCTCTATAAAATATTAGGTAGAATAAATATTTGTGCCTCCCTGTTTAAGACCAGGCTTGTACATGTTCTACACTGCATTAGTATATGCAATGCTGACAGTCACAGCCACCAAGGTCAGCTTCATTTCCCTGCAGGATTTCCTGCATTTCTCATTAGATTTAAAATAGCTTGTGATACCACACACTATGATTTCCATTGAAAATACTGACCTATGACCTATGTACAAAGTATTTTTTTCCAGGGTTGTGTGAATATCAACTGTTCTTAAAAAAGAAGTTAGCTGGTGTCACTACTAAAAGAAAATGCTTAAGAGCAAGAAGAAAATTTAACTGGAAGAAGAGAGGAAAGGAAAGGAAGACGGAAGGAATGCAGCTCTGACATGACTTGCTCATAGGTCTCAGCTGGGGACTGTGGCTGTCTCTGGGCTGCACTGTGGGACGTGAAGCACTCCAGCCATGTTTGCACAGCAGGAGCCCATCTTGCTCCGCTGCTGACACCCGGCACCCTGAGCGGAGGCAGAACTCGTGCTGTGCTGACCCAGCCATGACTCTGATCTTCCCACTTCAAAGGAGGAGGACTCCTGCAGAAGGCAGCCTGAGATTCCTAAACTGTTTTTCACACAACAGATGAGCAGCTTTTGATAAACCAGAACATACAGTATAATTAGGCCTCAAACAGCATATACTAATTACAAGCACAGAATTATGCACATCCCTAATGAGAGTGCTGGAAAGGGGCATAGGGAGAGGAACTCTAGCAAGCACAGGCAATCTTCAGCAGACACAGTCACAGTGCAGAGGAGCTGTGCATGGAGACATGGTGCCACAGGGGAAAGGATGCTGAGGAAGACCAGGACAACAGAGCTGTTTAAAACAAAATTTTACAATGTTTAGGCATTGCTGCCACCAGGAACAGGCAAGGGGGAAGGTGAGCCACAACATCAGGCCTTGGAGGCAACAGAGGATCCAGCTCTCCCCAAAAACCTCCATCCAGCTTCATCTTCAGGAGGTGGCAGGAGGGAGTGCACTTGAGGATATGGGCAAGGCACCTCCAGGGCAGCCTTTGTCAACAGATAATGTGGTCTGCTGAGGCCAGCTGTGTGTTTGCCAGGCATACCACAAAGCCTGCTTGTCCCTGGAAATTAAAGTTTGGGGCCTGTGAAGTGCCAGCACATGCACAAGAAAGATGTATTCAGGGTTGTTCATATCCACCACTTCTTGATGGCTTTCACTGTCGCTTTACTTCATATATTGAATAGCACTGAATATCAGCTCAAGTGGAGGCTCTGATGGGTTCCAGAGTGGGACAGGGACCCTCAAAAACACCCCAACATATCAACTGTAGAAAAAAAAGGTGGAGATCAGCAAAACTGGACCTGATCACAAAGTTTGTTCTTCAGAATCCCTGTGAATAGTGTTACTCCATTCAGATTGGGCTGCTCAGAGGGACCTACCTGGTGTCAGGAAACTAATGGTCTCACAACCAATTATCCAGCATGAGGCATCACTATGACCCCTTTATCACATCTGCCCCCTCTACTGGGGCCTGGGGTTACCACCAGAAGGCCTTTTTCCCCAACCCTTCATCACTTTCAGATCCAGAACTAAAACTGGTATTTCAGCTTGTGCTCAGCCTTACACTCTTCCTTCCTTACCCAAAAACCCACTTTTCTGAAAGTCCATTTGCAGCCCATCCTGAGGTCAGCGAAGCATGCCTCGCTCTAGCAGTGGTATAAATCCTACATGTGAATATGTGGGTTTTGTTACCTCCTGTTATGACCCTCAGAAGTGGGCTTATCCACACAATGTGAGGAATGAAATACAAAAACACCCACAGAGAAGATGGAGATCAAAGTTAGTAGTAGATAATCAGATTTTAAAAAGACTGTAGTTCTGAAATATACAGGGAAAACAATAACCTGCATGTTTTAATAGAGGACACAGAATTTGAGACTATAATTCAGGAAATCCCATGTTACACAGCATATCTGGCAACCATAACACTATTCTAGGAAAAGCAAATTTTATGCTTGAGCATACCACTGAATTCTTCTGTGATGCTGAGTAAGTTGCTCTGAGCAGATTTTCCCTCACCCTGTGTTCCATGATTTTTCATCCTTCCCATTCCCCTCAGGTTGCCTCCATCTCTTCATTGCTAGGGCACCAGAAGGAAAAGCAGCAGGAGCAGAGGATATTAGACCCTGCTATTAGATGCTGTGCCATAGCCACACATGGTAACAGGAGGAGAAATTACAGGGAAAGTTATGTTCATCTCCTATAGCCTTGGGACAGAGGATGCCCAGTGCAGATGGTGTCTTCGGAAACCTAAGTGCCAATTTCTGCCAGGTCACTGCTGAGCAAATAAAAACTAAGGTTTCAAGAAGCACATAATTCAGCCAAAAGTGGGGACCTCTTTACAGATAGGAAGAAAAATGCACACCATTTGTGATGTAATTTCCAAAAGACCTGAGGCTGAAGTCCCTACCCTTCATGGAAAACATAAGTGTGCTCAGGTCATTTTGACACAAGTAACTGAAAAATGGATTCCTGTAATGGAAAACCTTAAACAAAAGAGACGTTTATTTGCCTTGCTCATATTAATTATATCAAAAAAGATACTTTATACAGTGCTTATTGTTTGTACTTAAGGTTGTGGTCAGTTTTTAAGTTACATTAGGGTAAATTTAGAGGGGGGGATAAAGCTTTTCTATGAAGCAGTGAAGTAACTTACACAAGATGCCGTTCAAGTTGATGACAAAACCAGACACAGGAATGATAAGTGGAATCCTGCACTTAGGAAATATAATGAAGTTCTGCCACTGGTTTCCACAGGATCAGCCTTTCTACACCTGGTGGCACATTAATAGCCCAGATTAGTTTTGCCTATCCATGTAATACAGCTCACTCCCCCATGAAATGCAAAGACTTTTTTATCAGTATTCCTCAGTTCAAGATTGCTTTGGATAAATAATGTTTATCCTTAACAGAAATGTCAAAGGGCATTTTATTTAAGTATGTGCGATTATTTCAACTGGAATTTGGCCAGGTCACTGCAGTTAATGTCCCACTTTCACTATGAAAAGACATTTCTCCTTATTTAATGCTGGGTCTGACAACTCCAAATCAGAGGAACTAGATAAACCGTTAAGGAAATGTAAAGCAAAACCTTGGTTTTACCATTATAAAAGGGAACCTGTTACATTTTCAATGTGAAAATGGATTTTTTTGCATTTAGAGGGATAACACTCTCTTTTTTTGATGGAATTTGTATGAGATTCTAAAAGAAATGCTTTATGCATAGAAAGTCCATATGGTACTATTACTTTGGCATGTAACCAGAAGATCTTTCTGGTTTGATCTATAACTGCTTCTGAGCCTATTAAATAACAGTTAAGTTCTACTCCTAGCTAGTTAAAATCCTGTACTTGGTCAGAAGGTCTCTCTCACAAGAAGACCAAAAAGGTATAGTAATTCCTCGCGATGGGCAAGTAGGGAAATACCTCTTTCTTGCACTCTTGGAACTTGTGGGTACCTTCAAAATACTTAGTAAATACCTTGCAAACAAATCTTTCCAACATCTCAGTGTTTGTTCGTGTATGTGACACACATGCAAAGCAAAGCATTAAAAGATATAGCCAAGATTGCTGCAAGGTGCCCTCTCTAGACCACACAGCCCTTTTTGATCTCTCCTACTGCTGCCATAGAGCCAAAAATCCAAGTCCTGCCTTGCCCGTAAGAGAAGGCAGAGGGCTCAGTATGGAGCTCTGGGGAGCACCATACTGAACTACCTGGATATTTGCATTCTCCTCCCAGTGCCAGGGACCTGCTCAGGAAGAGGGAGCAGTTGGCATAAACTGTCTCTCCAGCAACGTGGCTCCAGCGTAACAGTCACAGAGAGGATCTGCTAGCGGGGAATCGTTAGGGTGGCCCCAAGGACAGGATTGTCCTGAGGCACCTCCCATCCAAACTAACAGTCTGCAGCAGTATCCTATGGCCTGAGTCACCCAGGAAGTCCTGCAGGCACTCATGAATGTCATCTGAGGAGCAGTATTAGCACATTAAAGAAAAGAAGGCTCAATGAACTAAACACTAACTCTAATGAGCCTAAGTTGTTTAAATAAGCTTGCAAAATATATTTTTAATGGCACTAAAGTGGAATTAGAATAATTTTCTCCATTTGAATATCTTGATGCATGCTGGAAGATATAGTAAATGCTTTTACATATATCTCTCAAAGAGAAGCCTGAATTATTCTTTGATGTTATGTGACGAAAATGAGCGGTCTAGATTAGCACTACAAGGGTTAAAGAAGAGATCACAGTATAAAAAAAAAAATTAGAAGTGGCAAATTTACAGAAGCATTTTATATGTCTTCCGTATAATTATTTTTTGATATTGATGCAGATTATATGTAAACAAATAAAAATCATGGTACAGCATCAAGGCAAAAAACTAGAAAATCAAATAACTTTTTTTCCTTTCTAGTTCAAGGTCATCTTAAAACAAAAGAAACAGCATTCAGAAAAAAAGATTTCAGGGGGAAATCTCTTCTTTGAAATGAACATATCATGTTCAGATGGTGTTAGGAAGTAAATCCTCTTTCTGTCTTGGCAGAAAGTATTCTTCTCCACCTTTGCTGAAGAGCCAAATTTGAATTTTTATGGCCCAAAATACAAACCCTTTGCAGCTTGTGCTCTTCCAAGGAAATCTACCCTATCATCTCACACTAGTTAATATGACCTCCACTCTCTGCATAGCAGAGTCCTTTGTGGGCTCATGAAGATAATCTCTTTGGTCAATTTTATTAAAAGCAGAATGTCCATTCAGGAAAGACATAATTGTCACACAGTGATCAAATATTATGAAGTTATTTGCAGTAAAAGAACCTCAGCATAGAGACCATGGGAAGATTATGTAAATAATTTATTTTAAGATGAGTCAGCTCATGTTATGACTAAGATCAATGGGGAAAATATTATTTTAAAAGAGCAAGATGACTAGAGTCAAGAAGGAAATAGTATATTCTTTTTTATGCATATAATAAGTGGTAAAGTTAGTCATAATTGATCTAATCATGATAATAATACATCAGATTTTACAAAGAGCATATCTTGTTTTGTAATGCTAAACAGGTCATGCTACATTGTTTTTTATTATCCAGACATCTATTTGTTGAGGTTGGAGGAGATTGAAGGTCTCTAGTCCAACCTCCTGTTCAAAGCAGGCTCAAGACTTGATTCAGATCAGGCTGCTCAGGGCTTTGTCCGCTGTCTGTAGACCTCCAAAGATGAGGTGATGTATCTCCCACCCCTTGCCTCTACCCCCTGCCCCCTCCACCTTTCAACTTAATTTCAGTTCCGGACATCTGTACTTTCTCCTCTGTGCATCCCTGCAAAGAGCAGAGCTTTGTACCCTGACCGACCTTCCCACAGGCACTGGGAGCTGCTGTTAGGTCCCTCTGAAGCTGTCTCTCCTCCAGGCTGAACACACCCAGCTGCCCCAGCCTCTTTTCACAGGGTATGTGTTCCAAGATGCGAACAGGGGAAGAACAGCATCCCAGCTGCAATCCTGAGTGCCTTTTCTTCTTTGCCTGTGCCTTCAGGATCCAGAATTACTTCAGTACAGAACAAATGCCTTACAAACCCCTGCGTACATATGCAACCTGGAGGCTTTCTAGTTTTCCTAAAAATACATAAACTGGCTACAAAATCCCAAATGATCCATGAGGTTTTTCTCACCTACTTTCAACGACAGCATGCTATATGCAAGCAGATGAGCATTAACTGTTGGAAAGCAATCTCTCTGCATGACAGTGTTGCCCTCCTTTTTCAATCAAACTGCCTCCTACAGACAGTAAGAGGTGCAGCTATCAAACTTACTCAAAATATGAGTAAAGAAATTATTCCATGGAAAAACTTTTGTTACCATATCGAAAGGGCATCAGGGCATTTGCTGCATCACATTAGGGCCTTTACATCTCAATAATGCTGGTCAGTCTGTTCCCACTTTCACTAGCAGTAATTACTTCTGTGCCCTTGGATGCAGAAAGTCCATGCTGTTCACTGTGGAAGAAATGAGCATGACTCACCTTCTCTTTCCATATCAAACAATAATTGAATTTTTCCATTCAACCTTTCTGGCCAGAGAAAAATTTTTCCTTATGTTCAGAAGTTTCCAACCATATGGAAGGGCCATATCCACAAAAATTCAGCATCAGTTTCTCACAAATTCTGCTCAGTTAGTGATAGGTTATCAAAAGTAAGAGATAACATCCTCTGTTAATTTCTCTCAAAATAAAAGGTCAGAAAACCTGACTTCAGCTGTCACATTTCATTGAAACATTCAAAAATAGGAATCAGCAGATTGTTCCTTGTACAACAAGCAGTCTAAATCAAGATAATTTCTTTTACTATAAAATATATTTTTTAAAAGAATAAGAAATGTCCAGTCAATTTGGCTTTTTGCAAAAGGCTGACTCCATAAAGACCAACATTATGTCATCGTCATGTCTGATGGCCAAGTCTGCGCTGTATACAAGGTGTTTTGGACACAGATTTTCTTCTCATCCTTACTTAAAGTGAAGTCTCATTATAGTTTATGATCTGTGATTTACAAGTTTGAATTAAGATCAGTCTCAGCATATCATTTCTGATCCAGACTAGGTACTCTGGTTCATGTAAGTCTCCGTTGACATGAGGCCAAGGTATGCAATCACTCATTACCTATGCCATCACCTCACTGATGGATTACTACGAAAGAAGTTGGCTCCCAGGGTCCTAAGGAGAATCCTCTGTTTCAGGGCACCATGCGGGCCAGGGACTCCCTGAGGCTTGTGAGAGCTGGAGGCTCCCCAGGGTGGAGGCAGAGCCCATCCTGCCATTACAGCCATGTCCAGGGAAAGGGCAGATGGGGGACAGCCAAGGGGGTTGGCATAGGGTCCTGCGTTGTGGGCAGGTAGGGGAAGCTCTGAGGGTGGCTGGGTAGGACTCACATAGCTGGCAGTGCCCTCTGGATCCTAACAATTTGATAGCATCAGTAAAGCTTTTCTAAAATTCAGCTGCTTTTTTCTCTTTTAATGAACACCACTCAGGAGCACAGGAATTATGAAAGTCCCACTGTGCTGCCCGAAGCTGTAACTGATAAAAGTTCATGGTGTCCAACACTGGATCTGTACAGTTTTCAGATGGCAGATGCTGATTTAATGAACTTCACCCACCATGGGTTTTGGCTGCTTCAGTTCCTAAACAACATCTTCCATGGCTGGCACTGGACTTCCTTTACTGACTCCTAAAAGAATAGCCCCTTCCATCGATCTTATTCATTTCCTCCCCCATGACACCCCTACCTTCCTTTCCTTCCTACCTGGGAAAAGGAAATGTAAATACACTTTTTTTACCCTTCAGAGAAATGGACTGACAGGATCTCTCCTGCACTGAAGACGCCTGTGCCATGATACCTCAGAGCTGATAGAGCAGACCTAGCCCTTCAACCACCCTGCTCTGCCGAAAACACGGCAGGAGACTCTTCAGAGGTGTCACCAGGCTGCTTCCATTTTCACCAACACATGGACCTATTGAAGAAGTATCAGTGTTGGATTTTGGACAATGGATATTGACAACGTCCATGCCTTCCTTCTTTAACCACTCCCACAAGATAATGTTTCCTCCTCTGCACTATACTAAAGAGCAGTCCTAAAGGCTGAGTCTCATCACCTGTATGACTACACAGCCACCCACAGTAGATGTCTATCTGAATCCAGAAAGCTGTGAATGGCATCTCTTGCCCATTCAATTATCTCTTTATTTAAAGCAAACCCAAAAGCAGTTGAGTGGAAGAGTTTCTGATCCAGCTCTTCAGCAAAAAGTCAGGTTAAAAAGACTAATGGATTCATCAAGAAAATTATTTTCCCATAATACTTACTTAACTGTACTTAGAGCATTAAAAGCTCAAATAGGCTAATACAAAGACAATAGAATACAAATAAAACAGAAGTAAAAGTTCTAGCAAGATTTAATTCCACTGTCCATACTGACTGGATACATGCTTCTGAGTGATCATAAGTTGTAATCATTAATCCTTGGAGAAAACATGAGAATGTGACATAATATCAAAGCAAAGGAAGCAGAATGGAATATTCTACAGAAAAATGTAGAAAAATGTCCTAAAACATCAGAATAAAAAAATACTGGGCCTGCTTACATATCCTGATGTAAGCAGGAATAAGTCTTTCAGTGCAGTGGTAATTATTAAGAGGCTGACATACTTGACTTTTGAATGACTAGAACTAGGTTGTTATTAGGTTCACAGAGTTCACCTACCCCTTAGTATGAGAAACATAGGATAATGGAACTAGCAAGAACTGCGCTGTTCACCTCTGTGAGCTAGAGGTGAACATGAGGAAGATAAAACTTGAACTTTACAAAATTATACTGCTCCTATAAAACTTTTGATGAGAAATTGTAGTTTTGGTCTGTCAAGTTCCTCAATTGAATGTTAAATACTTAAAGTCGAAAATGGGTTTATCTATGTCCCAATTTACCCAAATCCCCAGTTTCGGGGGAATTTGATATGTATGAATTTGTCTTTTGGTTTTATTTTGATGTCATTTGTAGGACTCTAACCCATGATACATATAAGCAATAGATCTGACAGTGACCTTTCAAATTAAAGACATCTCTGGATTCCATGTATCTGCATCCACAATGGAATCACAGAACTCCCACTGAATGTCCAGGTTCCTGCAGTGAACTCTCACTGAAGTTCTAGTCAGTCATTTTTTAGATTCAAAATCTTTCCCATCAACCAGGCGTACAAAATCTCCAGGTCATGCAGAAATTCAGGGCTCAGGATTCAAATATTACTCCTTGGAAAGTTCACCTTTGTTCTTGCTTCCATGGAAACTTATCTTCTTCTCAGCATCCCTGGAGTGAAATATTGTAGCACATGAGAGAAGAGTGGCATGGACTAGGTCAGTATTCTAATAATACTGTCCCTGATTCTGCTGCTTTCATGTAAAAAACTGAGCAAGAAGACTATTAGATCCCCTAAATATCTTAATATTTCATTTGGTCTTCTATCAGCTACCCCTCTGTTGAGATTAATACCCTTACTAATGTTTATCTTTCAGAAAAACAGCCAGTTTTAAGCTCACTTATTTTGGGTTTGCTCAGTCCCCAGCTGAGTCCTTGTCTTCTCTCCATCAAAAAGCAGGCAGTGTTTCCCCGCTTTGAGGCTGCTAGCCCATTGCCATTGGGATATCTCACAATGACTATTTTGGCAAATGCTTTGGCTTCCAGTCTCTCACCAGCAGGTCCTTTTCCCCTGTCCCTTTGCTCCAGCCTCTGGAGTCTCACTTTTTGAATGTGGACATGCCAAGATGTTACACACTGTGCAATTAGCAGCAGCTGATTACTTAAAATGTAGATAAATAAATTTATCTTGTCTTTCTTACTCAACCATTGCATTGCTGTTCATATAGGGAAAACCCACACTATGCCACACTAGAGCTCATTTTCAGCTTAATCATCAATCTGGCCCAGAAATCCTAGGCAGGATGGAAGGCTGTCAGGATATAATCTTCTTCCTACAGGTATCACCTGCCCTCCTTATTCCCCTGCCCTCAACCATATCAAAACACTTCTTCTGACTGAATTCACTAGTGGATTCAAGCCACTCTAAGAGACTGAAATCTGAAATAATTAAGAATCACTCATCTTTGTGTAATTTATAAAATTTAGTAGGATTTCAGAGTCCTGACTAATGTCTCTGTTGTGTTACTGCTAGATAACAGATTTTAATGCAAAAAGTGACTGTAATCATTTAATGGACTGATGTCCTCAATAAAAACACAGAACATTAAATGATTCCTACACTGGACCACAAGTTTCTTCTTAGTAATATATGTCAGCTAAAGGCTTTCATTAACGGAGTATCTGCCATATACTTTGCGGAATTGTTCCAACATTTTCTTAGGATCGTGTTCTTCACCTCACATTTTCTAAGACTCCAGATACTGTCTGATCACTATTTTGATTTTGTCTATCTTCATGTCTGAGCTGTTTGACATTATAATTCTATGTTCATTGTGCACCCTCACATTTCATTTTAGAAATATCATAAAACTTTTCATCAGTGATGATCATATTAAAGATCGTAAGTGAACACAAAATAGAGAGAAAGGATATAATGTATAGCAATATGTTCATTGTTGACCGAAACATTGCTGAAGGAAAACAAATTTTCATGTATATAATTACCATTATATAAAATCATAAGGCTAGGGAAAAGCCATTTTCTGTCTCATATTTAGACCAAAGCTCTCCAGCCTAATTTGAAGAAAACAGGATGTTTGTTTATAACAGTAAGGTAAAAAATATTTCCTTTTTTTTTAAGCTGCAAATGATGGTACTTGCTTTTTAGGGTATTTTTAAATGAAAAAAAGTCAGAGATTTGGAGATAAAAGTGCATGTTTCTTAATTTAGTGCCTCAGTGCCGAGGCAAGGGAACTGTCAGTATGTTGTGGAAGTACTCCTGCACAACAGAAGTGAATGGAAACTTTGACTTTTATTTACATGCATGGAGGATCAAACACTTTGTGTAAAATCAAGACAGTGACTGCTATCCCAGAGCAGCAAGGAAAAGAAAGATCTGAAATTAGAGGCTAGCAACCTAACCATTCTGGCACTTTGACATCAATACATCAACTAGAAAGAAATGTTTATACCAGCTTATTGAAAAAAAACCTATCAACCAAAGCCCTGATACAAGAAGCATTAATTTAAATTCATTATTTAAGCACATGCTTAGTTTGAAACACAGGCCAGAAGCTCTGTGGGCCCTGATAGGGTTTAACCAGATACTTACGGGTCACTTAAAACCCAGGCTGGAATAAAGTTTTGACTCAGAACTAACATTTCAAAGAAGAGTCTTTGCTCCAATAAAACCTTGAGTCACCCTGCCTCGACCATGGCAATCAGAAAGATAATGGGAGATTTCAAATTATTAGTCTTAAAGACGGAAATGTTTAGTTAAACCACAGGCTACAGTATATATGGAGTGGAAACATGAGACAGGCATCATAAAAAGAGAGCTCTGAAAAGCTTTCACAGGTACGTCCCCCACCAGACTCAAAACAATCTTCTTCTCCAGGAGGCATTTCCAGAAGAAGGTTTTACCCATGGAAGATGGAGCTGCAGAGCAGAAGCACTGGCAGGCTGTGGACAGCCAGCTCAGGGTGCCAGGCTAGAGGGTACATGGGCACAGCCTGTGGAATTTTTGGATTCAAGAGGTGGAGGTAACAGAAGGAACTGCCTTGAGATGCAGCAGCAAGAAGAGCTTTGCAGGTGTAGTTTATACCAGCAACGGAAGGTGTCAGCTCTGATTTTAACAGTTAGATGTCCCAATTGTATTGATACCAAATATTTCTCTGGCTCAGCTCTCAATTATTGGATATCATGGTTTAATACCAGCCAGAAACTAAGCATCAGGCTGCCACTCACTCACTCCTGCCCCCCACACGGGAACGAGAATTGGGAAAAGGAGTAAAACTCATAGGTTGTGATAAGAACAGTTTAATAATTGAAACAACAGCAATATCAACAACAAAATAATAGTAACAATAACAATTATAATTAAAAGGAGAGAGAGAGAGGAATAAGACCCCAGAAAGACAAGTAACGCACAACACAATTACTTGTCACCCACTGGACAGTCCACAGCTTGTTCTCAAGCAGCAATCAGCCCCTCACTGACCAATTCACCTCCCTTTACATACAGAACATGGTGTTCTGTAGTATGGAATATCCCTTTGGCCAGTTTGAGTCAGCTGTCCTGGATGTTTTCCTTCCCAGTTTCTTGTGCACCTGCTCTCTGGCAAACTGAAATGTCCTTGATTTAGAGTAAGCTCTACTTAGCAACAACTACAACATCAGTGTGTTATCAACATTATTCTCGTACTAAATCCAAAACACAGCACTGTGCCAGCTACTTAGAAGAAAATTAACTCTATCCCAGCTGAAATCAGGACACTAGGCTATGCATTTAGTTTTAAAATAATACAAAGATTCACCTGGATTTCCTTTTTAGAAATATGATGCATTTTCCCCATTGCATTGTATTTCTAAATATTCTTCATCCACCATTATCATTAAACAGTAACTGTATGTATCAGTCTTTCAACAATGTAATTGTGTGCAACCCACTCTCTAGTTAAACCAACTTTGGTCTACTGTATGCTGATCTCACACAGGCTCTTATACTGCCTTGCACCTGTAGTGCATCTCTTCACGTCCTAATTATATGTTAGTCAAAGCAAATTAATACCCTTGTGCATGGTTCATCCTCTTCGTCTTCCCAGGAAGAAACCATCTGGTGGGAGAAGTCTCTTTCAGTCATGATGCCCTGCTCAAATTTTTGTTTGCCTGCTTGGCTTTTCATTTTCTAAGATGAATGCTATTTTGGGTGGGATTCATATAACCTAGTTCGGGGTTACAACATAGGTACTTACATGAGAGATAGTAAGCCAAGGTTCCTGTGCTGGGCTGTGAAAAAAAGGATGCATTTCAGGGACACATGTTGTCCTACCTGTGTAGAGTACCTGTACACGAATTTTACCTTAAGATTTCATTGACCACTCTCTCTGTTGACTAGAAGGGTGACCAGTTCAGTAGCAGACACAGATATCTGTACTGAGTCCGTCCTTTGCTATATATGAAGAAGACAAGGTCAGAAAACATACCCAATGCAGAAACAAGAGTGCAATTTGCCATAGTCCCTAACACCAAAGATGATCATTTTGACAGCATCCAGCAGGTTTCTGAGAGGCCTGCTTTTCTCTCCTGCCTAGAAAAGGTTTTGTGCTATGGATGTTTCTCTCATTATGCCACAGGAATGAAGTTTTGATTCCAACCTTTACCCTTCACCAGCTGATTCTTGGATGAGTTGGCCTAAGTTCACTGAGCCTCTTGAAGGTACAGCCAAGACCTGCTGTTCTCTAAAAATTATGTTACAGTACAGGAAAGGGATCCATGTGCTCCCAGAGGCTCATGTTGGGGAAGAAAGATGCTCCTGTTTTGCAAGGTGTCCTGTGGGCTGATGGATTTGTAAGAATGAGGATCAGTGAGCATCTATTTGTAGCTCACATTCCCCACTTGTTAGTTTAGGTTTTGAGTTTGTGTAATTGCTAGTTTTCATTATTGGTAGCTATCTCAGTATTCCCTACAGAGAATTAGTGCATCACTGGTTATTCTGCTGTCTCTAATATGTGCTTTTTTGGTATTGCCTGAGTTGGCAGAAATATTCTGTAAGCATGGCAAGTCCAAAATCTTCTCTTTTCTTCTCTGCTGCACTGCTTGTGGGGGATTGCCACTCTATCAGCTTGTTGCCAACATCAAGAAATTCCTCCAACATGCATGAGATGCTCTGAATGTCCAATCTATTTAAGTGGGAAAAAATAGAGGGAGGCGGGATAAGAGGAAGAATGATAACAAAATTTGACAGTATTTAATGAGCCATGGTAGCTGCAGTTAACTGTGAGTATAAGAACTTTCTTTTCTGTCTCCTGGAGCAGGACTCAAACAGGGGTAAATACAGCATTTTAAATAACTGACATTTAGCAATCTCCAGGAAATATTTGTTTGTTTCTAAAAAAAGTAACACATTAGGTGACACATGCACTTTTGGAAAATACTTCTGACATGAAAAGTACAGAGCAGCAATTTAAGAGGTTTGAATTAAGGCTTTCAGAGCTGGTACAATTTTATGACCTCTTCTTCTGGGCAAAAGGGAAAAAAAAGATGGATTTGTTGATATTCAGTAACCAAGAGTACTACCCAGAGTACCATGTCTGAAGGTTATTCAGAACCCAGTGTAAGCTGCACTCAGAAGCAAAGGTGACTGGTTACCTTTATGGCCATTCAAAAAATCTGAGAAATAGCCTCAAATTTCCCCTTGCCCTGCAGAAGGTCATATACTTTGTCACCTTGAGGTTGTGCTGGCAACACTGCAAACTACTGGGTGATCCAGCCTGGCCTCAGCTGGAAAGGAGAACAGGATCCTTTCCTCTAAAGGATACCAACTACATGTACCAACCATACTCTATGGCCAGAACAAAAGAAAGTATGGTATTTCCAGTGGTGTTTTGGCACTACTGCTTGTAGTCTCAGCTGCAAGTCACAAGTGGACAAGCCAACAGAGATGAAAATTAAAAAACAGGACCAAAAACAATGCACGAACTTACAGACGCTTTATCAAACCTCAGGAAAGGATTTGATTAAAGTGAATCTATTGTTTCGTTAACCTTTTACTCTTGTCTATTCTCTGCTCTCTAATTGTTATATCTTTGCATGGAATGGACCCATGGCTGTGTCTGGAAGCTCTTTTCCTGAAGTTTCTTGCCAAACCAATATTCTCTGCTGAGGCTGACAGGTTTTATGGAAAAGTGGCTATGTTAACTTGTGGGAAAGAAGGAGGCTTCTAAGATTAGAGGAAAAGAGAAAGAGAGAGAGCAGACAGAAACGTGATGGGGTTTTGATCCAAAAATGCATTTTTCCATTCAGATACATTCTGACGAAGTGCTTGGAAGGTTTTGTTTTCATTCCAATATAGGAAAAATATCAATTCTGCAATGTTCAAAGTTATCATGAAGTGGAACTGCTGTTCTCCAGCCAGCTCTAAATGCATCGTTAATGGACTTAGTTTTGATCTCACTGCACAGGTGCAAAGTTGGCAAGACTCCCCTGTCATTAGCAAGTTACCCCAGGCTAACACCTGGCTAAAATGAGATTAAGGCCCACTGCCCTTAGGTTTTCTCCAATGCATGGCACATGTTAGAGCACACAGGGCCTCTCTCTTGTTTGCAAAGCAGAAACCAAATATGTACTGTGTACAACACCTCTTAACCTGTACCTAAACTTTAAGTGTATAAGTAACCTGCTCCCTGAAAGAAAGTGCCAAATTTCCCTTATAGTTAATGGAGAGAAGTATGTGTTTGTGAATGCTTCCAGAGGGCAAACATGTCTGCCTCTGCTTGGAAATTTTGCAGGCGTTCTTACTCTTTGCATTGACCCATGAGAGAATTCAGACAGTAAACTTCAGGATAACTGCTTCACTGCATGCCTAAAATTTATTCAGAATCCGTTCTTGCTTTCAGTGAAGTGGACAACATCTACCATGAATCTGAGGGGAGCAGTACCTTTGCATGATACGTCCATTATTAAAACTGCCATTAAAAGTACCACTGAAGTAAACAGTGCAAAAGGAGTGTAAATTGATCCAATCCCAAAGCCTGCTTAACTGCAAAAGTTTGTTTAAGCACTGGACCTGTTTCAAAGCTTCTGTAACTCATGATATAATGCCAATGTCCGTACCTCTGCCTAGGGTGGATTTATGTCATTAGTTAGAGGACATTGGGTTTACCATAACACTCAAAAAGTCTCTGTAGCTTGCAAAAGTGTGTCCTTGATACTGGTGGATGAATGATTTTATCTTCCATGTCATTAATTAAAAAAAGAAAATCCCTAAAGCCAGACGAGCAGCGATTCCATGTTCTTTGGGTTTTTCTTGATCCAAGAAAGCTCCAGTCTCAGAAGGACCAGTAGACTAAATAATCAATAGCCATTTCCTAAAGTACATTTTTTCTTGACAATCATAAATATTTCAGGATTATTTACGCAATGGAGGAAAAAAACCTGCTAGAAAGGGGATGTTTTGATATTAAAAAACATGAAAAATCCTTTTATTTCCTGTTTACCTGTAATCCTAGTTCACCTGGTGCACAGTATCTGCATATTACTTTCTGTCTTCCAGGAGCCTGGTCTGTTGAGTAATGACCACAAGTCCATCGTCTGATCGGCCTGACAGGTGATGCCTGTAAGAGATGTCCTCTGTCAGTCAGTAATTTCTCCATTACTGTTTGATCAACATTCGTTATAAAAATTTTCCTCTTTTCCCTATATCCAGCATCTTCCAGCAGAACCATCTTAATCTATAAATAAAAATGCACAGACTCCGCAGTCTTTGGATATCATTTTCCAGACGATTCCTTTTTTTCCTTATCATCTTGGTTTTGTCAGAATTGTATTTAACCTGATAAGAATGCTTTAAAATAATTGTATAAAGTTAAGTGCAATCCACTGTGAGCCTGTGTTACATGAACCCCCAACTGTGTGGCAAATACAGCATGTTGAAACGCACTGAATTATGAAGACAAGCAGTAGCATTACCTAAAAATTTGCTCCTTGGTACCATTTTCCTTGAGCCCTACTGGAAAATCAAGCTATTAAAAATTTTTGCAAAGCATACCCAAAAAGGGAATAAACTTAATCTCCATCAGCAGCCTTCATTTCTGTGGTTTATGAGTACTGAATGTTCGTCTTTGCAACATTCACAGATTTATTTGTGTATATATATATTTTTAACATTTTTTTGCTATACAATAACCTCTCCAGCTTCCCGTTCTTAAATAGATAACAGCAGTCTAAAACTACAGCTTCATCACCCCTTCGATCCCTGATGCTGAGCTAACAACAGCAGCCCCAAGAACCTGTTCTCTTCTGTGGCAGGTTGCAGGTGTGCTTGCCAGGGCAGATGGTCGGGTCCTGCTCCCTGGAGCATCTGCACAGACACTAAAGTGTGCCATGGTTCCAAACCAGCCCTTCTGCCTCTCACAGGTTGTCTCTGCTCCTCAGTCTTCCATACTCCCTTTGTTTCTTTCTACATACCCACAACAGCTGCCACTTCTCTTTCTGGGGGGCTTCACTGCACCATCCCAGCAGCAGCAGACAGGTGGACTCCTGGGCCAGGAATTTTGCCTCCTGCTCTCTGCTTTTGATGTTCTTGCTGCTACTGAAAACAGGAGCATGTAAATACGTGAGGTCACACAGCCGCCAGGGGTGTGTAGAAAGTAATTTTGCTACTTGATATTCTGCTGGGAAGGAAATTCAAGTGTGGTCCAACCAGGTTCTGTAATGTTTAGTCTATCTGATATTTTTGTTAATGATTTGGATAATGGAAAAGAGAGAAAATGTGTAGAATCTGCAGACGATGTCAAGCTGGAGGGAGCTGAAAGCTTTTAAGAGGTTGGGATTAAAATTGAAACTGACCTTGATAAATTGGAGGCATTGTCTAAAATTAACCAAAAGAAATTTGGTGAAGAGAAATGCATGGCCCTATACTTAGGAAGGAGAAGTAAAATGCTAGTAAAACTAGGAGTAAAGGAGCAGGCAACACCACCAAGAGGAAGGTCACAGTGCAGGACAAATTAAATATGCATTTATAAACTGATGTTGATTTAAAAAAAAAAGGGGATAATTTAATTCTGTGTGATATTGGAAGAAATGTTGTATATGATGCAGGAGCGGTACTTGTTCAGCATTACTCTATGTTACTGCAACTGTGTCCATTTTGGGGCACTGCACAGCAAAAAAGCCCATGTAGATATACTGGAAAGCAGCCAAATGGGGAGCAAGGAGAGTGATAAGAGGTTTAGAAAACTGGAACTATGAGAAAAAGTTGAAAGAATGGGGTTTGTTTAGTCTAGAAATGAGAAGACTGAGCAGGGACATGATAACGGTCTTACAATACATAAAAGGTTATTCTGAAGAGGATGGTGACCAGTTGTTCTTTATATCCACTCACTGTTGTACAAGAAGAATTTAGTTTTCTTTACATCAAGGAAGATTTTAGCTAGATATTAGAAAAATCTCTCTAACAAGAGTTAAGTACTGTGACAATCAACTTTCAGAGGCTGCAGAATAGCAGCAGAGGTTTTTAACCAAAGCTTAGGCAAACATCTGTGACCTTGTGATTTGCAGGGGCTCCCAACTGAGCCATATTTGAAAACAGTTTCTCAGGGATAGCACAAGGCACACCCCTGGCAGTAGTGCCTGTTTCCTGACAAAGCCCTGGCCTCTGGTGCAAAGCAGGCAAATGCCAGCAATTGTCAGTGAAACCATTCAACTTTTTTCATGCAAATTGTTTTCACATGAACTTTTTCCCCTAGACCTGTTCTAGGAAGCAGAGAAACACTTCAAGACAAAACTTTACTCAGAAAAAGGTTCCCTCCATCCCAGGCAAACACCTGAGTAATTACAGTCTGTATAGTTAATCTGGCAAATTATATGCAACAAAAAGCAGGATCTTAAAATACAGAAGGTTAGGAAACCTTAATTACAGGTGGTGTTACCAAGCTCCACACATAATTTTTATTACAGTGTCAACCCAAAGATCTAGGCAAGGTCATCATCCTGGGAATCCGGTGAAGGACTGAGATAAAGGATATTAAAATAGTGACATGTGCTAATAACAGTCAATAAACTCACAAAAATTTCTTGTCTTTTGAAGCTTGGTAGACTACTCTGTCTCTTGATATGATCAGTCCTTTATTCTGGAAATGGGACTGGTTCATAAGCTTGGTTAGAAAATCATGGTTTTTAATTTTCTGAGGTGCTTCTCTTTGCCTCTTGATTCTGCTAGATCAGGATGAAATTTTAAAGATTCTCTTTATAAATTTAGGAGCTATAAATATTCCCTTGAAATTTAAAAAAAAGGGGGGGATGGGGAAGAAAGAAAGCTGAGACCTTCACTCAAGCACCTGCCTTGAGGAGTTAAGACTTCAAGCAAAATACTGTGAGACTCATAATAATAGTGTGAGAATTGGCAATCCTTCATTAGGGTATAATTTCTCTTTCTTCTAAACCCCCTTTTTACTAGCAAAGTGGTCACACTGTAAAGACTAGACCCCTAATATTAGGAACAGTCCACATGTAGGGTCACAGCTGAAGCTCCATTCCCAAGCTAAAGAATGGTTACAGTCACTGAAAAAATTACATAGAATCTTTCTTAAGGTATTGGGGGGCTGTAATTAGAGGAAGTGTACACTGTACACTAGAGAAAGGAAAAATGTGTGATTGTTTTACACAGTAAATTAAAAAGGGTGAGATTAGACAGGGAAGTAAAGAAAGATGCTGATTAAAGAGTAGAAAGAGCCTGAATACATGGGGTACGCTTCATTTTGTATGTTTGAACTCCGGCCATGAAAAGCCAGTTAGTGTTGAAGGCTTGTTAGAGCCTGTCCCACAGCAAGGCAGCAAACACAAGGAAGTGGATTTCTGTGTGGAGCAACTGGCCAGGATGCAGCAGGTGCACAGCTGAGCAGGGAACTGAACCCTTCCAGCACGGAGGTGGGCATGGCAGCAAGGTCTCTGCAAGGGGCTAAAGCTTGTCACTGACTTCTGCAGGCTTTTGATCAGGCCCTAGCAAAATTGTTTGCTTAAGTTGGGCTACTTTGCAGAAGTGTTGTCAGACAAAGTATGGCCTCTGTTTTTTGTGTATATTTTGCTCAACAAAAAGGAACAGCATGCCAGGCAGCATACAATGTATATCACTACAAATGACTTCTGTTCAAACACCATGCCAGGATTTTGATCTAAGCATTGCAGAAGTGGTTGCTCTGCCAAGCCATTCTTTTCCTCTCAATATTCTTGTGAGCAAGTCACGTCCTAAAAGTGAAATGAAATTAAATTTGTTTTCTTGCCATGTTTGCAGAATATCCCTTGAAGACTAAGAGCTTTTGTTTTTACCTAAAGTTATGCTTAGCATGCTTAGAGCTACAATCTGTCATCAAAACTCACACCCACATGTCCGTCTGTAGTTACAAAGTAGGATGAGCTCAAGGAAATCAAGCCTCCATCTGAAGGATACTTCTGTAGCTAGCAGTCTTGAAGCAGAACGTAACTGCCCTGCCAGCACAGCCCATCTCAGGGGAATCAAAGGGCATGAAATCAAGTCATTTTGGAGTTTGATTCACCCTGGAGTCCAAGACTTTTTATGCAATCTGCTCCTAGAACTAAAGTAAGTAACAAGGTGATGCAGAAAGTTCAGGCAAGTGTTTCATATTTTGATCTCAGTCTGAGAGAGGCAGTCAGCTCTCCAACTATGAGCAAAGACATTTTCTTCAGCTAGAAAGATTTGCCTTTACTACAGAACCAGGGTTCAGGGTGGAATGAGGCCTTTTAATTGCCAGTCCTTCTTGAAGGGGATCAAGCTCCTAGTATTTCTGTGGAAGCATTTCACGGAGGAAGCTCTGGCATGAGATGGACGTATAGGTGCTTTATAATAGGACAGTTAGAGAATCTTGTAGTTGTCTGATTTCCTATGTTGAATGGCAAAAAGTTCAGAAGTCCAAGCCAAGCTCTTTATCCACATCTGGATGGAAAACATCATAGGACTGGTAGGAGGAGAAGGAGCTACATACTTCTTAAGAAAATGCCTAAATATCTAATTACAGATGTGTAAATAAATCTTTGCTAGGATAGGAGGGTTTAAAGTTAAAATAAGCTTTAAAGAAATATTTTAGGGAACATGCTACTAGAGAACATGCTGTCTTTTCTGGACATTCTCAGGTTTCCAAGGCCTCATATTACTTTTCTCTAAAAGTACATTTTCTCCGTGTTCTCAACACCTGAAAGGTTTAAATATTGTGTATCTAAGGAGAGTGTCCCGAATGGGTAGAACAATATAATATCTTCTAGCTCCACATGCTCTCCACAATTGCAAGCAATCTAATTGCTGTTCAAATTTTCAACATAATGGCTATCTTCGCTTGGTGAGCAATTTTTCATATTTTATTCATAAGCAAAGACCTGGAAGTTTGCATGGTTTCATACCACTCCTCTGGAATTCTTTCTCGGTGCAACTCCCTAAGCATTTTGCAGCTATGAATCCTTTCTTATGTTAAATAGCAGCATGGGCAAGACTATATTGCAGAGGCAAACTATTTCCAAACTATCCCTTCAAGGTCAGTAAAATCTGCTGATGTCCACTGTGATTCTTTAGCGCTCTCTCAATGAGCCACTTTATTTATTAAACGTTGTGTCTTAGAAAATGACCTTCAGTAATGCAGAAGATGCACAATGCACTGTGAAATCATGGGCACCATTGGGGTTAAAGAAAACTTTCTGGATATGGTCATGAACCACCGAAAAAATAGAGTGTCTTTTTCATCCTCTTCTCTTTGAGTAAAATTTTCTTCCTTGTTTTCCAGCTCATAGACACATATCTGTTACAAGATTCCAGTAGAATACCTATATATAGTAAGGCAGAAGATTTATATTGGGTAAAAAAACATGTAAGGTGTTTTGTTTGAGACCAGTTGGGAGGAACGTCCGAAATGAACATCCTCTGGTAGAAGGTAGGTTACAGCCATCCCTCCCCCACCAGGTTTTTTTTCCTCTGAGGAAAGTGAAAATAACTATTTATTTAACAAGCAAAAGTGCATGCAGGCACGGGAAAAAGAATAATGTCAAATTATAAAACCTCTCACTGTGGAGAGAACCTGGTAAAATTCAAAGTTCTTTGTGGTGTGGGTCTCTCCTCTCTGGAGCTGGGGTGCGGCTTGGGCCCCCTGGGGCGGGGTGTAAGGCCTCCCAGTGATGTTCTGGTGTTGCTGAACAGTCCAGGAGAGAAGAAGAGGATGCCAAAGTCCCAGGGCTCCGTGCTTTAGCTAACAAACAAGAAGCTAGCCAAAAAAAACAAGAGAATGCCACTCTCTTCCCTGCTGCAGAGAGCCAAGTGCTGAGGGGAAAAAAAAACGAAGATGCTTTCCCCCTCTCTGTAGCAGGGAAAAACACTGGGGAGTGTATGTATCCTTGAAGTACAAACCGCTCGGCTCTTTTTTTTCCTTTCTCTCAGACCCAGCCTAAAAACACAGGAAGGCACAGGATTCACAGGAAGGCACAGGGCAGACAATAGGGAATATAGTATCACATAGTCACCCCAGGGCATAAGGGCAAGCAAATGTCAGAAATTTGCATATATATATTCAGTATCCTCAGAAGTATCAAATGCTTAACCTCCAGAAGCAAAAAATCAGAGCTTTGTCATAAGTTCACAAATTTATACAAATTGTTGTAGATTAACTGAACAGGGCTAAAGCCACCTCTTGACCATGGAGGTTCTAGCTGCTGCCTTCACTCCTTGCATTCTCCAGACAGAGTATATCTTGTAAGAGTATATCCTGGGTATATCCTGTAAGAGTCAACAGGGAACTCTGTTGTTAACTTGTGATGAGATCCTCTTCAGCCTATTTAAAACATAGAAAAAAAATGTGGAATGTGGAGAAGCCTCCAAAGCATCAAGCGAGAAATATCACCCTGAGCAGATACTGTAGGAACAGGAACATTGTTGCCTCCTGTTGATTCCTTCAGAAGCCCCCAGATGAAGAAGATCAGAGGATGGGGCTAGTGAGAGGAGGAGGCACATATTGGAGGAAAGGAAGATGTATAGTACTCAACTCAGAAAACAAGTAGCTTCAGAGCCCACGCTGACTGGTGACACATCCAGGCCATCTGGGTTTGCTTACATTTGAAATAATGGGCTTTCCATGACCTGGAGCAGTCCAAGATCTCTAAAATACAGAGACTCTTAACAATACCTTCCTTTTGCCAAGCATAGAACTGCTGTGCAAGACTTGGACTTGCAACATAAGGACATCTTGCTTTTCAGAGCAAAGAACTGCAATATGACACAGAATATGACAACTGAACAAGTTTTTCTGATTATATGTATATAAAATTAGCAATGGAAGTGAAAAGAAGTTTCATTCTGTTTCACAAGCTCTTGCCTTGAAAGCTCTCTCACTTGTTTTGAGAACACAGGATCTGGCCTCACCCCAGGTCTCTCTGAAGTTAACCAGACTTACTTTCAGACAGTTATTTTGCATACCCTCCCTCTAGTTTCCTCCTAGTGTGAGACTAAGACTTGAAATTACTTTACTAATTAATGATGGGAATTAGTAACAATTGTGGTGAAAAAGACCTGATGCTGTATAACGTTCCTGGGCGAGGTGTTTCCTACCTCATCCCTACCACAAGAACAGCACATGTAGAAAGGATGTAGTAATGCAGTAGGCTTTTAAAATTACCCTCCTCTCAGTACAACATACAGGGAAAGTATTTTAGGATAATATTATATCAGAATATACTATCACTATATAGCTATATAATAATATTATATAATTATACACAGACCTGCCAAAGCTGAGAGTATTCTCTCCTCTACCAAGCTTCTTCTTCCTGTTTCAAGGGAAATTTCTCTAACTAGGAAAAAAAAAGGCAACAAAAAAACCTCAAAAAAATCCTGTTAGCATGCTACCATATTTCCCAGTGGCAGTACTTCATTGCTGAGTAAGTATCAAGTCTTCCTTCTGCCTCCTCAAGGACTGGTTCTCCCTGCTCTCTCCTTGTATTCTGCATTAATGAATGTGCCCTTCTGTTTGACTCCCTCGTTGCAACCTTTCAACTCATCCGTCTGTCACTTGGCAGCAGCTTCAGGAGGGCTCTTCCCAGGGACATTTCGTGTTTATTCAAGTGTTGCTGTGCTGTGAGACTAAAGAAGCAGATCTGTTGCTTCCAGCTAAATCTGTTTATTTCCCAACCCACAGCACCACATATTCCCATAAAAAAGGCAGGAAGGCAGATACTAAATTGAAAACTAGTCAGGGGACTGTTTTCCTTTCTCATATTCCCTTTAGTTGCACATGGCCTTCTCTTCAGGTAGTACACAGTGAATTCAAACATAGTTTGCAGAACCCATGTGAAAACAGCTTCTCTTTTTCTCCATTCATTTGTGATTCATTTTCTTTTACCACAAGACTCTGATGAGCTTAATGTATATCAAGACAGTATTAATGTATGGAGGGAGGCCAGCCCTTGGGCCTGGTAGGCACGCTGACCCCAGTTTGTAATCAGCTGGACGTGGTCCTCACCAATAGACTTAGGTGGGGTGCAGATGGAGTAGGAGGAGCTGTATGCACATAGTGTGGGTGCCATGGGGTTATCTTGGGATAGAACAGCTCTCTCTCCCATGTTAAATGGGGGTGGTGGTTGCTGCTGCAACCCAAGGAAGGGCACAGGCTTTTTCTTCCTCAGCCTGATTTGTCCTATTTCCATTGCACTTGAAATGAAGCCCAGGTTAGGAGCCACATTTGAAGTGAGATATTACTTCCTGTTCTGACCAGAGAGGGGACAAACACAGGTCTGTAGATAGCTTAAGAATTTGCTTTGGAGTGGTCCCATTTTCAGGAGGCAGTGCAAGAGAGCGTACCCAGCCCCACCACTGGCTGAGTGTCATGGGGCATGCAAAGGCTGCATTTGTACTCTTGGGTTACTTTCTGTTCTCCACAGGGTAGGAACCTGTGCAGAAACACCTGCTGAAGAGTAGTTTATGTGCTGTGACATGCTGAAACAGCAGTTCTTGTACTCTCTGAGCCCACAAAAAAACCCTAAAAAACACCAAAAAAACCACAAAAAACCAACCAACCAAAAAAAGCTATATGTGGAATTGGTCACAGTAACAAATATAGGAAATTAAGATAATGCTTGGCATTCGGAGAAACCTACAAGGATAGCAAAAGATGATAGATGTCTATACACATACAGCCCCGGGTTAACATGTACAATATGGATACAAGACAATAACAACAGAACTACCAGCATAAAAAATGGCGAAAACTACAACAAAAGATTTACTTTTATTAAAGCCAAGCTTTGAAAATGTACACATGCTAAAAGGATGCCAGAAGCCATTTCATTAGCTTTGAGAAAAAACCCTGTAAGTTAAATAGGCGAAATTCAAAGCTTGTAATAGTGAGCTACTCTGCATTATAGCAATACATGAATTAAAGTTTTATGTAAATACCTTAAAGAAAAGACAGACCAAAAGGAAAACTGCAAGAAGAGGGAATGGCCCTTGCTCCCTGCAGTGCACACTGAACAAGGCTACAGGCTGATTGCAATGAGGATTGTGATCGTAAGAAAATGGAAGTCTGAAGCAGTCACTGGGACAGAGAGCTTCATCCAGCAGCAAGGATCAGCATCCTGCTAGGGCTGTCCTGACAGCAGCCCAGTGGATGCAAAACAACTTTGAGAACTTGCAAGAGATAAAGAATTGCTGGGCTTGAAGGACCAACAAATACCCTCAAAAACTACTCCAGCACAGGCTTAGGTCTCAACCAGTAAAGACTGGGGATAAGCATATAAAGTTTGACACCTGGAAATGCAAATGCCAGGACTCAGTTGTTGAATACTGGATTCATACAAAGGTTTCAAGACATTGGCTTGGTAGAGAGAATGTCAGCCAGCTATAAATGCCTTATCATCAGCTCTAGCTAACAAAACAGGCTTGACAAACATTGTCTTTTCCTGTGTCTCACAATCATGAAAATCAACTTTCAGCTTACAAATTTACAAAAGGAATAAAAACCTGAAAGATCTACTGATTGAAGACATGGTCCCTTATGGCACAAAGCTCCAGGTAGACTGTATACCTCCACATCTGATTAAGAAAAACCTGTTTGCAAACAAAACATGGGTCACAGTTTCCAGAACTACCACTAAGACAATGGTAAATTATCAGTCAATTTGTGTAGGGCAACCCACAAGGCACACTTCCTACCTCATTATGATCTAAGGAAGGAGCTCTGAATATTAGACGTGACTCTGTGTACAGACCACAGGATATCAAATTCTCCAGTACAACAGGAAAAGGTGGTAAACCCATCCCCTACCCTCACACACAATTATTCAGATATTAGAAAATAACTGAGGATGCTTTATATTGGCCCAAGTGAACAGTGACACAGGAAAATTATCATGTTGCAGATGTCAAAAATACAGCCAAGTCCAAGAAAACACAAAAGCTTAGTGGTTGGTTGAGCACCCTGAAAGCAAATTAAAATGTTAATAGTATGATCAGCTACAATAGCTTGTTAATAGTATGATCAGCTACAATCTAGGTACCAGGTAAAATTAATTCTCAACACCAGCACAGAATCTGGATGAATCCACACGTCTGTGTGGGGTTTTCCTATGATTTTCATAGGAAAATAGAGAGTGTATTATCACAGATAATGAAGGTCTGCAACTCAGTCAAATGAATAATTCTTCTCCCAGACAGATGAAGTAAAAACGTTGCTTGTTCCCATTCTTTTATTTCCCAGGATGGCTATCATAATGCACTCATATTGCACACCATATTGTATTCTTTTTATTCTGCAACTCTCCTGCTACCTGGAATCCGCTACGAGCTACTGAACACTGCTTGGAACCGAATGTGAGAGCTGCTTTTTTGCCATCTTTATTGGCAGGAAGACAAAGTTCAAACATGTAGCTACACAAAGAGTAGATTCACACCACAGGTCAATCCAGCCTATTGCTCAGCTCCAGGAACTGATGCAGAGGGAAGAGCATGAAAACAAGGCAAGCCTGGAGTAAGACCTCATACTCTCTAGACCTCAACAACTTGGGATTTCCTTGGCTGGGAATGCATCTATCCCTTTAACAGCTCTCAGTAGACCTTTTACTCCAACACATGCGCTCAGTTGTGTTTGAACCCATGTGAACCTTTAAGAGCCATGGTATTTCTCATCAAGGCATTCCACAGCCTAACTCTGTTTCTCAATGAAACCTTGTCTTTTTGTTTGCTTTGAAACTGCCCCTACTAGTTTCATTTAATGATTCCTTGTCCTCATATTGTAAAAGAAAGCAAACACTTGCTACTTACCTGTACAATCTGCTTGGGTCTATCTGCTGATACTTTCAACATTGATCAGTAGCTTGGTATCCTTATTACTAAAAGATCCATAAGCAATTGAAGAAAAGATAAAACTCTGGATTATGCAAAAAAGCTCAGTAAGAGACTATTTAGTATCAGGTCAGGACTAAAACTAAATTTGCTTCTACTCAATTCCTCCATAACTGGGGGAGAAGCAGTAACTCTTACCATGTCCTTAGAGGGCTCAGTTGCTGTTGAACTCAGTATCTTCCAAGACTAAGTCTGAGGTGAAAAGTGTCTTCCACATCACGTTCCACCAGGCTCAGTATCTACTTGGTGCAATTCTGCCTGACCATGGGCACTAGATCCTGGACCATCAAGCAGTAACAGTCAGGAGGTTCTGGTCTGCAGGAGAAAATGTGTTCCTATATTTTTTGCTGTACTGGTAGTCAGGGACCACAATAAAGTAATATCTATGAGTGTTATAGTAGATACCTCTGTGTGTCATCTGATTTGCAAAGAAAATAAGTAAATGAAAAGAAAAAATCTTACATGAAAAATACTTCAGTTATCTGAAAATAGTATTACACAAGTTTCTCTTTTTGGAAATTATCCATTCATTTTCTTCATAAACATTTACTAAGGAGAAAAGTATTTTATGAACATATGGCACTTGTCTCTGTTTTGGATGTAAAAACGTCTGGTATTTTGCTGACTTCATTTCATTGTGAGTCACTGTGTAGGTTTGTATAAACACCAGGGTATCTTCATCAATTAGAAATAACTGAGATTTTCAACATAACATTCCCATATTTACTTGCACTTGAATAGTTCTGCTAATACCCTAGACAATACACATATAGATGTATTTACTGCACACACAGGATCCCTGCTCCTAAAAAATTCCAGTCAAAGCCTGAGGACCTATGCTAAAGGTCTACCCTAAAGCCCCACTGTATCCATTAGCAAAAACCCTTCAAATTTTCCCTGTAAGTGGGTGTTCTTCATCAGTTAGGATACTGTGGTCAGGAAAAATAAAGTTTTTGAAAATCACATTGTAATGGAAAGAAAATACTATCAAATGAGTGGGCTGTTTCTTAAAATAATTACAGCACATACAGAATCTCATCTGATTGTTTCAGATAACCTTTCATTGTAATATGTTCCTGCATGTTGTTGGTAATTACGTACCCAGACTAATCAATTGCCCTATCGATACTCCAAGAAGTATATTGATCCTGTCCCAGTTTTGGAGTACTGCAGGAGAGAGAGGACACCAGAAGTCCTGCTTGCCTCAAGAAACGCATAAAAAGACTCACTGTAGTCATGATCCAAATTACTACCACAGCACAGAACCAAGACAGCAGTCCAGGCCACTGTGGTGGCATCCCTAGAAGTGGCAAGAGGGTGATCACATATGGCAGTACAAGAAACAGGTTAGAAGCAGAAAGTGCTTATGCTACTACTGAGGGCACTTTCACAGGAAATAGATTATGTGGGTTCAAATCCCTTTATCAGGAAAGAGTGTCCATATCCCAGGGTTCCTGCATAACTACTCTAGCCTTGAGCTATCAGGTAAAATAGAGATAAAAGCCATGTGATGCTAGCTTGTCCCATGGCTGAAATCACACTTGCTGGTCAATTAGCTTCTGAAGGAAAAAGGGGAGCATCTCCCCATGTCTCATCACAGTAAGAACAGGCACAACCTTTGCTGTTTGTCCTCCCACAAGGTGACACTAGATGGCAGCAATTGAAGTAGCAGCAGAAGCTGCAGATCTTGCTGGCCCACAAGGCACTTCAGCAACCAGATCGTCAAAAATACGGGGAACACCTGATAGTCACCTCTTCTGTCCCTGCCTACTGCCGCAGAGGTATCCACAGTACTAAGGCAAGTCATGAAAATGAAGTCACCTGAGTCTTGACTGTCCTACTTATTATACCTGATCTAGTTGAAGATGTCCCTGCTCATTGCAGGGCAGTTGGACCAGTTGAGTTTCAAAGATCCCTTCCAACCCAAATTATTCTGTGATTCCATGATTCTGTGGTTCTGTTTCTTTTCTCTACACTGACTTGCCTATATCTGGTTGGCCCGTTTTGTGTCTGAGGCCTCTTAGCCTGCATTTAAATGACAATTTTTCACAGAGTAGTATGATAGAAGGTATTAACCAGTCTATTGTTATGTTTGCTTCTTTGGAGTTAAATGGGTTAGGTGTTGCATGACATTATGGAAATACTCACAAAAATGACCTTGTTAGTAAGAAAAACAGAGTCAACAAGGATGGTAATAGTTGGTTAATGTCATAACTGCTGTTCTGATAATTAACTCCTGAAAGAAACGGATGGAGGGAAAAGCTGAGACTCCCCAACACAGGAACAGTGCCAATATAGCATATGTTCCTCTTGCTTTATTAAGACAAAACTTCACTTCCAGCAAAATCACAGGCTAGTCAAAGTTTAACAAAGATGTATCAAAAGACAGTGACCAGCAACAGCATTAGTATTGCCTTTGAAATATTCATGTGCTTCCTGTCCTCCACATGCCAGTTTTGTTCGATATCTTTGCCACAGTTAAAGCTGTCTCAGTGCTTCATTACACCTGCCAAGTTCTGAAAATGTGTTTGGGGCTTAAATCTGGATATCAAGCCATCAGCATGGGAAAAGAGCGCAGCACTTTACACAGTAATTGAGATTCTGACTTTGAGCTAGGGAAAACAAAATTCAGTGCTTAGTCACTGATGGGAACTGCAGGCATTTTACTCAAGACCTCGAAACTCAAGTGCTGGCTGCAACTTCTGCTGCTGCAGTGTGGGGTAGTCACCTAAAGATAAGTGCCTTATACGACAGCCAAACCATTTACATCTTTGAGCAATTCTGGCAGTGGCCTAGCTGTCTGCCTGCCAAGCAGCAGGGAAGGAGAAGGGAGGGGTGGAGACATGAATTGTCACTGAGCATAAGCATACACAAGATGGAAGCACTGGTAGGTGACTCAAGATTACAGAGACACTGTCTGCATGTGCAGGAACAGGGTTTTGGAAGCCAAAAACAATGAGAAGTTGAACTTGAGGAGAGGCATAAAAGGTGACTAAAAGAGCTTCTATAGGTGTATGAGCAGCTAAAGAAAAACTAGGAAAAATGTGGCCCTTCTGCTGAAGGGGGCAGAAGACCTGGAGACAAAAGACTTGGAAGTTCTAAATGACTTCTCTACCTTGATCTTTACAATTAGAGCAGCCTTCAGCAATTCCAGGCCATGAGACAAGAAGGACAATCTGGAGCAAGGAAGATTTACCCACAGTAGAGAAGGATCAGATTAGGGAATATAAGCAAGACCATGAGACTGAATAGGACAAACACACAAGTGCGGCGGGACCTGGCCAATGTCACCGGAAGGTCAATCTCAATCATCTTTGAAAGGTCATGACAAGCAGCAAAAGATCCTGACAACTGAACAGATTTCATGTCACTCCTATCTTCAAGAAGGGCAAGGAGATATGTGATACCACAGCCAGCCAGCCCCACCTCAGTCTCTGGGAAGGTGAGGGATCAAATCGTTCTGGAAGCCATTTACAAACATGAAGGACAAAATGGTGATTAGAAGCAGTCAGCATGGATTTACAAAGGGGAAGGCATCCCTGACCAACCTGATAGACTTGTATGATGAAATGATTGGCTTGGTGTATGAGGAGAAAGCAGTGAAGGTTTTTAATCTTGATTTTACCAAGGGTTTCAACATAGTCTCACATAACATCTTCATTGACAAAGTGAAATACCAGCTAGATGAGTGGATGGCAAGATGGGCGGGAAAACTGGCTGAACTGCCATGTTCAAATATTTGGAATCAGTGGCATGAAGTTCAGATGGAGACTGGTTGCTAGTGGAGCACCTCAGGGGTTGGTACTGAGGCCCATAGTGTTTAGTGTCTTCGTTTATGACCTAGATCATGGGACACAACGCACATTCACTAAGTTTTCAGACAATACTAAGCTGGGAGGAGTGGCTGATGCATCAGATGAGCATAACATGTTGCCATTTAGAGGGCTCTTGCAGGGTGGAGAAATGCATCAACAGGAGTATCATTAAGTTTCAATGAAGAGAAATCCCAAGTCCTGGCCCCAATACAAGTAGGGTCTGACCATCTGGAAAGCAGCTTTATAGAAAAAGATCTGGGCACCCTGGTGGCACCAAGTTGAACATGAGCCAGCAATGTGTCCTTGAAGCCAGCAGCATCTTGCTTTGCATTAGGAAAATGTTGTCAGCAGTCTGAGAGAAGTCACCCTTTCCCTTCCCTCAGCATGGGTGAGACTCAGCAGGAATGCTGGATCCAAGCCTGGGCTCCCAGTACAAAAGAGTTCCTTAGATACTGGAGTGACTCCAGGGAAGGACCACAAAGATGACGAAGGCACAGGAGCAGCTGTCATACAAGGAGAGGATGGGAGAGCTGGGACTGTTTAACCTAGGAAAGAGAAGGCTTGGTGGAGCTTATCAGTGGGAGGGGAGGTAAAGAAGATGGAGCCAGGCTCTTCTCAGCAGTATCCAGTAAAAGGACAGGGGCAATGGGCACAAACTGGAATACTAGAAATTTCACTTAAAAATTTTTAAAAAGCATTTTTGTTGCAAGTGTGGTCAAACGTTTGTCCAGACTGGTTTCCCAGAAAGGCTATAGAGTCTCCATCTGTGGAAATATTCAAAACCCAACTGGACACAGTCCTGGACAGCCTCCTGTACATGACCCTGTTCTGAGCAGAGGAGTCAGACTAGGTGATCTCCAGAGGTCACACCCAGCATTAACCATCCTGTGAATGTGTGAATCTGTGATTCTGTGTCAAACAACTTAGTCTTCAGATGTCCTCATTGCCTTCTGCATTGCAGAGTCCACCCAAACCCTGCGAGACAAGCACTGACAGGCGAAAGCTATTCCTGCGATGGTGCAAATCACGCACGATTGTCTTCCCCTTATTGTGCAGGTCTGATTTGTTCATGTTGTGATCATTGCCCCAAATAGAGAAGGCCCAACAAGTCTGTGCAGAGATATCACTTTCTTAACAAGAGCAAAATATGAAGAATCATCTTCACAGTTCAGGGGCAAAGCATCCTTTTTGGCAGCTCCCTGGGGAGCTGGTTTTGGCTCACTATCTCATTTCCTCAGCAGTACAAGGCACTGTAGGATCAAGAAAATTACAGGAAAAGATTAGCAGGCACCTTCTGGACTCCTGTCTTAGGATATCTTGTGTTCTGTTGGAGTCATACATATATAACTTTTTAAAGGAATAATTGTTGTTCTCAGAAAACAATTACTCAAAACTTGCTAAAAATAATAGAAAATTGAAATTAGTCTGAATTTGGAACTGTCTACCAGTAAAATATGTTTCAGTGTGAGTAAACATTTGCTAAACTGACAGAACCTATGGGCAAAACTAATTATCACCTGCACTGTGGTATTAGTGACAGAGAGCATCTTGGTGATGACACTGGTCTATTTGAGGCTGACAGGACCCAGTTGTGCCAACTGACACACTTTCATCAGAAATTCTGCAATATTTGGTGTTATCCCTCTAAGCTACTGCCCCTCCTAAAATACTGAGAATGCTGTGAATGCATGAAAACCTCACTGAAAGTATCCATACCTTACAACTACAGGGAGAAACTCAAAAACTTTTCTGTAAGTTCAACAGTGTAAGTGGCAAAAGGAGTCCATGCTATTGATGATTTCAGATAGCCTAATTCATATCATTTGATCATGAGACCAGCAGTGTTCCTTACAGCTCCTCCTTTCAGGCATAGAAGAGAAATCATCCATATTTGCCATTGTAGGGCTCAATCATCTGAGCAAGGCCTCTGTCTTTTTTTTTTTTTTTTTTTTTTTTGGACAGTAGGACAAGGGGTGTTCTTTACCAGCAGATGTGAAATTTTATACATGAAACAAGGAGGCCAAGGTGTTGAAAAACCTCTTCTTACCATAGCTCAAAATCATTTTTTCCTTAAATCAGTGTCTGTTGTCACACACTGTCTAGATTTATAAAGTTACTATCATTTTTGCTAATAAATACCCTGTAAGATTTAGTACCAATGTCAGTGGCTTCATTTGTTACAACTAGAAAGATTTTCAGCTTTTGTAAACTCTTAACTCATGATACCTTGTTCAACTTCTTAAGTTTTTAATAAATATCAGGCTGTGCTAAAAATACTATTTGTCAGATGACATTTTAAAAAATGTTTTGGATAGAGCTCTCAAATCCTATTGAAATGTTTTGAGAATATTTTTGACTGCCGATGCACTATGAACAGCAGGAGACCTTGCTGACCCCACCAGAGATTAATGGGTTGGAATTTGTGTCTTCCTGAGGAATGGAAGACGTCAACGCTAAAAGTTCCCTTACCCCACAGATAGCTGGTCCCAGTCCTGTTGTTTTTTCCAGTCTTCAGAAAAATCCTTGGCAAGAACTATCATTTTTCCAGTCATCAAATTTCCAAGAACCTTCTCTTCACATCTCTCTTTTTCTTTGATGGACTCTCTCACCGTAGTAAATGCAGACCTCTTGCAGGAATGTGGGCCAGACATGTGTGTAAGCCAAATGGCTTATGCCTGGAACAACAGCAAATGAACAATGAAATCCAGCAATGAGATGAAATTAAAAAGGATTTTTTTTTTAATATAGAAATGTTTCTCACTTCTTAATCGATTTGACTCAACTGTGCAATTAGTTTTGGCCCATTGGATGGCCATCTGATCATGTAGGGACACAATGTCCAGTGCCACATTATACACATTTGAAATTAAATTGTCAAAACAGGCAGCCCCGCAGAAAATTTTCACAATTTAACCTAAGACAGAAGAGACAGGTGAACATTTTTTTCCTTTTTTCCTCTATCCAGATATACCAAAAAATCTTGTTTCTTTGAACAGATCACCTGGCTTCCTGTGAATGAGTACGTTTTTGCCCTTTGCTGCTTGGTCTATACACACTAACATTGACCTATTACTAGCTTCTTTCAATAGCATTTTTCCTGTTCAAATGGTAGAGTTTGGGGGTTTTGGCTGTCTCACAAGTGAGAGGCTCTGATTTACAAAATTAGGCACACATTTTTAGTTTAAAGTCCATCAAAATGCCATCGAAGTCTTTAATTTTAAATGAGCTGCAGTGTTCAAACTCTTACACTTGAAAACACATTTAAGTGCTTTAATAGTTAGACACCTCATTTGGGATGTACAGATTTACAACTGTATTCTGATTTTCAGACATACTTACTAATTTTCACCTATATCATTATTTTCAGTTTTTTCCATTTCTATGATGCTATGCTGTCTCTACTAAATAAAGAAATGGAAAGCTATCTGTCTTCTACATACAGTTGTATCTTAAGAATTCCCATATATGAAGAATATTACAGTCAATCAAAAATAACTTCAAGAAATCAAGGAGATGGAGTACTACAGAATAGTCAGAATTACCTTGGTTCCGGTAAAGATTATGGAGAAATCCTCACAGGAGTCATTTTTAGGAAGGAGGGGAAGGTGGCTGGGAGCAACCAGCATAAATTTACCAATGACAAACTGCCTGGCCAACCCAGTTGCCCTCTGCAACAGGAGGACTGGTTTTGTGGAGAAACAAAGGAGTGCATGTCATTTGCCTAAACATCATCAGGCTGCTGATGTAGTCCCTCATAGCACCAACCCTGGAGACAAATTGGGGAGACATGAACCCTGGGCAGATTCCAAGATGGGTGAAAGGCTTGCTAGGCTGGCAGGTTTAGAGAGCAACAGTCAACACTTTGAAGGAATGACACTGAAGAGCAATGTTCCTCAGAGATAGGTACTAGAGCTGACACTGACCTGATGCAGGAGAACAGACTGAGGACAGCAGCTCTGCAAGGAAGTGCTGGGCTGGTCTTGGACAACAAGTTAAATATGAACAATCAGTGCATCCTTCAAAGACTAACCATGCATTGGCTGAATTAGCAACGTGGTAGCAAGATGGAAGGAAGAGGTTGCCTGCTATATTTGGCACTTGTGTGTCTCCATCTGGAGTACTGAGCCCGTTTAACTGAGCAATTTAACTAAGCCCCTTTGGGAACTCCCCAACAGGAGAGAGATTTTGTCCAGCTAGGAATATTTTGAGCAGAGCTGTGGGGATTGGAGCAGCTGATATTTGATGAGGTGAGTCTTTCAACCTGGAGAAAACTAAGGAGGGGTCTAATTGCTGTCTTGAACTACATAGTGGGAGGTTGGAGAGAAGACTCACAGTCTTCTCAGAGGAGCACAGGAAGGGACAAGAAGTACCAGTAAAAGGCTCCAACAAGGGAAAATCTGACCAGATATGGTGAGGGTGGTGCAAAACTGGGACAGGGGCTCAGAGATGCTAGTGGTATCTCCATTCTTTGAGTTATTCAAAATGCATCTGGACTCTAGCAATCAGACCTAGCCATAAGTTAGAATCACTGAATCATAGAATACCTCAATTGGAAAGGGACCCATAAGGATTAACCAGTCCAATTCCCTCCACCTCTTAGAACTACCTAAAAGTAAACCACCTGATTAATAGACATTCTTTGTATATGAATAGACATTCATAGTCTTGGTACTGTGACTGCTTCCCTGGGGAGCCTGTTCCAGTGCCTGACCACCCTCTGTGTGAAGAACATTTTCCTAATATTCAAACTGAACTTCCCCTGAGACATCTTCATTCCATTTCCTCGTATCCTTGTTAGCCCTGACTTGAGCAGAAGTTTTGCCTGGATGAACTCCAAGGTCCCTTTCAACTGCAGTTATCCTGTGTCCATGTCCCTAAGAATAATTTAGGTCCTGTTTCTCACAGTGAACTAAGGAGCAGCAGTTGTCACAGCCACTACCCCAGAGACTATTAAAACATAGGATCTAACATCTTCCTATCTATAGAAATGCTTCTCTAGTCATATTTGAAAATACACCTCATTTACTGCTCTTGGGAAACACCCAAAATCCAGTTTTAACCACCTAACTGAGAAGGACTGGAAGAAAGAATTCATCAGGGTAGAAGAAAGGAGCCTGGGATGCCACAAAGCCACTAAAATGACCTTTTCTCTTGCCTGGTCTCTCACAAAAGGGATTGTAAGTGTGGTGGAGTGTGGTAAGCATGGGCTGCCCCTGGACCCAGGGCCTAGCACACCAACCAGGCCACAAGCAGCCCCCTTCTGCAAAGCCACCCGGTGTCACACCACCCGCAGCCACGAGCAGGCGATTTAGGTCAACCCAGCCCCTTTCCACCATCACTATGCTTGCTCCCAATGCAATAAATAGAAAGGCTATTTTGTCAAGCCCAGCTGTTTTTATTCAAGAACTTCTCAGAGGAAGCCTGAGTGCGTAAACAGGAAAGCAGGGGCTGTTTTTACTTCACCCATCTATAGCCAGTACACACGGGTTGACATCAGGCGAGGGCCAGCTGCACCGAATGCACCCAACAATTTGCTCCCTAGGCAGCAGTACCAGCACCAGGGCAGGCATGGCTGGAGGGAGGTGCAGAAAACACAACACCCCGATACCCCTGTGCCCACCCCTGATGACCCCCAGGTCCCCATCCTCACTGGTGGCAACAGAAAGACAAAGGGGCACCTGGACGATCATCCTCCCTCTGGAAATCCACAAACAAGGTATTTTTTTCCTTCAAGAGTGCCTGCATCCTGGTGCGGTTTGCTGATCATGGGGGGCCTCACCCCAGACCCCCAGCACCCTCCTGCTTGTGTGATGTGAAGTGCTGCAACTAGCAAGCTCTGGGAACCTATTTTTAGCCCTTGTGGACTGGAATTGCAGGCTGCACTGCGGATCTCCCTGCAGAAACTGGTGGGAAGGAAAAGCAGCACCACACTGTAATTTTGTCTCTAGTGATGGGGTTTTCTTTCTAAATCCTGCATATCAGTTTCATTCACTACTCCAGGCTACAAGAAATATGCTTCACCTACAGCTATAACATCTTCTCTCCTGCCTATATGTCACCATATAATAAAACGTGCAGCAGTTTTATAGTCACTGTAGAGTTATTACAAGACATATGTGTACAGAGCACACTGGCTTATATGACCACCCAAGCGATTAATAAAACTGGTTGCCTGCTAGAAGTGATCTTTAACTAAAGGTTGAACAAAATTGGTCTGGAAACCTTGAGAATAATTTAGAGTGGTTGCTTAAATCACAGAGACACAAAGTCTGCAGGAGGTGGTTCTCCATGCAGCTTTCATCATTAATGTTTTTTCTCTCCATGGTCTCAACACATTTAAATAGAACAACCTACCAAATAATATTTATGTTAATTTGTTTATTTGCTGCCATAGAAAAAAAACAACAGCAACAACAGTGCTAAGGGAACAAGTGTGAATAGTAGTGAAGTAGTGCCTTAGTTATGAGTAATTTCTGTCTCTATTTTAAACATAGTGAGCAATTTCTCCTCAGTTACACCAGCCTAAATTGGAGAAAATTGAATTCTGTGAGAATTGATGAGAAAATTTAGCCCACAAGTTCAAATCACCACTTCATAAAATAACAAAATCCAGTTATTAATTTTATTTTTTATATATGTATCTCAGCATGTTTTATGCATTACTTGTAAAATTTTCCTTGCATGTAACTTACTTATATGCATAAACTAAACTTATTAATTTCCTTATGTGTTTTACTACTTGTTAATAACTTGAAAGCCACAACAGTAGTGATCTTAACTTATATCAGGGAGTAAAACAACCATTAGCTCCACAACAGAAAAGATAGGACATTAAGAAACAGCAAGTCTGCTCTGCTGGGACAGTAACACCTTATGTTTGGTTTTCATTGTACAAATCAGGTTGTAGTGTAGAGTACAGTGAGAGCCCTCAGAAAAAACAGATTTACCCCATGGTTTTCTGGATCTTCAGTTCACTATAAATAGAAGCACACTAAGACTGTTTGGGAGACATTATTTGTTCTGCATATATCCTATCATTAAGGGGGCTTACTCATTTTCTATGCTGTCTTTAATCTGGAAAGGATAAAAAATAAGAAAACAGTAAGTTTAGGCTAGAAACTTCTCTGCTGTTGATCAGCTGAGTTCATGTCCTACTGCCTCCCAGTTAATGCCCAGCTGCCTTTTTAAACTCTCCTTCTGCTTCAATGCCATAGCGTCCATCTGCCAGGCAGAAGTCATATACAATGCCCAGAGAGTCACTAGATAGATTTCAGCATTTACTAACTTCAGCTAAACTCACCAGGGACCTCAATAAAGAGTTGTACAGAACTAACATAAGTCTTGGGTATTAGATCCAGGGTTTAATGTTACAGTTTCCAGCAAACACAAAGGTTTTGGGGGTTACTGTTCCAGTAAAAAGGCAGAAATTTCTGACAAAGCAAATTGAATAGATGACAGTAGACATTGACTGTTCCAGATGAGTTTAAATTTGTTGAATTTATATAATAGAAATAAGCAGCATAAGACACCTCCTCCTGGGTCTTCAAGTGGTGTAAATCAAATACAAACTATACAAATTCAGTGGAGTTACTTTGATGCAAATGAGATTAGAACCAGACTCTGCATCTCTTGCAAGCAGAGCCCAGTGTTCTTCAACACCCCACCAGTATGTAAAGGAGATGGCTCTGGCCATTGATATTGACATTCAGAGAGTCTCTGATAGATGCCTTTCAGGGCAACTGCTACTACATGGTTGTCTCAAGTCATGACAGAGTGATTTAATAAATTTTCTCTTTAACATTGTGCAGGTGTCACAGTGCAGGTAAAGAAAGTGAACAAGTCCATGCCTGCCATCAAATCCATCCTTTCTAGCTTCCCTCTGCATCAGCCGTTCAGAAGTGCAGTTATGGAGCCTCTTCTCATCCCAGCCCAGGAAGACATACTGCAGTGGTCAAACTCTCAGTGTCCTTTCATTCAACATAACATGATACAACAAGATTTCAAGAGTGTCTGCCTTTCTCTTACCCTAACCTCCAAAAGCTTAAGGCAAGGCATCCATGCCTTTTTGGTTTGAGTATGGAAGGGAGGAAGAAAGTGCCATTTTACAGTGAAAAGTCAATATATCATTTTAAAAAGAAAAACAGTGAGGCCGATCAATGGGTCTTGCCTGGTGCACATTTATGGAAGCAATGAGTTTGTTTAGGAGAAGTTGGGAGGTTGAGCAGTGAAACCACAGACTAAGAAAAAGGACACCAGGACAGAGCCTCTTGTTCCTTCAGCCTGTAAATTTTAAGATTTCACAAAACCCTGTCCCTCCAGCAAAATCAGCTCATACACAGGTAAATAAGAACACAGCAGCACAAGGCAGGAGACAAAATCAGCTCCTACTATTCATGCAGGCTAAAATTTGGGGCAGTTTAGTTGTCAGTTCATGCACTAGGGGATGAGAGTCACATGGCTTTTCTGGGTCTGGGAACAAGAGAGTCACCAGTGTGAAAACAAAGGAAAACATGGTAAAAAGCTAGGAGCTACTCAGAGAGTCCTGAGGTACCTGTTTTCAGAAAACAATCAATTCTGGGATGCAAGGAAAGAATTAAAAAGCTCCCTGGAGCTCCACTGCAGTGTTCAGTACTGTTCCTCATGTTACCCACTACAAATAAAATGTGAACTCAATAGGCCTATGTAAAGCATATTCAAACTCCCTTTCCCTTTCCTTTCAGCTCTCTCTTTCATGTCTTTTTTCTTTGATTTCTGAATGAAATTCTGCCTTGCCTTTGTGGTCAACCATGCCAGCCATCTAAAGGCCTCTTGAGAAAGAAACTCTTTTCAAGAGTTAGTAATCATGTGCAAAGAATTTTGGTCATAAATACTTCAGGGATACTGTGAAGAATAAAATCCAACAAAAATAGGCATGTTAAAAAAAAAGTAGGAGTAGTCCAACAGAGGCAGCTGCACTTCCTCCTGTCACACAGTCGTTCATGTACTCTTCAGCACAGGACAATTCAGAGGATCATAATCATTTCTTCTGTGGGTAACCTGCTGTTCATATCCTCAAACAATAGAAGTCTTTCTATGTTAATGGACATGATAAAATTGACATTTTAAAGACACATATAATTCATCTTTCATGAAGTATCATCAGCACCACAAGTACCAGAGGGATTTAAGAGACAATCCCTAGCTAGCAAACACCCCTGACTTAAGCCTACACTTGCAGTTTCTGAAAATAATATATGCTTTCTCTATCTGTGATGAAAAGGCATCTCCATCCTCACTGAAAAGGAAACCACAGCTTTGAAGATCACAGCAGCAGTGTGCCCATAAGAACGATAACAAAATCAAATGCTCATCTCGCCTTTGCTAGTAGTCTGGTGTCCTGTGCCTCACCCATCAGTATGAACTCAGACAGCATCCTTAAACCATCCCTTCTTCTCTACCATATAGGTTGTGGGATTCGTTTTCACGGATAGCATCCTACAGCCATTTCAGCAACAGGTGTGGCCCTGCCTGGGGAAAACACAGTATGGTCAGGCAGAAGCAAGTGCTTTGTGGGAATTCAGTCAGCCTCATCAAGTCCGGTACAATTACCACCAGAGGCCAAAAATACAGAGATATTATATCTTGTTTAATACTTGCTACCTAAGAAAGGCACTTTTGAGCAGCAGAGGTTCCTAAGGAAAGTGAAGACTATGGCCCTCTAAGAATGTATTCAGCATTCTTTTCTACAGTGCAGGTGTCCTTTTCTAAACAAAAATTATTTTCTTTCTAATATCTGTTTGATTTTTGCTTCGTATCACTTTACAGAGACTCCCAAAGTATCCCTAGGCAATTTTAGAGTGGTGAGATTATATGAAGTTCTCTCTATAGCTGTGGTTCTCTCTGCCACTAACAGATGAAGCAGATAGATTTTTCCCTTAGTTCTTTCACCGCACACAAAGTTCTGGCTAAAATATGTACCTAAATAAAGCAGCCCTGTACCCTTGTTTTTCTCTTTTGTCTATTGTTATGATGGAGCAGAAGTTCATTATTCCTGCCAAAGCTCCAGTGGTACATCAGGACTGAAGTCATATGGGAGAGAGAGGACATGTTTACGGTGTCAACATGTTACAGGCAACACCTGTGCTCAGAAGTGGGTTTTGTACCAGGCTTTGGCTGTGGCAAAGCACACAGTCACTACATGAGAACTTATGGCTGGAGGACAGAGAGTTCCTTTCCAACAACCAGGAGTACCAGGGGAACTGAATTTCTCTTAAGTGTCTAAAGAAATAGCCATATTTAATAATCGTAATATCTTTGCAAGTAGTCTGGGAGACCAAAGGAAATCAAAATCCAAAAGACAAGTTTCCAACATCCAATTCATTTCCAGTGAATCTGGTTCATACATCAAAATCTGAAGACAGAGCAAAGCACTCAGCAACTACTGCATTGCTCAAACTAACAAATACTTTTCTCAAGGCTTTGACAGGTAAATAAATGCTCTTATTACATGTTTATATGAACCATTTGATATGATTTATTGGTTTGTTTTGTCATTAAAAACTACAGGCTCTGAGTATTCTCATCTTCTATTGTATGTGTTAAATTTTATCAGTCACATGGATTTTAATTTGGCTCTATTAGTGGCTCCAGATTCTTGAGTTTGAATAGACCATGGAGAATAATGCAAGGATCTATTTTAAGTCTACAGCTATTTTCTATTTTGGCAAAGAGATAACTGACAGTAAATAAATATGCCATGTTTTAGATTCATGTGAATCATTCTGGATGACCTTACAGAACTCAACAAAATAGGAAGCAAAAAAATCAACAGCAAACATAAAGAATGTACAAAGATGAGCATAATACCATTGAACTGCTAGTAAATGGAAGTGTGGCTGTAATAAGCTTACTTGAATAGCTATTTGATCATTTCTTCCTTTTCATACTTGAGACCAAAATTAGTTTCTGCTGGATTAATACCAGATCCAGGGTCGGCTTCTTGAAACTATTCATGATATTTTATGCACAATACAGAAATTAGGCCATTTCTGTATTTTTTAACGTATTTCAGTTACTAGCATTTGAAGTATTTTCCTATTAGACCAGTCCATGGTCATCACATGGTCACAGATGTATGAGACAAAGTGCTGCTTCAGTCTTTGAAAACCTTTTTGTGATGTAGGACTTTATTTTCCTTCAGCTCATCCAGCTCCCAGTCTACTGTTATTTCCATAGAGGTCTCACCAGTAACCCTTAAAACATGGGAGAGTATGAAACGCTGAATAAAGATCTTGTTCATAGTGTAAAGATAACTAAACCAAATTTGGCGCTTCCTCTCTTCAAAGTTTGCCTCACCTGCTGGTAAAGTAAAAGTTATTACAAAACAGAAGTATTACCTCTTTCCAGGCCACTCTAATGGCCCACTAGTAGAGAAATAACTGGTTTAAAGATACATTCTTGTAAGGGTGGATGTATGAAGCATCACATTAGATGGAAAGTGGCAGGATGCATTTACTCTTTTTGTGCAGTTGTTATTTCACCCATTTCCCATTTTGTCCATCTAACCACCAAGATTACATAAGTCTTTCCCCTGCTAGGAAGTGGGTTTACTTTAGCTGGTAGTGCTCCAGTTAATGTTATTTTTATCTCTAAAATTGCTAAAATTTCTTAGAAATCCTGTATGGGATGACATTAGCTTATTTGGCCCATATTTCTAGAATATTTGTTTTTCTCAGGCAAAAATATGCAGGCCACTCCACTATCTATTGCACTAGAGCTGAGCTTATCACCTTTGATCCAGAAGACATCAGGACTGACAAGGGCTACCCACAGGACAAAACACCTGCTCCTGAGCTGGTGACCTGCCCAGCACAGGAATCACTGCTGTCACTGATGGCACCACACAGCTCCTTTCCCACAACAGAGTGAGCCATAGAGGTACCTGAGAAAACAAAGTTCAGCTCTCAATTACATGAGATTGTCCAACGATAAATGAGAAGCCACTTAGACTTTTCTTCTTTGTTCAGTTCACCCCTCCATCATCTTTGTTCTTTTTCTCAACTTAGAGGTATTTTACTGCATCCATTGCTAAGTCATACTGCAGAGAAAATCAGAGTGTTTCGTTGTATTCCTAGGAGCTGAAGCTCTTGAATACAAATCAAGAGTTAAACCTGCAGTAGGTACAAATTGATATATCTCCATTAATTCCTTTGGATCTATGCCACTACTCTGGTTTTCATCAGGATATCTAGTGGGAAAATTTTCAGATGGGTTGTTTTTTTAATACTAAGCCATAGCAAAATAGTCCAGCCATAGATCTCTTCCATGGAACAGTCTTCATTTTGAAACAGAGATTGTCAGCTTCCTTTCAAAAAAATAATATAACAGCCTTTAAGTTCACTCACAGGTTACTTTTTTTGTTTTGTCTCTGTGGTTTTGGGTCATTGGGTTGTTGTTTTATTTGTGGGACTTTTTTAGAAAGCTCATAATTCACATATATCCACACCTTTCAAAAATCACTCTGTTGTTCTAAAGGAACTTGCTTTCAAAATAAAGAACTCATCCACATGTCCTGTCCTTGTGCTGGAGTTGCTGGAGTGGAAATCAGAGCTGCAGCCAGTATACTTTAAAGCTTTTTTCACTTTACAGACCACTTAGTTTACATAAATTGCATACTTGCTGGTTTCACCTGTCCAAATTGCAAAAACAAACATCTACAAAAGAGCCAAAGTAAAATCCGAGCTTGCATTCAGAAGATGAATGGCACCAAAAACTAGCTGTTTGTGGAAAGAGAGCATTTACGCTTGCATTCAGTGCAGAATTATCAATGTGACAGCTTCCTTTTGTTACTGCTATGTATTGGCTATGATTACAAACCACCGCAGAGCTGAAAGCTAAGAAAAACTTCCACATTTCCCAAATTATTTCTGGACTACGTGAAGGTCAAAAGGTCAGATTCTGCTCCACAGCACACCCACCAGCCTGACACAAGTGAAGCTGCTCCCTTGTGGGAGAGCAGGCTGGCCGGTGCCCAATTCACTGAGACACTTTAAAGGAAACTTTTTCATAGGTTACACAAGCTCACCTAAGATGCTACAGGGGAAAAGGAAGGAAACAAACCAAACTAATTCTATTTATACCAGGTAAAATCTCCCAGTTGAGTAGTCATGGGCTTGAGTGCTACAAATCTTTTTAATATCAAGCGTGTTTTTTGCCACTAACTATACTTCCGGTATCTCTGCTCCCATGAAGCTGCATCTCCTCCCCAGTTTCAAAAGACCATGAGTTCTTTCTCTTCAACCTCATTTCAGATATTCCTCTCCTGCTGTAACTGTGTCTATCAAAGCAACTCCACAGTAGGCATGCAGTCAGCACCCAGGGGAGCGTTGCAGCTCCAGAACCCCTCCCAATACTATGTGCGCAGTTTCCTCAATCCCACTGAATTTATTTTGTTATTTTTCTCCTCCCTGCCTTCCCCCAGATTCTCTCCCTTCATATTTATTGCAAAACAGCAGACTTTCTACAATAAAGCAGGAAGAAAACTGTGTCCATCACTAAGTGTAAGCACTGGCTTTATTTCTTCTGCCACTGGACCCCATATGTGCTATGCTTTTCACGCTCTCATGTAATGGAGGGTTCAGGTGTTTTTGATGCTGCTGCCAGGCACTAAAAGCAGAGTGATACAAATGTGAGGTAAAAAGGATCCTTCAATCCCTAACTGAAATCGCAGATAAATCTGGGAATTCTCCAGCACACACCAAGCAGCTGCTGCTGTGAACAGGCTCCAGAGATGTACTTTGGTGCATTCTTGGCCTGACTTAGTGCCTCATTCTAACTCAGTTTTCAGCCACAGTCATCCTTGTGCTGGCTCATTATTACAGCACTATAAAAATAAAATGTTTGGACAGAACTGAAACTGCCTCCTAGCTGCCACTCTCATTTGCATAGCAGGCTATTATCCTGAATAAAGGCTGGCAGTTGTTTCCATCCTATGGCTTCTCTGATTTTCCTGTCAGATTATGTTTCTCTCTAATGCCCTTTGTGTACCTCTAGTACAATTAACAGTGTGGTTACTTGATCTCTGAATAGAAAAAGTCATATTCAACTCAGCAGGAGTCAAGTCAAAGAAGCATAAAGTCTTCTGGCCTTGATCTGCTTAATTGACTTGCTAACTGAGATAACACTGAATTATCATATTAACAATGTTCCTAAGTATTTTTCTTGCATTTTTTTTTATTGTAACAATTAGGAAAATAGATGTTTCATGTGATTAAAAAATGTGTAGGTATTTACGCAGTTAAAGGGAATTAATTAGACATGTGTTTTAATTTAGATATAAAGAGGCTTTTCAGCATTTAATGGAGTGAATTATATCTGCTCTTGACACAGGTATTTTTTATTTTTTGTTTTCTTTGAAATGACGAATAAAATTGATGGGAAAATAAACAACCTCAAGCAAGACATTACTGTCCTCAAAACTATAAAACTCTCCAGCTTGTGAAAATGTGGATTCATTTCAGATTTTGCTCAGAAATACACTTCCAAAATACATTCATTCTTAAATGTTAAAGCCACTGACCCTAGCCAATCAAGTGAAGGCCCTCTCACCAAAATATTAAGGAAAGCTCACTCCTTCATCTTTATTTGGTGTTTACATTACTGCTCTGGGCCTTAATGGCATCTTTGAGGCAACTGATACCTTTCAAAATCATCTTTGAGAAGAAAACAACCAAAAACCTTCTGCAAACAGAAGCTAAAATAGAGGGTTAGATGAGAGCCTGTGCAGGAATTGTGAAAGACTCTTATAATATACAATCTTTTAGGAACAGTTCTCAACGTACCCCAAGCTGCACAAGCCACCCTGCCAAAGGACGCCAGGTTGCATGTGTTGGAAGACATCAACACCACCTTATTCTTACCAGACCTGAACAACTGAGATCCAGGCCTCAGGTCAGCCTATCCATTCTTGATTAGGATTTCTGTCAACGTCCTCAATAACATAGTGACATTAATCCTCCAAAGATGCTGCAGTACTGTAACATTTTAATTTTGCCATCCTTATTGGACCAGAACAAGAGACATCTTACATATTATTCATATTGTCTTGGGCTGTGCATATCTATAAATAAATAGAGCAGTGAAGCTGTTTAGAAATCCTGCATTGAAGAAATTTGGAGCTAGTCAGTTTTCACAGTGATCAGACTGTAAAGGAATTAACTGCATTTAAAAAGAGAAATACTGGTGAGAGTTCAAGTGAGATATAGTCTGAGATTTTTGGCCTAGACTGCTTTTGTTTTCAAATAATTGTGTTTGCTTCTCAGAGAAGGTGAGGAATAGGAATGTGGAGAAGAGTGATCAAATTTCATCCAAAAAAAATACTGAGGAAAAAAGCAGCCATTACATTAATCCTCATGTTCAGAAAAATTCTACTTCATGTCAGCAGTTGGTAAAGGGAGTAGGCAAAAGGTGACAACTGGGTAATCTGCCCTTTCCATGTCCCTAAACCTCATGAAAAACCCACTATCCTTGTCTCTGCCAAGATTTAAATTTTTAACCCTTCAGCTGATGTACAGGAGTTACACTCTGCTCAAAGGAGAAAACCATGATTTCGCCAACTGGGAGTTGTCTTGGCACCCTGTTACCAGTCTGGTGACCATTTGTGTCAATGATTACACTCACATTTTTTACTTGCAGGTAAAACCTCTGAGTGTCTGGCCCAGAAGCAATTCTCTTTTATCTTGGTGGGAAGATTTCTGTTAGCCATCTAAAAGTTAGGCACCTCATCCAAAGAGGTGGCCCAGGCACCTGTGACAGGGTTCGTTCCTTCCCAAACAAAATAACTAAGCTGGCTCAACTCCAGGGTGACCTCCATCTTTGCACTGGTTATAGAGCAGGCTAGACCACTAGCTTAAACCATACTTCAGCTTTTTGGCACCTAATGCTAGAGTAAATGGATCCTACCTTCTTGACTTGTGTGGCCTTCAGGCAACTTCCATCTGCTCTGGCTCCATTTCTTCTGGAGTGTCCTGACCACTGTAAACTGGCCAGAGCAGGTTGTACCTACATTGTTTGAGAAGATGTCATGGCACTATAGACCAGTGTGGCTGCAGAAGCATCTGCCTATTGAACCATGCTTGAAACGGTCTTGAGGCAATTTGTAAATCCATGTTCCCTTTTTAGGCTATTTTTATACAAAGTTTATATCAGAGTAACTCTAACACCTTCATTAATATTATCTGAGGTGTTGAGGTTACTCCTGACCTTTAGTAAAAGGAGCATACAGCCAACAAATTTTTGAAAGAGAAGGTCAGCTGAGCCTGTTTTCATGAAAGTCATATCTACAAAATCTCTACTAAAAAGAGAGTACTCACTGACTTGAAAGCCATCTGATTCTTAAACAATATCCCAATCCAAACAAATTGATTTTTAAATTGGACCTTTTGCAAAATCGGCCCTGCCATTGAGGTACGTCTGGTGAGTATGAAGTCAGATTATTTTTTCTGTGCATGAGTGTTCCAGTAAGCTTGCAGATGAACTCTAAGCTCTGGTGCAATTTAAAAGCTGTGGACTGAATAACGCTCTTTTCAGTCCCTGCCAACACCAGCTCACTGCAGGATTAACATATACATAGCATTCAAACCATAGGATGTGTCTGAGAGGACAGTTCACGGTAGTTCTTAGACCACAGGAGTGCCATAACCGACCTTCCAGTCATCCCTAAACTTCCCTACAATGAAGCACAAGTGAACAAAGACCGAGGAAGGAGTGAGCTAGGGATCTAGTCTCTAGACCCTCCCCAGAGAAAATAGAGGGAGACAAGCTCCGCTCTGGGGTTACAAATCTTGGATGGGAGAGGATGGAATGGGACTAATCACCTTCTGGAAGTGCCTATTCACTGTTCCTTGTGCACAGAATGAAGACAACTATTTCAGGAGACACCTCTGACTTTTAGATGGCTAAAATCTGTCAAGATGAAACCCATCCATCCCTGGACAGGAGAAGCTAACATTCCTGTTTTTTCAGCCAGCTTGTTTGTCTTTGCCCTGAAATGAACTCCCATTAATCTTAGAGTAAACTGTGGCTGAGAAGTAGTTTGTGAATCTGTTTTTTATCTTTGCCACCTTTCAGCTCTCATTTACAAGCTTCCAGCTCAGTCTGGGTGCCTGGCCATGGCCATGTGCATAAGCATGCTACCAGGCATGCCAGGACTCTCCTCAAGAGAGGGAGCTCAGACACCAAGCTGTGTAGACACAGCCTTTGGCATCTCACTAGAGAAAGGGCAAGAGAAACTTTATATTCCTGGAATGGCCTCGCTTTCTTACAAGAATATCTCGAGTTGTGCCTATTTTCTTGGGGGTTTTTCTTCCTGGAAGGTTGTTCTCTCTGTTTTCATTCACTCATGAGAAAGGGAAGGGAAACAAATGCCATAGGAGTAGGACATGAAGGAGTGCATGTAATTTGGTAAAGACTGACTGAGTGCTGAACCCAAGTACTGCTGGAATCATAATATTTACTAAACTTCATATTCAGGGCAATACCCCAAGCTCTATTTTTTTCTGTATTTTGTTTGTCCTGGCTATTAATAGTCTATATGACACCCATATGATCAAATAAATCTGGCCACTGTGGAGAACCCCATGGAAGTGGCTTGGTTGTGCTGTGTGTGGGCTGAGTTTATGAGCAAGTTTCGAGGAAGCTGTTCAGGGGTTTCACTGCCCTCCAGGGAGTGTCTTGCCCTGCAGTTTTCAGGGTAGGAGGGAGAGAAGGGAAATGAGACCCCCTCTGTGGTGGCAATACCTCTGGCTGCTGCCGGCCTGGGGCCAGAGTGAGTCCGGGACCTTTGCTGTCCAGCTCTGGTGCTAAAATACCTGGCCAGGGGGAGCAGTCTCTACCTCTGAGTGAGAATTTAATTCTTTGTTTGCAATTCTATTTCATTCCATTCTGAAACAGTGAAAGAGACAGACAAGCTGGTAAATAAAATCTGGAGTTGCTTATTCAGTTTTTGCTTCTTTTCATTCTGTCTCCTAGAAACTAAGGGCAAGTTAGTCTGTTAAGACTAAGGGCTTGGGTAACTAGGCTTTCACAATTATTACTTTTTCTTAGCAACAGAGTACATGGCAAACTATTAATATTCCTTGCTAAGGTTCAAAAAAATATTCTTTTTCTGCAGTTAAGAAAGGTAGTTTTTTTAATCATTTTACCTAGAAAATTGGTAATGGAATTAAAAAATGTTCTGTGCTTTGCCTTCCCCCAAGAGACCTTGGCTAAGTACTACTTCAGATAGTGGCAAAACATACAAGTAAATTGCTAAAGGGACTATCCAGGCACTAAATTTACTGCAAAACAAACAAAAGTGACATAAGCAAATAGGTGAACTCTTGAAAGGGGCCCCAGCAGGGGAAAGATTTGAGGGTTTTTCATTGGTTTCTCTGGTTCAGAAAGTTTAATTTCTCAGCAAAAAACTGGCAGTGCATGGCCAGGCAGTAGCAACTAGTGATGTTAACAAAACAAGCAATTTTAAACGATTCAGTCAAGCTAGCCAAGGGGAGTGGATGAAAAAGGTATTTTTAAAAGCTGTTCTGTGCACTTGAAGTGTCTTTTTTCATTCCTCTGGTCTCCAGATTCCATCCAGGACATGTCTTTGCACGTCAGCAAAATCTAGATGAAATCTCAAAGACTGAAATTCTCTGCTGGGGGTTTAAGAGGAACTTGAGTGATCATAAACCTTGAATGGGCTGCTACACAGGAGGAATTTCATTCACAGAGTTCCTTTGCCATTTTATTAAGTATCTTTTATTTACATTTTGTAACTATATCTTCTGCCTTCACCATGAAACCTCTTAGCAACTTTTCAACAATGGATCTTCTGTATAATGTGCTTTTTAAAACTTCCTGAAATGAACTCTTCACACTGTATATATTAGATAACTAATATTGTACTACAAGTCTTTTGACTGCATGTTTTTTGAAGAGCCAGAGGAGTTCATTCTTCCTATGCATCTCATTGGAACATATCTCAGAACCATCCATCATGTGCAGATCAGCAAGGTTGTCATAAATGAAGAAATAAGAGTTTTAAATTGCAGTCCTACCACCTGAGAAATACACTGGCTTTAAAACTTAGCAGGGTGTTAGCATTCCTGTCATGAAACCTTGAGCATCCATTTAAGCGTAAGGCTCTGTCTGAAATACAGCATTCTGCGGGATTACCTGTATGGATCACAGCATGACTTATGTACAGATGAAGTGGCAGTTGCTTTGTACCTTTTATGTTAGATCTGACTCTGGAGTTTTACCACCTGAAGTGTATTTTATTGACAGTTCAGATGAGCAGTGCTCATGTCCAGTGAGAAGCAAGTTGAATTGTCAATACATGAAGGCAAAAGTGTGTGTGCTGTGGCACTGCTCTGTGCAGATGGCCTTGGCTGGACTGGCTGCATTTCCCCAGGATGATCAGGCTATACTCACTATGTAAATGTAAACGTAAAAAAATAAAACCCAAATCTTATTTCTTGATGTGATCAAAAGGCAAACATTTCTGTGGTATGAAACTGATCTATCAAATGTATTCTGTGTATGACTTCCTTAAAAATTTCCACGTTTAGAAATGGTTTATTTGAGAAATACATGAAGGTCTCAGGTATAGGTACTTCAGAGGAAATTAAGGAAAAATATTAATCCGTGCACATGAAAAAAAACAAAGTTAAAACAGGGCTTGTGGAAATCTCCAAGAAATGGGGCTCCTTCTCGGTATTATTTTTTCATTATATTCTGGAGTAGGTTTCTAAAGGCTGCCACAACCAGCAGGCTCAGCAACAGCCACAGTTAAGGTCCTCAGGTAGAGGATTATGCCATGTTCAAATAGCTTTGGATACATTCTGCTCAGCTCTGATCTTGGCATATGGGATCTGAAGAGACATTAATACTGGTCCTTTCCGAGGTTGCCTCATCACTCTTCAGTCCCACGCATTTAATATCCTTGTAATTGTCTGCCTTTTCCAGATGCAAGACAAAGCCAATGCTTGAATTTGGCAGAATAGAATTTGGCAGCTGGTTTTTCTTTAGAGTGTTTTGTCTAGCTCCAGCATGGAGCAGGCAGTATAAAACCATTCTGTTTCAAACTGAGTCTCTCTTTTCTTTCTCATAACTCTGTGCTTATTCCTGCCATCACACAAGACCCAATATGAAAGCAGATGCCACTAAAAATTAACACCTCTAAACACTGCTTCATTACAGTAGCAGACAGACAATTTGTACCAGCAGAAGGTCTCAGATATGCTGATTAGTGTTATAATTGATGGTAAATATTTATAAAAACAATCCTAAACTCAGGATATATCTATAAAATCTTTTGTTCAACCTTTTTCTTTCCTTTATATGTGCTCTCCCACTCTCTAAAACATTTCCACTCACTCTGCATGGATTTTAGGATCCTATTCTAACCTGCTTCCTTTGCACTTTTTGAAGAGGGTTAAATTTCATCCACTTCATGTAATATGCTTTGACACTTCAGCCACTACAATAGAAGATGGAAAGTAGGCAATGCATATTCACAGCTCCTGAAACAAAAGAAAGCAGTAAAAGACATTAGAATTGTAAAATGAGGCAAGAAAGAACACTTTTTTTCCCCCAAGGGAAAGGAAGTACTATTTTTACCTTTATGTAGAAGAAGGTGATGCTGCAGTCACCTAACACTTTAGTAAGAATAAATGTTGATGATATGACTCTGTCAGCCTTGAGAAGGTGAAAAAGGCACCTGACAGTCACATAAGGAATACAGAACAGTGGCAATAAAAACATGTACATAGTTGCCACCCCTAGTTTGGAAGCCTGCTGGAAAAATCCAGAAGTTTTCTACACTAGGTTTCTCTTCAGCTGTGCTCGGGTCTGTTATAACTTCATAAATCTTGTTGTTGAGACAGCTGCTAATTGTTTGCACTCCTGTAAGTCAAACTGGAACCCACAAATGTGCATTCACAGTGTTACCTAAACAAGAATTGCTAAAGACACCCAAAATGACAAAGAAGCCAAAAGTAATTGTTCAAACATCTGGGGGATAAGCAGACACTGGAAATATTCTTAAAATTTTGTTCTGATTTTTATGTTAGGCTGCACAGAAAAAAAGAAATTATGAAGATATATTAAGTAAAAATGATTGTATTACAAAACAAGAATAAACTAAAATGTTTCTGCAAAATACTACCTTTATTATGCTACATTTTTAATGTCTAAAAATAAATCCTTGTTTATTCAGATTTGATGATAACATTGACTCACCTACCATGCAGCAAACCAAAGATTTCTCTAATGTGTTTGTTTTGAAGAAGGAACTTGCAAAACAAGAAGTCCTTTTAGTGGCAATAACATTTTATAATGGCAGAAGGGCTGTCATTTTTCAGGCTGGGAACACAAAATAGCACTTCATGTTTACCATGTTCATAGTCATCAATCTAAGTACCCTGGAGTGGAAGACTTGAAAGGCTTTACATATAAGCTGCCTCATATGGCGTCGCACGTGTTTCCTCATTTGATATAAATAGCTTCTGGTTGTTCTTTTCTCTACTTGGCTTCATCTCTTCTGAGGTCAGGTATTGTGCTGATCTCGTGCATGATGAGGGAGGTCAGCCATGGCCATTTGGAGATGCACAGGCTGACTCAGTGCATGAATCACACTATAAAGAAGTCGCTCCCTCAGCTTTTATGAAAAATATTCACTAGTTTCAGTGAAGATTCTTGTTAACAGAAGGCACTTTAGAAAAATGCAACTGGACTAGGCTTGTTGCTTCTATTGAGAGCACATCTCCTTAAAACAGTGAGATATGTCCCTGGGGTGCCTGGTGTTATGCTTTAGCTGTATAGCCCTGCACCTCCCAATATTTCATTTCTTCCCTGTGAGAACAAGTGCAGAAGCAAAAAAACTGAGCTAATAAAAAGACAATCACTAGACTCCTTTAGTGCCTCCTAGACTGAGCTAAAATGGCCAGCCAGCAATAAACAAGAGCTGGGTTACTGTATCTGTACAGCATTTGTCCCATGATGTGGGATGACGCATGGGAAATACCAAGTATTCTGAAAGCAGAGGAAAGGTTTGGCGATACCGTCAGCCTGAGATCAGGAGAGATGGATTCAGATCCTGACTTTGCCACAGGCATCTTCTGTGGCATCGGATAAATCACACAATTTCCCTGCATTCCAGTTTCTGGACACGACATTAAGATAACCTATCAGGAGGTCCACAGGGAGGGGGTGAGCGCAAGGTGGTCTGCAGTCTTCCATTAGCATCTGGTTGCCCTGCAGCTCACACGCACACTGCAAGTACCACTGCACTTGAGTTAAGCTCTGCCTTTTTCTCTTCTGCTCTCTGTTTGTTTTGTTCACTCAGCAGCAGATCCATCTGTGCAGTGGTCAGCCCTTCCTACATGCAGTGCCAAGATCTTGCAGGCACCATGGTACTTCAAGCAACAAAGAGGACGTGCCGAAGGGCCCACCTGAAGGCTACGCCGTGATGTAGGCACACACAAGGGCCATGTGTGGGTTTAGCAATGTACCAAATTGCTGGGCAATTGCCTGTGCTCAGGGTGGCTATAGCAGTGTCCACAGCACCGAGTAGCACAGTGAAGTAGGTTCTTCAGGTTTGCCTGATGTCACTACACAAGCACCGCTGGATCAGTGTCATTAGCTGTTAGCACCAGAGAGGCAGATCCCTTCTCCCAGCTCAGTGTTACAGTAGGGAAAGAGGTGTGGGGGTGTGAAATGGTCAGTTGAATCATAAAGTGAGAGCAGTTTCTCCAAGCCCGAAGGTAGGAGGAGGCATTGGCCAAAACACTTTCCTTAGGAAAACTGCAGACGTGAGGGCTCGGAAGAGGAGGCTGCACACACATACCCCCAGCTCAGGGGCCTAGGTTTGCCTTGCAGCCTACATAGTGCCAGCAAATACGTGGGAGTGAAATTCAATTGTTCAACACCACAATCATCTCATTCAGTCAGAAAACCAGCCTTCAGACTAATCCTTCTCAGAGACTAGTTACGAGGAAAGTTTCAGCTTATAATGTTGTCATTTTGGTTACACACATGAAGACAAGAAAAGGAGCGGCTTGACTTGAAGTGCTCAGCACCTGCAGCTCCTGTTGACTTGACTGGCATTTCTGACTACTTGACACTTCTGAAAACAAGACCAATCCATTCACAACAGAAGAGGATTCTTTTTTTCCTCCTTGTAAGCAGAATTCATACATAAATCATATAGAAACTAAAAAAAAAAAGTTTAGGACTAAAATCAGGCAGATGATTTTCAGCCCAAAAGTGCTGAACACAGCACACAGAGATAATCGTAGAAGTCTCCACTTACACTGCAATACGGTGTTCCACCACAGTACAAAAAAAGAAATTATACAAGTATGATTATTACTATAAGAAGCTATTGCAGCTGCAGTAAGTGATTACACCAGGTAGAAGACTGTTAAAGACTCATTTTAACTTCATCTCCTCATCAGTCTCACTGGGATTTTTTGCTTTGTTATTCTTTCGAGCAAGTATAAACTGGGTTTTTTGCATTTTCCAAACCCTAATGTTCAACTTCATTTTTGTATCTCTAAAAAACAAAGCATTTTTGTATTCTGAAAAACAGCAACTTCTGATTTAAATGGCTCTGAGCAGGCATTCATAATTGAATTCCACTACAATTTTTGAATATAACCACAGATAGGCTGTTTGTTTTTTCAAGCTAAAATTAGTTATAGCCACCAATACAAATGGTCTGCATTCATGCAGGTTTGTGTAGTGGGCTGCCCACAGCACCCGCATGGTGCCAGATACAGACTTAAACTAGCAATTTGGAAAGATTTCAACATCAGCCTTCCCGATTTCCACGTCGAGGGGCTTTTTTGAGTAATTAAATATTACCTAGCTCTTGCTGGAGGCCACCAGTGCATTAGCTAGAGTCAACACTGAGCTTTGGAAAATTGTTGATGCCTGTGTTTAGTCCCAGTGCTCCATAAGTTGTGATAGAGTGACAGGGCTCATGGTAGGGAAGAAGCAGTTGCCACTCGCAGGTGCCACTGACAAGGTTTTGCAGCTGCTTCAGGGGAGGATCACAAATAAACTGGAAAAATGCCAGAGGAACCTATCAGAAGGTGTTGCAAATGTTATTGGAAATTCTTTGCTCTGAAAGCAGTTTTCAATACTGTTTTATCAAAATTGAAGCAATTTTGTTATCCTAAAGCAAGGTCTGGTACTCTGTATTACTGTGAGAGATCCAGGCAACTCAGTATAATGTGTGTTTGAGTTTACAGATGATCTCCAGCTGACAGTGGCTGCATGCCTGTTAAAGGGTAAGCATTCAAAATATCTTCAATAATAGGGAAAAAGTGGTCTTAAAAGAATAGGGTGCAAGGTTCCAGAAGGTACAAAGTCATTAAGTTAGGGACCAATAGCAAATCCCTCAAGTATGAGAGCCTGATGGGCAAAGGCAGTGTAGACAAAGGTTACTTGGAAGAATATCTGCAGCCTACAGTAGATCACAAGGTGAACGTTAGCATGCTGATGTGAAAAAAAAAAAAAAACCGAAACACATAGTAAAATTTTGTATAAAACCTCTGCAGTCCTTGGGAAAAAAGTGTTCTTGTGAGAATATAGTACAATTCCCAGAGAGGTAGAAGCTCCTACCCATTTGGACTTCTTCTGTGAAGAAGGGTACACTGACATGAGCTGCACTTTCTGTCCAGGGTAGGGAAATACACCTGTTCCTACTTCAGTTCACTGGCAGCTGCCAGCACAGCAGCAGGAAGTTGTCTTGTTTGGCAGCAGAAGAGAATCAGTTGATATGGATAATCAATACTCTGCTGTCCAATGCTGGAAACATTAGTGCCAGGTAGCAAATAATGTCTAAATAGTCTGTTAACACAAGTCATTAACAGCTAATTGGAAAAGAGAATCAGCTCATAAATTATTCATAAGTAGAAATAAGTTTTATTTGAAGCCGCTGAAATTTACAAGAGATAATGTGAGCTCCATTCCCAGCCACTTTCCAGACTCTGGATTTCCGCCATTCATAGCTCAGTGGTTTTTGTATTCAATTTTTTTGTAAGAACCACAAGAAAAGGGTGTTTATGTGAGATAAAGCACCAAAAGCCTAAAATCTAAGTGGTTGTCTGTCCTGCAGTTAACACTAAGTGTAGGCTAATTTTCAAAGGCTATAAACAAAATTTTGCATATTGTATGAACTGTTCAGCAAAACCAAATTTATGCAAAAAATTTTAAAATTGCTGCTGCTAGACCAGTTTTTTTACAGAGTCCTGAGTTGTTCTCTCCTCCCCACTCAGGTGCAGTGCATGTAATTCCTGAAAGTTAAGACACCAAGAGCCATTACTGTTTGGTAAATCCCCAAAGTGTCATGTGGTACAGTATGTACACCTGGATATACAAAATATCTGTGAGTAAATTGTGAACTCTAACTCAGGGAAACCCCATAGTATACTAAGTTCATGGGATGGGGTAGTACAGAAATTTAATGAGCTTCTGCTGGAAGCATAGGAACCCCATTTAATCCTGGATTGGGTAAACACCCTGTTCTGCCATGTACCTAACCCTGTAGCCACAGCCTGGAGAGAGGCAGTAGCAAATACATCACAGGCCGGTACAATTAATCTTACTTTAAGTATCTATGAAGCAAAATGCCAAAGAGAATATTCCTTCATAACCATAAACATATTTGTCTAACTTTTAAGACTTTAAAACACCTGAAATCCAGAAACTGTAGTAATAGGGAAACATTCCTGGTATGATAGTTTTTAAGCATATAACATTATGCAAAGATGACAACATTCTAGAATTATTTTTACGAGTATGTAGAGGTGATTACCACTTACTAAAGTCTACAGGATTTTTCCACAATGGGATCTTTGGCTGAGAAAATCAATTCCAAAGTTCAAAGTTTGTAACAAGCGATTAAACAAAACCATGCAACGTTACTGTGAGACTGGTGACTGGTGTTGGCATGAGGATCATCAATGATAAATCCATCTTTAACATATTTAAAAACTCTTAAAGAAAGCATATCAATTATTTTTCAAATCATTGTATAAAAATTAATATTTCTACAGAGAAAATTGTTTTGTTAATTTATAATTTATTCCAACTTGTAAAATCCCTTAGGTACAAAAATGTAAATATTTACCTAGCCAAAAGTGCTTTTACTAAGTCTCTCTTCAGGGGGAAAAAAAAAAAAAAAAAAAAAAAAAAAAACCAAACAAACCAGCTATTGTTTGTTATATAAAAATAGGAAGCCCAGTGGAATATTCAACAAACTGGTTTCAGTCACCCCAGGGAAGCCCAGTAGATTTAGCATAAAAACTTTAGTTAGGAGCTGCCAGGAGATATTTCACTGCATTTGTGTGACATTCTTTAACTGGTTTTCATACATTCCAGTTTCATGTAAATATATCCACATAGAGCTAACGCTCCAGTACAAGTAAATGTTTGAGGCTCTGCAAAGATTAAAGGGGTACCGTTAACCTCACTCTTGCCTTCAGCTGGAATATTTCCTGATTTTTTTGAAGCTTTTATGTATATTTTTTTTTCTATAATTTAAGAGCAAAATTAATTTAGATGGTTCTGTTTCTGGCAATTCATTGTCATTTGAATGCTAGAAGCCACAAACATATTATAGGATCTGAGTAGCCGTGACATTGTGATACTGAGAGTCTTAAAATAAAGGAGAAAGGAATAAAATTACCCCTTGAACCTCATTTCAATTCAAAAGAGAAAAAAAAATCCCAGGCTTGTTAACATAAATAGTATGTGCAAATATGCATGACAACAGCCCCTTGGTAACATTTTTCCCAGAGGAGGGAATTCCTGCAAAATTGTAGGCTATGTGCAGATACTTCATTTTCTAAACAAAAATTGCATTATGCCAAAAGACATATACATTTCAACCACTATTAGGGTGTAATTAAATTAGGTTAGTTATCTTTGTTTGTGATACAAGGAACAAGATTTCTGTTGAAAGCACAAGGCGCTCCTAAGTTAATATCCTTTCATCTCACTAAGTGTCACACTGTAGGTGGTCTGCAGCGCTTTCTTTATACAGAACTTTTCACAGGATTTGCTTAATTCAATGCTACTTTTTAGCTTTTGGGTCAAGTGAAAAAAATAGCAGGAAAGCCACTAGAGGACAAATTCCTCTTTCACTTAGCACATGTAAATCCTGTTGAATGGGGAAAGCAGGACAAAGGCTGAATACTGTGCCTTTGACATAAGGAGAAATACAAATATTTCATGAACAGGGCAACAAATGTCTTTGAAAGTTGCAACAAAGTAACAATTTCAGTAAAACTGCAGAGCCCATTATTTCCTATTCATTGAAAACATATGTTGATGATGTTGCACATCAGAAACAATCAAAAGTCATTTGATTTCTTATTTCTAAGACTAAAACAGTAGCTTACTTTTTAATACATAACCAATTGTTACAAAACATCTGGTGAGCTGTACCTTTCATAGTTTATAGACAAATTCTTGCTTTAAAGGCAAATTGGAAAATTTTATGCTTTCTTTTCCCTATAAATGCAGTATTTCCTCAGCCCCAGTAGAACTCCTTTGCCTTGCTTGCTCACTATTTCCATGCTGCTGGTGGACATGGATATTGTACGTAAGTCTTTAAAAAGAAAAAAAAAATAGATTTTCTAGGACAAACTCTTCCCCTCCCACTCTTCACTTCCCACCACCCTGTTTCTCTTGCACCTCTTCATGTAACATTTTGCTGCCTCAGTTCATTGCCCAGGATGCCACACAGCAGAGTTGACAGCTTGCACCACACGACTATTAGCACAAAGTCTTCCCTGCATTAAGAAGAAAACTAATGCCATGACAAACACTTCCAGTGTAAAATGTGAAACTTTTTATTTAAGAAGGGGTCACTACGTTTTATATACTCAGAGGACATAAATGCTGAGAAATGTTATCCAGGTCTCTCTTACTGTATTAAATGTTGGAAAGCTTTCTGCAATATTGGATTTAGTTCATAAATCTCATTCCATAGCCAAAGATTCTCATATCAGATGAAGTTAGTGTGATTTCAAAACTCACCTGCTGACTGTCTGACATACAGAACTTGAATTTCTCAAAGGCTTATGTAATGAACTGAGGTGTACCAAAGTAGAAGCCTCCAAACATGCAGAGCAATATTTTTAATTGCTAATAATGCAACTAAACTAGGTTATCAAGAAATAATCCAAGACACCCATACAAGTCTTCACAATGGCCAAGGCCAAAAGTGCCAGGAGGTTCAAAATATCAGGTCTCTCCCAATGAGAGGAGCTGCCATTGCAGGTCACTGCAGCGGTCCTGGGACACCTCATCAGAAAGCAGCACACAGGCAGCAAGGGTGAGAGCACACACTGTACTTCATCAACCTGACAGATAACCCAGAAAAGAGTAGCGGAAAGCAAATCCACAAAGAGAAAAGTATGGGCTCAGTGATCATCCCGTAGCAGAAAGAAAAAAATTCTGAGGAAAGATGTTAAAAATTATTCCTAAGCAGGAAAGTAACAAGTGGCACCAAATCCATGTTTAGCTGCAATATGAGCAAGAACCAGAGGATGTGGTTTTAGCAAAGACAGACGTTACATAGAAGGATGAGGCAACAACTGTCTAAATACAGCAAAAGAACTTACGGTCCCCAAAGGCCCAGCATACACCAAGTTGCACCATAACCCAAAGCTTCAGCAATCGCCTCAGATATGTCAGAAAGACAATTTGCTCCTGGAACCATCTGAAACAGGTATACATGAAGCAATAGTAATTAGGGATGAGAATCCATGGACATACCACATCTCATAAAATACGCGTAGATTTGTGGTTTGCAGAAATATGTGTTTGATATATTTGAATATGCAAACAAGGAAAATTTTAAAAACAATAGGAAATTATGTTATAGGTACCTTAATGTAAGAGGAAGAACTTGGAAGAGATGGCTCATCAGAGAAGGAAAACATTCGACAGATGATGTCAAGGAGGGCCAAGTGTTTCATGCCTTTTTGCTTTTTGTTGTCACAACTTTTGCTAGTTGTCACTAGCAGAACAACTACAGAAACAAAATTTTAAAAAATATTAAAATAAGGAATGACAAGTATTCAGGTAACTTGTAAATCAATGGGCCCTGTGAAAGCGACCAAGACATGTCTGGAAAACTGGCTCATACAAATTCTGAAACATTATCAGTTATCTTTGGAAAGATGTAGAGGACTGGTCACATAGCAGGTGACTGGAAAAGGGCAAATTAGATGCTTATTTTTCAAACAGATGTAAAAAGGAACCTTGGAAATAATAGGCCAGTTCAACTTTTAAGTCCCCTTAAAGTAATGGAACAAATAATTTCCTAAAAATACATCAAAGAAAGAAAAAGCAGTTAAAAAAAGTGGAGCACGTGGTAGCAGCAAGTGTATTTGTAAACTTCCAATTCTGCAAAACTAATCTAATTTCCTGCAAGAACTGGCAAACCTGTTTTGTGGATGAGGGAAGGACCATAGAGAAAGAAAACAAATAGTAAATATCATATAGCTTAACATTAATTAACATGTAGTTTGATCTTAGTAAATCTTTTGACACTGCTTATTCTGACATTCTCGTAAGCCCAGAACTGTTGTACACGCTATAGTTCACAAACAGATGCAGAACCAGACACAGAGCAATTTTTGGTGGTTCACTGTCAAAAAAGAGGTGTTATTATTAATTAACAATTATCAATATCTTCCTGAATTACTTGTTTGATGGAATAAACATACACGGCTATATACATATACACAGACAGCAGAGAGATACATTGATATATTAATATGCGTCTTGTGTATCTGAATTAACTGCTGGTAACAACAGTGGTGAAAAGTCAGAAGCTCAGCTAGGGATGGGACTAAAGTCCAGAATGATTTTTTCAGAAACTCAATACAGATTGCAAAAGATCAGCATGAGATTAAATAAGCTTTATAGGTAGGTAGAAATAACCAATTACAAAGTACAAATAGGGAATGAAAGGAAAGCATGGTTACGGGAAATTAAAAGCAGTCCACAAGTCACCACACTGATTTTCTATCAAAACCCAAACCTCATTCTGGACATACTGGATGAAGGGATCACTCTAAGGCATCTGAAGTCTTTCTCCCTCACTTCTTGGCATTGGAAAGGCCAAGAGGAGTCTGAGTTTATATCCAAGGAAAACAGGAGCTTTTGGTTAGATTATGATTGGAGTTGTCTCCACAAAAGTGGAAGAATTTGTGCTACTTTTTCTGAGGCAGAACATGAGGCATCCTAAATTTCCACAGAGGAAATTCTGAAAAAAGTCTTGTCACAGATCATTAGTAGCTACAATACATTACTTTGAAAGGTTGCATTATCCTATCAGTGGAATTACTCAACTTGTAGAAGAAATATTTGCAGGAAAAAATTAAGTGAATTAGTGCTGACTTTGAGCAAGGGAATGGACTAACTGATTTGCTGACATCTACTACAACCTCACTGCCTGGGATTTTGTATCAGGGTTTGACAGTAGCTATTTGCATGGAATTTGTATCTTCTGCTTTAACTGTGAGTATCTGATCTCATCCAGCTGTTAATTGGCCCATTTCTTGGCTTTTTTTTTCTCTAGCATGTCTGTATCTGGTGTAGACAATGTTATGGTCTCCCTTATTCATGGAAGAGTAACGTCTTCTCTGACTTTTTCAACCCTTTCCAAAAGAAGTCTGCAAAACAAAGTATGGAATCCAAAGCATCCCCTGCAGGGCCTGTGAGCAACTATCTGGTCCTCAGGCTTCCCAAAGGAAGGCAGAGAGTTGTCTGATGTGCCATGAGAGTGCTTGACGGCTCCATGGTCAGCACTTGCTGCTGTCCCATTTCCCTCTCAACTCCTTGCCTGTGTTTGTCCACCAGCTCCATTCCTGTCCAATGTGCAGTGAGTTCTCTGGGATGAACCTGCCTTTTCTTCCCTTTGTTCACACAGTTGCTATCAGGCTCATGAGAGAAATCCCGAGGCATTACAAGTAATTCATTATTGCTGGTGATAGTGCTATTAAAATTTGCTGTTTACAATTACTCACATGTAGTAATTATATACACCCTTATTTTCCATTTGTTCAAAATATACATTGGGAGAGAGAGAGGCAATATTTAATCTACTCTGAATAACTGATTTGCAAGGTTATTTCAGATTTTCAGATATGAAATATTGTGTTCTTTCTACATGAAGTACAACATTCATATGGGGAAGGCAGAGATAAAGAGGAGGATAAGGCTTATGTCATTTGTTGTCTTTCTTAAGTCTTCAGTGAACTCTTCTAGGGAAATATTGCTCTACTTGTTATTCTTATAGCAGACAGATATTAATTCCTATCTTGCGTTCACCTGCTTATCTACCACATTACAGAGGGGTCCTGCCCACATTTAATCTACTGGTTAAATGCCAGTTTAATTCTTCCACGCTGTAGGCCACAAGAAATGCGTTCAAAGGACAGCCCCTCATACACACACCACAGTATAAACATTTTAATGAAAGAGAATTTTTTGTAGGAGGGGAAAAAAGTTCGTTTGCTTTGAAAATAATGAATAAGCTCTCACTGAAATGAATCTTTTATGTATACCTTTATGTTTCTGATCTGGCAGCTTTGAAGAGCTGATATCATCAGTTTTAGAACCTGGAGTCTGGCCATTATTCTCTGAAACATGCTTTACAATGGAAAAGACCATTTGCAAGCAAGTAAAACAATACAGAGAAAAAAAATTCAGGTACTTTTTGAAGCCTGCAGATTTTTTATTCCTTTGCAACCTTTCTGCCTGACATACAAAATATTCTGTGTCTCTAACTTACCATACCACCGCTCTGCTACTCTCCTGCTGCATTAGAATACTAGAGCTACTGATGGCAGAGTTTAACTGCAATTTTACTTTTCCGTTGGAAGCTGCTTGTTTAATTCCCACTGCATGATGCGGTGCAGTTGTTCCTGACAGAGCTTACAATGCACCTGCCCAAGTAAGTGTGTATTTCTTCAGTTCCTCTTGCACATAAGCGTAAAAGCACACTGGTGTGAGTTTGCACTAAAACCCAAAGTAAACTCACATGAGGGGATTCACAGAGATGGGAAACTTGATCTAACAGCACTATGCACGTTGCATTTCTTACAGGAGTTACCCCAGTTCATAAATTTAACTCTTTCTATGGACAGAGGAACTGAGGCAGAAGCCATTAGGCTCAGCGAGCCCCAGAGGTTGAACACTGACCCCAATGGAGCAAATGCAGTGCTTTTGAATCCTTTCCTCCCCTGGCCCAAGCCTGCAGTGAGAATCAGAGCTGGAGTCAGGATTCAGGTACACCATGTTTCTGCACACAGTCTGGAAGCCGTGACTTACTACATGGGCCTGGAGGGCAACTTTCCAGATTTGGAGCCACACCTCCAGCCCACCACTTGCACTGATAGTCCCTGCTGGTCCCTGGCTGGTTGAAAAGAGTCAGCCTGACCCTTCACCTGCAGATCCCCAGTGCTCCTCCTCCTGTGAGGGCTCACCCTCCACTGCCACAGAGCTCCAAGGTACCCATCATTCCAGATGGATGCTCCAGATGAAACTGGGATCTTTAAACACAAAATCAGGTTTAAGCCCTCCAAAAATGCACCACAAGCTGAACTGCCACACAGGTTTAAACCAACCCAGTGTTAATAGGCTATTTCTTTAATGAAACATTCAGAATCAATTTCCTTCTCTTTTTATAATCATTTCATGGGTTTCCAAAAGAGCAGAATCTGTATCAAAATATGCTCCAGATAGTCTTGTAACAGGAACTCATTTTGAGGGTCCTGAGTTCTGAAAGGCATAGATCCTTTTCTGTACATAATTGTCAGTTATGTGTCGGAAGACAGAAGCTTTTAAAAGTAGAGTTTAACTCTTCTGTCGTGCAAACAGGAGACAAAAATTGGAACAGATGTCTGTAAGTAAAACCACAAAAGGCTGAAGGAAGACTTCTGAGGTAATCCAAAGATACACTACTTACTCCAGCAAATCATATTCTTCAGTGAACCTCAAAGGCCCTGGGACATGGACTGTCCACCTCTGCTGATGAACTGCATTTAAGGGTACTGCAGGACTCCTCCACTTTCTATTGGAGCTTGTGCAAGTGGAGGGTCAGGCAGTCTGGAGCACAGCTCTTCTGAGATCACACTGATTATCCCACTCTCAGCCTTCCTCCTACTTACACCAAGTGGGAGGGAGCAGAAGGCAGAGGTGGCTCCATAAATTCATAGATCAGAGTCATTATGAATATTCTCTTGATTTGTAATTAAAAAGCAGCATCTAGCCTTTGGATCACAGGAATTAATCTCTGGCATTTGCAGTCCTCAGATTTCAGAAGTTTGTTGTGTTCACATAAATGCTTAGCATAATTGACTCTGGATTATTCTACGTGCAATCAACTTTAATATCAGCCCTCTAATCCTGAAAGCAGATGAAGAGATCACACATGGCAGATTTCAATACATAACACTGTTCTCTTTAACCTGAGGTTGTTTTATGTAACCAAGATCAGCTTTGAGGCACCAGGCCTCTGGAATTGCCTACTAGTTTGGTACGAACCCAGAGATAACACAAGGGCCCATTTTTTTTTTCCTCCACATGCCACAGCACTTCAGAAATTTGCAAAACCATCACATACTCTGCAAGAAAGGTAAGAGGCCATATGTGGCTGGATTCATTTCTTGTCATAGTGCTGGTCTCTCCATCTTGGCCAGTCCTACCTGCCACAGTCATGGGAGAAACAGAGGCACTGACAGAAAGCTAATCCTCTCACACATGACATCTGAAACTGTCCAGATTTGTTTCCCTCTCACCCAGATAGAGAATCAAGACTTAGATGTAGACATCAGCATTTGGGCCCATGAATCCCACACACTCTCTCCAAGCCCTGACTCCCTGAGAACCCTGTATTTCCCTCCTCCCCTTTGCTCCCCCTTTACTCACTTCTCCTTCAGCCTACAGGGCATCAGGCCTACAAACAAACACTGCAGCACAAAAAAACACAAATGAACATGTAACACCCCACAGCTTGCAACTACTTGGGGATATTTTCTTCCAACTCCCTTGGATAATTCATAGCAGGGACACTTTGGCTCTGCTCAGCTCCTGCACACAGCCTGCATTGCTCTTTGTGAGAGGATTATGGCTTTTGCTGGTTTGCTACGTGCAGCTCTACATAGAGCTGCTGACAGTATCCAAGCAAGAAATAAAATGGCCTGTGGTGCATCAAAGTCTGCTGGACAGCCTCCAGTGTTTTGCTTCAGCCAGAATTCAGTGCTATTTGTTCATTTACCTGAAGATCCTTTCTGCGTGTTCGTGTGAGACCAAATCATCCTCTCAGTTGGAGTACTGTAGATTATGACAGTAATAGATCAGCAGCGAACAAGATGATGAGGGCTGTTGTTCCTGCTGTAATGCAATCTTGGCCATTCTCAGACCTCAAACTCCCTGCATGTCTGGTCCCTGCAAAGATGCAAGGCAGAGCAGCCCAAAAGGCAGCCCTTAAAAGCAGGCACCAGGTGGGCGCAGTCCTCCTCACAAACATGGTCTAAGCAAACATGGTCAGTCACTCCAGCAGGGAAAATATATCTGAAAAACTGGAAGGATCCACACAAAAGCCCACGACAAGCTGAACTGCCTTAAACATTTGCTGTGATTTTCCAAAAAGAGAAGTTTAAAAAGTCCATTACAATTCCGGTCATTGGGGTTTTGATTGCATTGTTCCATTGGCCTCACTCAAACACTTTCTTCTCCAAATCTCAACTAAAATTGCTTTTTGTTTAATAATACTTTCTTATTTTCTTTTTTTTCTGAGCAAAAGTCTGCTCTTTTTACACTTGCTTTACAAGGCAAATTTGGCATACAGTTCAGTTGCATATCCTGATGTCAGCTTATTGAAGGCAGGTGCACACTTTAATATATATGGGCACAGAGACCCCCTTCCAGACTATAAAATAATACTGGGCATATCCTCATGTGCAATATCTCTAATTTTTTCTATTCGTAAACCTAAAAATATGAGCTGTTCTTTTGCCTATACACATTACAAGTGAGTGTGAAGAGGCAGGAACCATATTTCTACATTACACAGAGATGGTGTTAAAATTACTCTATGAACATTTTTTCTACCATATTGTCTTTATGTGACAGTAATGTGAAAAGGAAATGTTGCTGTGATGTTGCACTTCCATTTCTAACAAGAGAATCATGTTAGAAAATACTCCATGGCAAAGTAGCTTCAGCTAGCCCAACTGCCATCATTTTTCTTAATCTGGAAAGAGGTGGTCCAGCATGTTGTCAAACAAAAATCCTTCACTTTCTATTTAGCATTCTTATAGAATTAATAACATACAATGGGGAATAAAGGAGAAAAATTATTCTGTCTGTAATGAAATAAACATGGCCCACATGATGCCATTCTCAGAGATCTATTGTTTGGTGTAGTTTTTTTTATTTTGATAGATCTTCATACAAAATGAGATCACCTGTGAATGGTAGAAGAACATATTTTTTACTTTTTAAAAGTCAAAAAAATATAACAGATATTAAATAGTTTATATAATTTCATTCCCATTTGCTTGTGCTCATTGAAACATTTCTAAAGGCCAAATCTGATGCAGGCAGCAATCCCATTTATCTGATATTGTGGCTGTGCCTTGTTCCAGTCCACCTCCTGACCACCTGAACCTGCTGGAGCACAGAGCTCTTTGTCTCTGAGGCACTCGCTCATGTTCTCGTCTGTGAAAAAACAATATCCAAGAATAATGGAAAGAAGCTCCATGTAGGGCTCATCTCAGCATGGGATCAGGTTGCAGCTGGAAATGTGAAGTGTCCCAAGTTCAGATATGTCTGAAGATACAACATACAGCAACATACTTTTCACTGATTCACAGGGCATCTAAATATGTTTGTGAGCCTATAAGGGCCTCATCAGCAGTATCTGAAACAAGCCAGAGGCATGTCCTTGGGCACCAAAATTCAGTCTTCCAATCTGCTAAATTGTTAGCAAGGTCTCTCATATGGATCCAGCCTGTGCCACCTAGCTGTCCCCAAAAATACCCTGCATTTGGGAGTGAATGGGAGTCAGGGACCATATGCAGGAGGAAGCAAGAAAGCAGCTCTCATGGCATGGAGGAGGAGACAGCAGAGCCACATCTGCACCTGCCCTTTGGTGACTGGTATCCTCATGCCAAGAGGGCAGCTCTGAGCATGGTCACAGCCTGAGGAATTCAGGAAGATATGTTCAAAAGTGGATTTAATACACAGTATTTGTGGGGGGTTGATTCCTTTTTTTTTTTTTTTTTTACTGAGGGTATGTTTGAGAGCTAGTGGATGTGACTGACCAGTAAACCCCTACAGTGGAATAAGGCTCAGAGGAGATGGCCAACAGCAATGTTGAAACTGAGAGAATAATGCAGGGCAGTTGACTTTATCTCAGCACAAAGGGTGCCAGGGGGGATCTTTGTCTTCAATAAACAGCTACCAGCAGCTGAGTGGATCAGCCAGTGGTGTAAATGTCTCCCTGAGTTATCCAGATGATTATGAGGGGTGTCAGCCCAATACAGAGTATAAAAATTAAACAACTAACAGAAGTATTTTGAAGATAACAGTGGGCTTGAAGTGGCTTCAACAGACTCATCCCTTCCTAGAAACTGGGGATGCCCAGAGTGATGACAGTGAGTCATAAAGTCACATAACCATAGAATATCTCAAGTTGGAAGGGATCTGTAAAGATCATCGAGCCAAATTCCCTGCTCCTTGCAGAACTACTTAAAACTAAACATATGATTAAGAGTGCTGAACAGACACTCCTTAAACTCTCTTCCAGGGACTGCCCACCATCTCAACAGAGAACTTTTTTCCTTATATCCAACTTTCCCCAACACAGCTAGTACAGTGATTATAGAGACACAACACAGCTATTATAGAGGCCAGTGATGGGAATCACACCCATATTGTAACTGAACTTTGTATTGCAATTGCTATCATTTGCTAAGTGTGACTTACATAAGTGCTGTGTTTTCAGAATATTTTGTATCATTCTACTAAAACAGAAGTCCTGTGTAATGTAAAAATAACTAATTTGATATTAAGCATAATTCACTCCATGTGTGGAATATCTAGAGAAGGTGCTCAGAGAGTATTGGCCTCTACCAGGAAGATCGCACCTTTTCTTTCAGCAAAGACTGCAGCACCATGGAGCACCCTTTCTGAATTTGGGGTTTACCTGTATCAGCAGCCAAGATGCATGCATTCCTTAATCCTTAAGTCATACCAAATAGGGACCTGGGCTTCTAAGTCCTCTATGCATACATGTAAGTCGTATCTACAATCTTTGATTCAATCATCTCTCAATTCCAGTCAGTTCGCCTGTGGTGACACCAGTGTCCTGATGTCTTCTGGTTCAGATGGTAAATACGTTTTACTCATTTAGGAAGTTTATTTTCCCCTTCTCAAATCTAAACCTTCAGGACAATGCATTTCTCTTAACTCATGGGTTATGAGGAGAGCCCATTATAAAGTCCTGTACTTTTGAAAAACACAGGACTATACACAGCAGACCTGCCTTGGATCCCTGGAAGGAGCAGCAGGCCCCTGATCTGACCTAAAATTCACATGTGAGAACACCCACCTCAGCATGGGCAAGATATGAACTTGGGCTTCAGTCAGAGCTCAGACCCAGACCAGCTCCTTAGTTGAACTTACCTATGATTACCATACCATTACTTTACATTAAAACCAATTAACTCCTGTAGAAGAATTTCATCCCATTTTTCGAAGATTTGAGGTCATCCGGAGACTGAAAACAGGCAAGACACAATCAAAGAATCACAGAATCATCAAGGTTGGAAGAGATCTTCAAGATGATCTAGTCCAGTGGTTAACCTAGGACCACCAAAATCACCCCTGAACCATATCCCCAAGTGCCACATCCAAACAGATCTCGAGCACTTCTAGACGTGGTAAATCCACCACCTCCCTGAGCAACTTGTTCCAAAGCCTAACCACTCTTTCAGTGATCTTTCAGTGAACATATTTTTTCTATTCTCTAATCCAAACCTTCCCTGGGGCAGCACAAGGTCATTTCCTCTTGTCCTTTCACTTGAGACGTGTCAGAAGAGACCAACTCCCACCTCACTAAAGACTCCTTTCATGTACTTGTAGACTGCAATGAGATCCCCCTTGAACTTCCTTTTCTCCAGGCTAAACACCCCCAGCTCCCTCAGCTGCTCCTCACAGGACTTGTGCTCCAGACCCTTCCCCAGCTCCGGTGCCCTTCTCTGGACACGCTCCAGCCCCTCAATGTCTTTCTGGCAGTGAGGGGCCCAGAACTGAACACAGGATTGGAGGTGTGGCCTCAGCAGTGCCGAGTACAGGGGGACAGTCACACTGTTGCTGATCCAGGCCAGGATGCCAATGGCCTTCTTGGCCACCTGAGCAACTGCTGGCTCAGGACAACCTACTTATCTAGAAAGCAAATGGGAAAAAAGTGCTGTTGTACCACAGTAAAACTTGAAGAGTGCAGCCATGAGGCACCAGCTCACTTCCCTACCACAACATTTCTGCCCTTACAACTACTTGCCTGCTGTACAACTCACGTGAACCATACTACACTCTTCTGATAAACCCCTGATGCTATCAACAGTCAAACAAGCTTCTTAACAGAGCTATGCGGTTCAGCATTTGTTCTTCCATTTTGAGCTGCAGCTTTCCTGCTTGCACATCTAATACATGCATGGAACTCCACTAGATTTCATCCCCTGCTTCATTACTATCACATCACAACAGTCTGATGGGAATGTTCTATTCAAAAATCTGTTATACCCATCTTTATTTTTTGCCTTCTTTTTCTTCATTAATCTTTTTCCTGGAACAGAATAGGTAATATGTAGCAATTCGTTGGCTGCTTCAGTGCTATCATGGTATTGTTCTCCCAGATTTATAAGTGTAACAAAAGGAATAGCAAAGACACAGAAATTAGAAATGCTTATTTTTAACTATTTATCTGAGACTGACCAAATCAAGAATGGAAAACTTTAGTGTGTACATGCATAATTCATGAGACAGAACAAGTTGCCTCCTTGATCTCTCACCACTGATGCAAAATGCAGAAAATATTTTGTAGGTAAGGCTACCTTGTTGATATCTGTGCTCCTTAGGTGTGTTAGAAACCCATGCTCTAAAATCCTGTGAATACTCATTTTAAATTTTGTACTATGCAGGAAAATGCATTAGAATTCTACTCCAAGAAATTACTGTAAAATCAGCACCTTTTTCACTATGTTTATCTTTCCCATGCACAAATTCAGAGACCTCTCTTCTTCCATTAGTGATAATGGGAGATTTTTTCTATGTTTTATTCCTTTTATCACTGAAGGGGTCACACTGGTAAGACAGTTATACATCATTAACAGCATTACAAAGCCAAGCACAAGCTCCCACACAGACTAGGAAGACACAAGTACAAACTGGAGACAACGGGGTGACATAACCCAAGTATCTGAAAGGAGAGTTTTGCCTGAGCAACGTTTGTCCTGGAGCTGAAGAGGGTCGAGACAACAGGACTAGTTTAGTTTTCACTCCCCGTGTTGAGTTTATAGCTCTGAATGTCAGAGAGAGCAGAGAGAGCTTGTCTCTTCACAAACTGGGAAGTTTTTGAATTAGAAATATGTGAGTTACAGTAATAAAAAATGCCGAGAAATCCCTTTAATAATTTTTCTGATCAAAGCAGAATACTCAAAAATTAGTCCTGAGACTCTCTTTGTCATCAAAACACTCTCTCTGCTTCCAGAGGTGATCCCAGTTTTGAGCCCAGCAGAAGCTTCAGGCAACAATTTCATGGGCAGCTGACCCAGTGCAACATCGCATTTCCACTAAAAAGGCATTTCATGCTTCCTCTCTGGTTCAAACTCCTCCCCCTTCCCTTGTTTTACTTGACTTACTTTCCACCAGGATGGCTGGTTCACAGAAGGGCCTGATGAGACAGCAGAAAGTAAACAGCTAGAAGATGACCAGGAGTGATAGAGGAGGGTGGAGGAAGGAGGCACCTTACTTTTTCAGCAACAGTAAGCTGTAATATGTTCACTATCTCTCGGGGAACCACAGCCTAAATTAGATGTGAAGAACTGGGCAGTGCCTATCTTTTTCCATTTTCTCTGAGCCCATCCTAGAGCACTGACTTAGCTCAGACATCCAGCTTTTAGACAGCTACCCTTGGGTAAGATCTACCCCTTTTAGTAGTACTTGATCTGCCAAGGAAGGGTGGACTTGCTTTGATTTTATCACATTTCAACCAGGGACAACTTTGGGTCCTTTTCAATCCGTACTCAGTAGCATTGCAGTGATGAAGAAACCAGTAAAATATAAGCAAATATTTACAGAGAACCTTGAGATTTTAGCCTAATTTTGGAGCACTCTGAGAGCAGTGCAAGCACCCCCAGTAAGACACATAGAGTCCTGTGAAGACGCTGTGAAGTCAAATCTATTTTCACTTATTTCTATTTTCACTCATATTTTTGCAACGAACTTACATCCATACATTCAGCAGAGTTGAACAAGATGAGAGAAACTAGTCCATTGTTTCAAGGGAGGAGAAAGCTAGTGTCAGGAGTGAAGGTGTGCTGACTGGCAGAGTGTGTGGTAGGGTCAGATGTTTGACAGTATTTATGCACTGAAAGCAGGTTAGACAATCTGCAAGAGATGAAAAATTGTCCTTTTGACTCCGTTCAAAACCCTTGGGCTGTGTTCACTGATCTGATTCAAGTGAGATTTCTATGAAAGTACTGGTGGAAAATAAGGCAGTGAAACACAGTATCTTTGTAAGTACACATTTTCATTAGACTTGGATTTTTAAAGAGGGAAGAAAACAAAAAAGAACTGTGCGTCAAACCTGCACCTCTTGAGGCTGTCTCAGCATAACTGCCTCTAATTTGCTGAGCATCTTGGGACTCATAAAAAGATGTTCAAGGCATTTTTATACTAACACAACAGTGGATCCACAAAAAGACCAGCATGTCATGCACGGAATGAAAAATAGCAAGAGTTCAAATATGAGAGTAATGAGTTCAAGTGAGCAGAACCAGAAAAGAATTGGTCCAGGAAACAGAACAAGTACGTCTTGGAAAAATCAGTCTTTTTTTCTCTGTGGTCCAAGTTAGACTGACACTTGGAGGGGGTTGCCAGATACTACATGGTTAATGGATTGTCCTGGACAGCCTTGTGTGATACTTTTTGTGACTCTCATACAAAAGGTATTTGCGGAACACTGACTGAAAAATCTCCTGTGCTGTGGAAGATAGTCCTAGGGTTTCACATTTCAGGTTGTATATGCAAAAATATTTGTGATTACCTGAATCAAAGAGGACCATTCTTTATTGAAACTATTTCATTTGTTACTCATAAACCATTGATACTCTTGAGCACTGCAAATATCTTTACCTTTTAAGCACAAGCCTTTAAAGGAACCGTTCACAACATGCCTTGGTAAGAGAAATTTTTCTTGGGTTTTCTCCAACCATTCTTGGTAATGTGCTAAGTTCTTCCATCCATTACCTTAGGAATAGGCAACACACTTTAATCTAGAAGGTGGTTTCCTGTCCCTTCATTATCTGGTTCTTTAACAAATCTTTCTGTGTTAAGCTTTTTTATTTCTAACTGAATACATTAGGACTTAAAAATTTTGTACGGACAAAGTAGGTGTGGTACTATTTATAAATCAAGGGCAAGTTATGCAGTTTTCATAAGGTGGTTTATATTGCATATTTGAAATCTGGAGGTGTTTCAGGAATGTATCATAAAACCACCTTCCATAAACTGTCTCTCAGGAAACACTAATGATAACAGAGGCAGACAGATCTCACTTTAAACAAGTTACCTTGTACCCTTGATATACTAAATTTCTGGAATTTTTTTTACCAGATTGAAAATCTTTCCAACTTTTTGAAGTCTTATCAACTAAGTTTTCAGAAGATTCACTTTACTGCTAAGATTTCCAAACAGTCAGTAATGTTGAGGCTATATAGCTGCATAAATCTTGCCTCATAAGTTTTACAAATTTATGAAAATCCTAATTGTATACCATGTACTGGATAAAAGTAAAAATAATTCCATGTATAAAATAATGAATGTGTACATACTATTTAAGCTTCCAGACCTCAAAATAGTGAACTTATAGATGCCAGAAAAAGATTTAACATTTGTGCAGTTTACTAAATGTGAACTGTAACTTTTCTGGATTTTACCTCACTTATTATTTTCACAGAAAAAACGTGTGCAAAGCTTCATGTCTGACAATGTGGGTGTCAGAAGCCTGAAAAGGGTGAAACAAATTGGAAAAGTAGAATGAAAATATATAAAAACCTGTAAAATTACTATGTTCCCTGACTGTAGGCAAGAGCTATATTTAGATCTGGTAACCATAATGGGATATTGGTTAGAAGATGAAGGACAAATTTCAATACATGTTCATTACTTTAAAGAAATTACACCTTGGAGTAAGCCTTTTATATTGAAAAAGTACAGTAGTAAAAAAAAAAAGAAAATCTTTAGTGCAGAAAGTAGTTTACCTAGCCTATGTTCATTTTGCTGCTGTTGGATATAACTGTGTAAATAAGGAATGCTTTTCACAGCTAAGATTCTCAATTTTTTCCACCCTTCAGCGAAGTCAGTTCACACCATCATGACCAGTTCTTGTGTGAAGAAGCCCTGGGAGAGTTCTATTTTATTTAACTATATTGAAATATTTTTCTTGCATGTTAAATATCCAAGGTCTAATAAAACCTATTTACCATCTGACATTTATCTCGCTTGGGTTTTTTTTTGGTGGGAGGCCTTGACAGCCCAGAGGAATAGCTAGGATACCACAGATAAAACACAGATATTGATTTTTCACAAAGGAGCATTTCTTCCAACTGTTTCCTAAGTATTTGAGTTTAAAGCATGTTAATTGAAACAGCACACATATAAAGTACAAACTATTTTTATTCCTTTGCACAATCCCTTCTTTTTGCGCTGATGTCATAATCATTCTGACTACACCAATATCTACTGAAAACCATCTGGATTTGCAAAACTAAACACAAAAAAACACCTGTAAATCAGAAAATCTGAAGTAATAAAAATAAACTTTTCCAGATTTTTTATAATGAAAAGGAACTACTGCTTTGAGGAACTCTTTGTGTAACTGTTCAGAGAAATTACATTATGGATCTTGGATTATAATGTATATATCACCACATTTTGAAGTTACTATGTTTTGAAAGACACCGTGTCATAGATGCTTAAAAAACACTAGCAATGAGAGAGAAAAATTAAAACAAAATAAAGCTTTACTGGGACTGAATCTGATTGAACAGGTTCAGTTTTCATCATGATGCACATGAAGCCAGAATAGTAAAATGTCTGAAAGGAGATTGTTTATCCCCCCACCTCCTCTCCCCACTGTCAGCCCTGTCTCCCAGAGTCCAGCTTGGAGCGTTGTTTTAGTGAATTGATACGGAGGGGTCTGACTTGACAGTGCTGGGTTAATGGCTGGACACACAGGGACCAGGCTGGGACATAAGGCAGCTCTGGTATTATTGTAAAGAGGAAGAATGGCAGAACTGTGTCGTGCAGCTGAAGTCTGTACGATGTTGGCTTTCGGGTGCAGACCAAAGAACAAACATTCCCATCACATGAAGGACTCTTCTCAAGTGAACAGTGGAAGGATTTCTTCACCAGAGTCATTCCACCAGCCACAGCTGATCATGTTTTAGGCCTGTAGAAAAGTTTTTCATAGAAATTAGCTTGGAGAGCAGCAATCATGAGGTAATTCTGTTTTTCAAACAATGGGAGCTTGAAAACTGGTCAACAGCTCAAATATGATGGAGTAGGAGGGAAGAATGACAAACTCCATAACTCATCAGCCTATAAAGTTTTTAATAAATGTGCCAGCTACTTTCAGGGTGTGTCTAAAGGATGACCTCATAGAAAGCTGGTGTGTGGATAGGTAGAGGCACAGGCATAGGGCTGGCAGACTGACTTGAGATAGGTCCCAAGCCACAGACAGAGAGAAGTAATATACAGAGAAAGAGCCTGAGACATTATGAGGCCACTGCTTGAGGAGGTGTCTCTCAGCAGCAATGGCTGGGGAGGGGTGATCAGCCCAACATAAGAGCAAACAGTTATATGGGCAGATGTCACTGTTGAGGTATATTGTTAATAAGGAAGCAGGAGGAATCTTGTTGTTTGTCCTAAAGGACTAGTGAGTCCTTGAGCATACCACCCACCAGGCTTCACATTTGGGTGGAACTGCAGGATGGATGGAACCCCAGTGACAGATGTGACAAATGGCAGAAATGCTAAATGCCAGCCAGGGTATCTACCCCTGAGAGGGGCACTTAATCTGCTGACAGAGACTGTGAGCCATCAGGAGGATTTTGAGGAACTTAGTTTGTGGTACTAATTACGCCAAAGAGGAGAGTGAGTGTGTGGTCACCACAGACATTTGGATTATTCATAAATGAAGCAGCAAAGGGGAGGACTCTCCAGAAATCACATCACAGCAAGAAAAATAAAATTGAATAAACACATTAGAAGGATACTGGGAGCAAGAGTGAAAAGCAGGTACAGAAACACAACAGGTCTCAGATTAACTAGAGATTGTCAGTGTGCAAGTCGAGTTTGACCGTGTAAAGAGAATGTCCAAAAAAGTGAATGGCCAAAAAAGTTTCTATAGCAAAGAATAGAGAATTAAGTGGTTGGCTAAGCATTGACTGGAAAGATGCTAAATCTCTAAATAACCTACATATTTCCCAGATCTACATGATTATAGTGTGTGCATTTCAGTGCAGATCTGCTTCATGGTGAAACATGGACATGCATGTGGTCCTCAAACTGCTGACCTCTACAAAGGATGAGGTTTTGAGCTGAAACACCCTGTGTTATTCCCTTAGGAGTGGGCACAGTGGAGAACCTGGAAATCTGTCTTCTGCTATTATTTACATTATGCTGAGAAAATTGGAACATGAGAATGAACACACAGCATGGGATTCTGGTAAATCCATCCTACCAAAAAGTCCAAGAAAGTGGAAAGTCTAGTTTTAATGTGAAGAGAAAAGGAATTATCTAGACCTTTGGAACCTGATGGTTTGAATTCAAAACCTGTACAACTTGAAAACAAAATGTATGATAGGAATAATTAAAGACATGGAGATAAATAGAAGACGGGATAAAAGGTTACCTAAAGTAACATACCAGACTCAAAAGAACTCTTGTTCTGAGAGATTAAATTTTTAAAAATTAAATTTATGTGGGAGATATAATTTTTCTTTGTAAAATACTCCCCACTGGAATAAGTGGGGATTAATACAAGGACTGTAAGGTGCATCAGGAACCAACTAAAGACAACCAGCAAGTGGGGAAGTACCTTGCCACAAAAATGTTGGCTTGCTAAAGAAATTTTCTGATAACACAAATTTGGAAAGCATTCTTATTAGGGAGGAGAATCTGAACAAACAGGAAGAACTAGATGACCTTAAGGAGTGAAGCAATTGAAATGGGATAATATTTAATGGTATCAAATGGTATGCTCTGTACCTCAGGATTTATAAAAGAGATTTATGCAATAAACTGGGAGCACATCTGTTCAAAATGTGAGGAGCACACCCTGAATGTGCTAACTATCCACGGGATCTGTTGCCAACATAATGCAACTGTGACAAAGGAAGTGCAAACCTAAAACCTGCCAAGGGCCATTTCTAATACAATTCAGAAAGATCAGTGCTACTGCTAAAATCCTGGGAGATCTTGATTGGGCTATTATATACTGTCACAAGGTAAGTTTCCTCCATCCTAGATTAGGCATCTAAAAATTAAGTATTTTAGTATGAACAAGTCATCCAAGGCTCTTTTATATAAGCTGAAAAGAAACCAGAAAGCTGTTAATCTCAGCCTGTAATAAAGTCAAATACAAATCTAAAGCAGTGGCTTCTGGAAGTTTCTCTCATCTCTTCCTCATCTTTGAGTATAAGGGCGTGAACACCTCAGATGGGTGAAAAGTGGGTGAGGTGAATCCAGGTCAGGAACTGAAGCTAATGAACACAGTCTGACCCTTTTTGCCAGGAACAAAATGTACAAATTGACTTGATAAAGCCTGAAAATAAAAAGATGTACTATCAAAGCCATGAGTGTTTACAGCTGTGGTGAAAAGTTCTAGCAGGTTTTAAGAGGAAGACCAATGCCAAAGGAGACTAGCAAAGAAAGAAAGACATTAAATGACTTTATTCAGTCCCATGGAGCTACATTTAAACCTTGCTAGTTATCCACTCATTGTTTAATCACATCTATGCTTTACTTTAGAGATAGTCATTCAATATTATAGACAACTTCATGACTTCATGGTATTTGCAGTATATTTATAGCATACACCTTCCCAAAGTAAAACACTGTGTATACAAAATTGTCCTAGACTGGCCTGTTCATGTTTGTCAGTGGCTGGCAAACCACAGTGTTTGTCAGTTTGCTAAAGTAATCTTTGTTTTGCCATTATCTTTCTTTGTCTCTCCTCTAGACACAACTTGGCTAAGATTCTGACTGAATTTAAGTATCAGTACTAAATTGTTGTGAAAAATACTGCTTAACACACTCTAAACAGACATATTGTCCATGACAATAAACACAAATCTTTGAAAATACCCTGCAGAGTAAATGACAGAACTTCAAATAAAACTGTCCTGCTTGGTATAAGGTTATGCCATTATTATGAATTGTGCATCAGCACATATGTTTCTCAAATACTCTCTGTTTCTGCCTTATTTTGCAACCCTATGACCTAGTCTAGCATTAAATCAAAAGAAGTTCAGCCTGAGTTTTATCCTTGCCTGTAGAGCACACGTACCATTACCGTTTCGTAAAGAGCAGTAAGACATTTAAACTTCCATGCTATATATCTGCACAGCCATTTACATTTTGCCTCTTTCTTAAATATGACATCTAACATGTGACATCAAGAATCATCAGATTCATGTATCCTTTCAACATCTCATGACTTTCAGAAAGATTTAAAGGGGGAACTAGAAGATTTGTTTATGATCACACCCTTCCCAAGCTCTAACCACAGAACCGTCCTTTGGCCAAAGAACTGGGACAGAATCACTTACCTCCTGTACTTCTTTCTTGCCAGTGCAAGCTGAGATATAAAACCAAGGACAAAGCCTTCTTTCTAGGTATACGGAAGGGCCCTTTTGAAGACCCCAGTGGGATGGAAAATTCCCAGAAAACAGACAATGTATTTGGGGTGGTAGCTTCAATATTCTGCCTGAGGGTACCTGTGTGCCATCATGCCTTCCCAGAATGTCTGACCCATGAAAAGTCTTTCAACCAGTTACAGCTGGTGGATAGTGGAGCTATTGCTTGATTTCAATGGTAACAAACTCCAAGGAATTTATTCTGGGATTTTTTAGTAAATCAAGCATATGTGATTGCAGTGCCAGGCCCCCCAATAACCCCTGAAGCCACTGACGAACCTCAGCCAAACCTGGAAGAGCTTCAAAAACAAATTAAGTTCCTGTAAGTCTGCAGGGGAGTGGTGGTGAGATAGAGGAGGGAGAGCCCCAAGGTTTTCCCTCTGGAAGGGGAAGGGCGGAATGGCACTGTGGGGAAGCAGCAGCATTTGGCACCATTTGCTGGGGAGCAGCAACCTCTAGATGGGTATTCTGGTTTGCAAATTTGTAAAATTCTTTTACTATTGCAAGCCAAATTCAGGCTTGATTTGAAAAGATGCACAAAACCAGTGAGCCACTGGAGAGGTCTGCTTAGCTGAAATCCCCTACAGAAAGCACCACTCCAAGCACAGCGGGCACCAGCACCTCAATCCCAGCCCGTTTCTCCTCCTTGTCAGCACTGGAGGAGCAGCAGGAAGTGGCCTCCCTGTGTTAGCACTGTTCTTTGGTACGGCCACCCAACTGGATCACAGCAGGATAAGTACCCAGGTAATATGAATACTGCTTTCCTTTTCTTTAAAAGAAACAAAATTCATATCCTGATGATGTGTCCCCTTAAGAGATAACTCTCACTGCACTATGAAGATTGTAGTTTCTCCCAAAACTGCCTTCAAATGCTACATCATGCACCTGGGATATCATTTCAATAATGGCAATCGTGGAAGACTTCTGTCAAGTTCTCTAACAAAAAATCAAGGTCTAAATTCCAGTATATATAAATAAATAAGTAAATAAAGTAGACAAATCCTTCTGTCCTGTTTTTAATGAACTATCACTCATCTTCCCTCTTTAGTGAAAGGCTATGAGGCAGCTGAAATGGAAAAGTTTAGCATCAGTTTTCAGAGAATGGGGTACAAGACTTTTGCTTGTTCGAGGTAAACCTGTTTTACAGTATCCCCTGTGAATGAGCAGATTCCAAGGAATGTTTGAAAGAAGGTTGCTTGATTCCTTCTCCAGTTTAACATGACCAGCTCTTGGATGCTTATGGGTGTGTTTAAACTAAGCAGAATTCTCCAGAACTGCAAAAAAAAGGGAATGCTTCTGTGTCAACTGGATTCTCATATGATCACACTCTCCATGGAAGGAGGGGAAAAGTTTTATTATTTTGTGCAAATATCCTCTGTGGAAACTAAATATAAATGGTTTAGCAGATGAAGTTGCCATGAAGACTTCCAGTTCAGAGCAAACTCCTGTAATTTATTACAAATACCAAAGGCCAAAGGGGGATGAGCTGTACTTCAGCGGTGGAGGGAAAGAATCTCCCAAGAAAAAGCCACGATCAACATGTCATCTAGGCAAATTAATATCCCTACTCCCAGACAGAGAATTTTTTTTGAAAGGGAGGGAGAAGGGGTGCTATTTTGTGGTATAGGAGTACTTCAGAACTGAGGGCTTAATTGCACTTTAACCATGCAGTCTTGTTTCAGATATTGCTTCTTTCAAATATCTAAGACCTTTCTTCCTTGAAAGTTCACATCTTCATAATGCCATCTAGTAATGCTTCATAAAGTACGTGAGAACCAACTGAGGTAGAAGTCCAGATTGCAAACACTGAGATTAAGATCATTAACACACACACAAAAAAAAAAACCCAACAAAACATAAAGCATCTTCCTCTCCCAAACAAAACAACCCTGATCCTTCTTTCTTACTTCCTGATTTGTTAATCAAAGATAACTGGGGAGAAACAACCAACAATGTTTATACCTGCACATTGGATGCTGCCCTCCGGGCAAAGGCCTGGCACCTTCCCTCAGGTGCTGCTTTCCTGGACCTGTGTCAGACACTTGAAGTAAACAAGGAAACCCCTGGGGAGAGGCAGCACGGGGCAAGGACAGGGCTGGTGCTGACTTGCTGGCTCTGCACCTGCCTCACACCCCGGCACCTCTCCCGCTCCCTGCCCTTTGTGCACCCAGGCGTGACAGGCTGGGGTGTTTCTCTGAGCAGGTTGTATCATTAGCTCTGGAGGTAGAGGGGTTTTCCTGCCCTGTGTTTGCACAGCACCTAGGAGGCTGGGTCTGTATATCTGTAGGACTGCTGGAATAAAAACTTGAAGATAGCAAGTAGCAATGGAGCTGAAGACACTCACCCAGTGCATTTACCCTCCAGGTCTGGCAATGTTGAAAGTTCACTGTGTTACCAAGGAGTTCCTTGAGTGTCACAGGTCCTTGCTCTGATAAATTAGTGTCTAATCCTAAAGGTGGCTCATTGGTTTTCAGTATTAGGCCCTTAATCTCCTTCCCTAGCTCAGGAATCTTCTCACCCTGCACCCAGAGAAATCATCAGTCATTCCTTTGTCCAGAGTTACCAAACAACATCCAATTTTTTAGTAAAGATGTCAAATTGTCTGTCTAAACATCTTCTGGTTTTGGCCTGAAACTGATACGGGTTGAAAGTCTCCAGCCCTTCCCTAAATCCTGACAGTTGGCTAACAACAAATAAAAAAAAGCCCACTGATTTACTATGTCGATCCCACATTGTTGTGCTCTGTGTTTCTTTAAGAAAGGTGCGAGTATATGTGTAAGAGTCTTGAAATACAGTGGTTGCCATGGCAATTATCTGTGTTTAGAGAGTAGAGGGGAGTAAAGTTCCATGTAAGTGGTCAGAGTAGAGTGCAAGTTAAACATGCCTCTTTGCAGGTCTAAATTATGTACTTTTCTCTCCCCGCCCCATCCCCCCTCCAAATATTTGTGAAAATATGCATAGATTGTCTGATGAGCTCCAAACCATTCTTGCAACAATGCCAGATTTTTTTTCTCCACCTCAATATTCCCACTTGCCTGTAAATCCTGTGAGAATAAAGCACAAAACTGCAGAATTGCGCATCCACACTCCCATCCCGGAGTTTGCTTATCTGGTTCGTTTCTACTTAGTGGGACCGAGTCCATTACTCTTACAATACTAACAGATCAAAAATACAGATATAGCTAAATGGCTGTAAGTTTAATTGGAAGAGAATGTTATATAAGTATAAATCATCAGGACAAATATCCCTTAGCATTTATACTGTGCTTTACATTTTCTAATTACTCTGTGGATTTGTTGCTTTAGAACAAATATGCATTGTGCCTGGAGCTGGAACATCTATTCTTCATAAATCTTTGTCCTCATGTTCTCTCTTATTTTCATTTATCAACCTAGATTTTTCCCCATTTCCTCACATATGTGATAACGGTGTGATTCCCAGCCTCCACGTGCATGCACACGGCTTGTGTAGTTATTTGCCAGGTGTTCCACACGCAAGGTTGGCTCTAAGGCCCTTTGCAGGGCTCTTTAGCTTTCCCATAGGAACATTCTAATGCTTAAGGACAGTGATCACAACAGAATCTGTACAGGTGATGGTTACCTGCTCCCTCTTTCACAGGGATAGTATTGACCTTGGACTCCACAAAATGAAGGGTGATTTTCACAGTATTCACAGGTGAAACTCCATTCTGGCCACATCCTGAATGCCGCTTCTCCTGGAAATGGTCTGTGATGATAACAAAACCAGAATACGTACCTTGCAGCAGGTCTGTAAGGAGCAATGGTTACACTAGGAATGAACCACTGTTTAATGCTGATTTAGAATTCACATACAGCACTGACATGCTCCACTCGAATATAGAGCGAATTCAGCAAAGGAATTGACACCATGACAGTTTGACATAGCTGCTCTTTAAAACATGTTGCTAGGGGCTTCTTTAAATATTAATGGCTAGATTGCAAGATGGAAATATGTGATTAAGTACTTTTGAAACACTGGATCCTGAGGCTCTATGGGTTTCCAAGCAGCTCTTAGTAAAGGAGACATGGGTTTCAGCAGCTCTGAGCTAAGGAAAGGGAGCTCTATTTACTCCTAGATCCAGTAGGGTCATGTTGGATAACACTGAAGGCAGTTCCTCCTTCAGTTTCCATCCTTTACCAATGTTTTGAAAGTTGTAATAATCTTCCTCTGCAAAAGAATGATGGGTAATTCTATGGGGTTTTTAAGAGGTGTCGGGACTAAGCTCTACTAAAGAATCAGAAATTATTTGGTCCTTGCCTCACTGTGTTTAACCCGGTTTTACATGAGGCAGTTGGTGACATTGATAAACAGTTCAGTTGATGAAGGAAGGAAAACCAAAGATTATCAAAATATAATCACAGTTATAAGGAGTGTGACAGCATGATGCCTCCATGGCAAGGGGTTTTATACCCCCTTCTGGTAGTCAACACTGGAAGGGAGTCATTTTAGGGATCTAGGCAAGGAGATGGTGGTGAATAGTTGGAGAACAGATGTGGGAAAGGTCTTTCACGATTATGGGTGTACTACTTTCAGTGGAGTAAATATGCTGTACTGGTAAATTGTGTCATTTGCCACTATGTTAGGGCTTGTATTTCCAGACTCTGAAGAATGGCAGATCACAAGCATCAAACCAACCACTCATTCACAAAGAAAGTGCTGCACCAGTAAGAACTTGTCTCTGAGCTGAACTGATCCAGTAATACAACTTATAGATTAAAAGACTCTCCCAAAACCACCACCTCAGAGAAATCCCATTTTACAACCAGGCAATGCACTCCCTTCCCTGCTGTCTGATTTACTGCCCAGCTATTGCTCTTCAGATTTCTCTCTTTATATATCCAGCTGATTCAGTGAGCATGGGAGCATGATGCAGACTCACTGGATAGTCTGATGATGCTGGGTGGCATTGCTTAGAGTATCTCAGATTGCATTAGTTGCTTCTCAGGGTCGATAAAGACCCTGCCCCTTAGATCCTGCTGCCTAATGGCTCTATAATTACGGTAACCTTTGTGAAAGCTTAGCAATAAATAGCATTTTCCATGAGGCTAGTTCTGTTTCAAAAAACAGTGACTTGCATATGCAGGGTATGACTGCTTTCTCCATCAGCTGAAGCCACATCATCTCCTCCACCTTGTCCCTGCAGCAGCACACAGCAAGCAGCCATAAGCTAGCCTGTGGTTTAACCCACTTTCTGAGGACACGGGTTAGATCTATATTGTTCTGCTCATGTGTATGCACCCCGTCTGAAAATACTCAAAGACAAAAGTGCATGAAATGAGTAGAAAAAGGCAGAGAATAAAATCAGAAAACTGTCCTGGTTACCAGGCAGTCTCCCCACCGCCTGGGGTTACCTCAGGCTTTCCAGATAGATTTTAACGAGGCAGGTTAGAAATGCAAAAGGTATCTTGGAGAGGGGGAAAGTCCATCTCATCTCAAAAGTATTCTGCACATTGTTGCAGTTCAGCCAAAACGTGCATGGCTAACTGTCCTCTCAGACTGGAGAAGGAAGGTTTATGAAACTCCCAGTGATGGTGGTAGCACCAGGACGTGTGTGGTCTGGCCTCCTCCACCACATGCCGCCCAGGAATCCTATCCTGCCACGCTTGCCAGGACTGTGGGTCAATTTTGACTTTAGTTTACCTTTGCACTTTCACAGCACACCCAGGCCAGGTATCAGCCCCCCTGTGGGCTCCATGCTGGCAGTTAAAATGCTGCTGGATAGACCCAGCAGGGTCCTTGCTCATGGGGGAGCATTAGGAGCATGATTTACAGGCAGTTCAGCCCTCCCTACCACACCAGACATGAAACCATGCACAGCCCTAATTTTGGCCCATTTACCGCTGTTTCATAGACCTCAACATTGGTTTAGCTTTATGTAAAGTATTAGCTGTTACAAAATAACCTGTAGATAAGACCATGACATAAAGAAATCTCATATTATTTCATTAACTTTCAGTTTTGTAAAGTCATGAGCATTTTGGCCCAATCTTGAAAAATACCTACAATGTGCTCTGCAAACATTTGCAGACTTGCACAATAGCTTCTCTTTTTTCCCAGGACTCTTTGCATGCCTCCAAAGTGGTTTGCTGGATTGCGCCCCAGACACTTGGGTACTCTATAGCTCATCCACATGCTATAATGAGGTAGTCTGTACTAGATTTTCAACTTACTTGTAGAGCTTGGTCCATTTCAGTAAACTTTCTTCATGAAGTAGGAAATATAAAGCTGGAAGTATTACAATACCCTAACCATGAAACACAGACTGCCTGCATTTCAGTCTAATTTTAAAAAGAAATAGTGTCTGTCATTCGTAAATTTTAAAATAAATTAAGTGCATGGAGGAAGGTATTAAAGAGAAAACACCTTAAAAACAAGTGGGGAAACTCAGTCTTTTTCATTCTGTAAAGAGTGTGACAGCATATGGTAGAAAGTGGGTGGTTGTTCTAAACATAACATGTATGTGTCCAACCTAAAATGTTTTATTGGTTCCTACTTATGAAAGCAGCAGCTAAAAATGACTGATGACTGTTCTTTCTATATCGGCAGCATGTAAAGGCCCAAGGAAAAGAAAAATCAGTCTTTAAACTCATGAACATCTTTAAGCAGCCATAAAACTCTGTTTGACATACTGTTTATTCCAAAGTACCCCAAGTTTAATGTTTCCTCTTTGTGAAACCATAAGACTACAATATTTTTAATGTTATTATTATTTTCAGAGAATCCTAAAATTTGTCCAGATAAAAAGGGGAATAATCTTCCCTTTTCCCAGAGTTACTGTAGCTCTCATCTCAATATCCTTTGAGAGTACAGGTATCTAGGATTACATATCCGTGTTAGTTTAATACGAGGGAAAATACAAGTCACAACTACAAGCCTCCCACATCTATAGGAGAAAACGGTTTTATCACAATCATCATTGCAACTGAGTATCTTATAAAAGTTGAGCAGGGAGGAAAACCTGTCCATTGTCCCCTCCCTTTTTCCCTCTGAGAGTTATTATAATGGAAGGAACTGAGGCTGAAACTGGGAAATCTTACACCGTGCTCCAGGTAAGTCCAGTTTGTTACTAACCTGTCCTCCTGTGGCAGCGACTCCTGCATCTGAGGCCAGCAGCCAAGCATGTTCCCTCTTCCTCCCACACAAGTTTCATTCTCGTGGTCAGCTGTTTCTTGGAAGCTAGGGAACATAATTGACATTGCAACTATCATGCTGTGCGCAGAATGAGCTTACTCAACTTTGTGAACATGCTTTTCTTGCCCTCTCCACCCACCTTTCTCTAAAGCTATGTATTTGTTGGTAAAAACAGGATTCAGGTGTCAGTTATATGGGTGGAGCTCAGGTGCTTCTGCAGACGTGTGTCCTAATCCCCCTGCAGGGATTAGACGGTGACCATCCCCTTTGGGTGACCTGAATCCAATGGCACAAGGGGCCCTATCCTTGCGCCCTGCACCAACAGCAACACTGGCATTACTGTCTGCGAGCAACCTCTCAGCTCAAAGAACGTCAGCAGCTAGCCAGCTTGCTGGAAAAGTTGCACATGTGCCTCCCAAACCTGTCTGGGCTCTGAATTTCACCTCCCATGGAGCTGAGCTCCCCTGGTTACACAGGGTTCAGAAAGCCAAGTCTGCCCCAGCAAGTGTGGGATAATTCCCCAAAGTGCTGGCTGTGAAACAGGGGAGGCACATTTTGTGACTTTGCCCCAAAACAGCACAGCAAATGTGGGATGAACACGAGTTTTGGAAAAAATTCAAAACTGTCTGTTTGGGATTTGTGGTTGTGTTTGTGGGTTGTTTTTTTTGGTTGGCTGGGTGGGTTTGGGTTTTTTGGTTGTTTTTTATCAATATGACACAACTCCAAGCCTTTCTAATGAAAGGGCTGCAGAGCCGTTCATCAGACAGTGCCTCACCCTCAGTAGGACTGGCCTGAGAGCTGCACCAGAGGATTCTATGGAAAAAGTACTGCTTTGTGTTTGCTCAGTCTTACCCCTGAGAAAGGAGAAAACTCACCCAACCTGCTGTAGTAATGACTTTTATCAGAATTAGAACTTGAGAAAATCATTTGTGTCTATCCTAACATGATTTGTCCAAGTTTGGAAAAGGAAACACTGCTGTGACACTGCGTTTTTTATTGGTTATTCTTCTGAGAACCTCAAATCTTCTTATTCATAACCCAACATCTCCAGCCCCACATGTGGAATTTTTACTAAAACTTTTTTTTTTAATCGAACACTGACCTGACAAAACCTTCAGATAGCTTGAGTTTTATGGAAACGAAGTCACTTAAGATGTAGAAGGAAGCATCAGGTCACAGAACACCTCAAAACACTGAGGAGAAAAGACAGGTTTTCAGAGAGTATTTATCTTCTTGGAAACTAATTCCCAAGTTAAATAGTTAAAAATATCTTCTTCTTCTAGAATTCACCATGCTTAGGCCCTTGATATTTCAAGTATGAAAACAAAGAGAATTCAGCTCACTTTATTATAACTCATAGTGGTTAAGGACAAAATTTCCGATAGGGTTTCAAAGATGGTTTTTTGAGAGTATCTGTATTTTTGGCAAAGACTTTGCTCCAGTGCTTTTCTTTAGTAGGATTAAAGGAGTTCTTCTATATTAAAAGTTTTACATTTTGATGGATATTGAAATTAAAGTAATATTTTATGAAATCACTGCAATATAGTGAATGTATTTAAATGTGGTTTAAATTAAATGGTTTGGAAGGAAAATCTGTGTAAGCATTGTCAAAAAACATTTCTTCATTGCTGTTTTTTGCTGTAAAATTGCTGTTTTAATATATGGTTCTTTGCATGTCTTACATGAATTGTCCAGTTTTGCTGTATTAAAAGACCAAGAAGTCCATAGAAAATGTTCATGTGGGAAGTATTCTCTTTGCTTTTAAAGTATTTTTCTCTAGCTACTTCAAATACTAATTCAAACTGCATAAAACTGGGAGAAAATCGCTGAACATCTGCAAACAGGGAAGAACTTAACAGGTGACATTTATTGGATGTCCTTAGTAGAGCACAATTACCTATTTTCAATGGAAAAGGTGACCAATCAGCTTAAATTGCCCACCTGAATGGAGTCAGCTTCTCTTGAACCAGAAAAAGTGGATGAGGCCTGACATAGGTGATTTTTTTCTTTTAATAGGTTTCTCCGGGATCTATGATTTATTTAAGGTGGGAGCACTGACACAGTTACAATAAGAGAAAAATTCATAGTTTTATTGAATGGACTCCACCACTAACACTGGGAGAAACAAATTAATACAGCAGGCATTTAAAAGCTAGTGATAACGAACCACGCACCAAATCACAAATTTAATGATTATTTAATGATAAACTGCACAAAGAAAATGTGTGGTATCTGTTCTGCCTGGTTTCTGCTGAGGCACCTGCTGCAGTGCCATACTGGGAGATGCTGCATGGATGGAGGTGTGGTGGTTATGCAGATCAAGGAAGCTGCAGACCCAAGGAAGACAAGGAGTGGAGCTTTGCAAGGCCTGCTTTTGGGAAGCATCTCTGTGCAGCAGTGCCAAGGATGCCTTCAGCACAGAAAGGAAGAGCACATAAATGAGATTCACTGCTGATGCAGTGCTGGTATGCATCTCACATGCACAGGAGACACTTGCTCCTTAAATGAGCAGGGTCCACTTAGAAGGTCTTGCCTCCAGCTGCGAGAAACATGGACATCAGCATTTATGGTGGGTATTGGGACAGGTCAGTGGCTCAGCACTTCCAGTGTACAGCTAACTGCTGCCTTGGGGATGTGCTACCTCCTGCTTGAGCTTCTTTTTTTCTTTCTTTCTCCTGCCTGTGTTCTTCTTGTGAGAGACTTTGTCTATCACAGCATCAATCCTCCCTCTCTTCTTTGCAGCCAGAGCTCTCAGACATAACTGACAGGTACTTAGAGGAGTGTTTGTGTCAGTACTTCCCAAGCCCTCTCCTTTATCAGGTACTCAGAGTTAAGCACATGCTTAAATATTTTACTGGATCCAGGCCCATTCTCACACACATAAACCAGACAGGGACAACTAGAAGTGGTCAAGAAATGATGGGACAGTGCTCACCAGGAAAGCATGTGAATTGCTGTTAAACAGGCGATAAATTGCAAGAATTCAAAAAACACCAGTGCCATAATCCAGCTGTTAAGTGACCAGGTTCTCAGTGTGCACACACTTCCAAGAAAAATTAAAATATGGACATGAGGCAAGCAGTTGCCTAGCGGACTGCTGAGTGCACGGGATTTATGTCTGAGTAGTTAGTATTATATTACACTCACAAAGTGGTATCCAAATATCAGCAGCTGTGTCTTGTATCCATTATTTCCCTACTCCCCCATATATAAACCTTCCTCACCTTTTTAATTAGAAAAGCTGTTTATTGACTATGACATGGAAACATTTTACATGTTGTTGTCCAAAAATGCCTTTATTAAATAAGCAGGAAAATATGTTTGGTGGTAAATAGCAATGACCTTTAAAACAATGTCAAGCCCACACTCCACATGATTTGTACGTAGGTATGTGTTCCTTTAAGTCACTGTATATTACCAGTAACGTGACATAGAAAGCTGCTATGGAAAGTATCTTTGGTTGAAGAACTGTAGGGTAAATAAATAATTCAAAGCTAAAGTGCATAGCCAACTTACCTAGTAAACTGCTAAATTCAAATCTGCTCATGGAAGGACTGATTTTATATGCTTATCAAGATGTATAAAAATCAATTTTTAAATCATGAAAAATATTTACAGCAGTTAACTGAGGTCAGGACATCTCTTACTTTCTTGGCTGACTCATCCATCACTTGTGCAGCAACCTTCTCATGCATAACAGAGGAGCTCTGGTGTCACGCAAGGAGAGAAGGGGCACTGAGAAATGCAGGAAGAGAGACTGATTTCACCTCTGTAAAATAATGTCATTTTTCAGAAAACATTTACAGAAGAAAGCCCAACTAGGCTAGAGTGCATCCCTAGCCTTCCCCCAGGCCATTCCACTGAAATGAAGAGGCTGTTATTCCAGGAAATCAGCAAAGATTTTTCATGTTATTATTTTTGTTGATGCCATTTGTTTCAGTTTCATTTTGTATTTAGAGGAGGGAGACAGAGAAAGATGAGCAGGAAAAGTCTTTAGGGGAAAACACTTACTTTGAGTGGTAAATTATTTGAAAAGTGTTATGAACTTTTTCTAAGAAACCTCAGCAAGCTGCTTTAATAGAGATGTAAATAAAACTGTGTAAGCGACCCCAGATCTTATGTCTCACATTTAACAGACCCTTTTATAAGGAAGGGCGTGCCAGGGTGTGCAGGTCCGCACGGACAGACTTCGAGCTCAGTGCAAGCATGACGCAACAGCTAAATGTTTTACAGGATACTTGTACCATGGGAACTGCACAGGCAGGGCAAGGGTTGGTAGGAAGAGCTAACAACGTATAAATAAATACATGTTTGTAAATGTGAGAAATCTGTGGAGAGAGGGGTGGCAGGACTGTCCTACAAGGGATGGACCAGAGGGCAGGGCAGGTGCATAAAGGTAGCCCTTCTCAAGTACTTACCCACAGATTTGGCAGAGAATTTTTCAACTGAGCAGTTCTTTGCTGGAAAACAGTAATTCAAGAAAGTCACCATTTTTCACAGAAACTTACCTGTTCTGATTAAAGTTTACTCAGGAACAGGGTCTGAAGAACTAGATGAAATCTAGGGACAGAGAAAGGGAAAGAGTTCTTGCAACATGTTGGTATTCAAAGCATCCAGTTAACAGGAAAAAAAAGGGTTTGGCTCAGTCTAGATCAAAAATCTGAGCATGAGTTTTCCTCCTCATGAGTCCAGTGACAACTATGAGATGCAGGAGAGCTCTTTTTCTGTGCTTTTCCCAAGAAGAGCAGCAATATATATAGAGGATATGTCAAACTGTATCTTCTCTTAAATCTCAGAGATTCACAGGGTAAGATCATTTCTCAGCAAAGATGTCCAATCTCTGGTAGTTTTCCTGTCACACTGCAGTGTAAGAATCTCTTTGACCAGGCACCCAAAAGCCACAATCAGCCATTCCCATGAGAGAGCGTGCTAGCTGGGGGGCACACAGACCCTCCTGAGGTGGGTGTCCCCAGGTCCCCACTCTCCTCCAGATGCACACAGAGTGGCAGCAAATTTTCTGTCAGCTCTACTTGGGCTGCATGTCATAAGAGGCTGAGGAGGAAGAGTTTTAAGCTGCAGGCTGCATCTCAGCAGAGGGAACAGGGGAGCTGCTTGTACTAACTCTGAGACAATGCAAAATCCCTCCAACTTTCCCAAACTAAGAAGGAAGTTTGGAGGGGTGGCTTCTTGGTTCTACAAATTACCTGCATTTGAACCACCTGGACCTCTTGGTGATTGTCATGAACTACACTCAGAGGCAGATGAGATGAGCAGAAATGAGACACACATCTGCTATGCCTGTCTCCTCCTGCTGAAGATCTGCTCCAGTGGGAAACACCAGCTCAGGAAGGAGCAGAGAGGTAGGAGCAAAGTGCAGGAGCAAAGGCCATACCCTTCAATGTACAGCTCATGGGAAATGCAGCAACAATCCAGGAGTAAATATTGAACCTTGACTTCTTCAACAGCACAAGCTGTGAACAGTGACACGTGGAGGACAGCCCATCCTTCTGTGTCTGTGAGGCTGTTATTCCTTCAGTTACTGAAATGAGTTTTAAGCAGTCCTGTGGTCAGATCATCATGGCCTTCAGTTGATAAATAGAAAAGGTAGAGACAGATTTGGAGCACTGAAAAGAAACTGGACTGAAATTTTTCATTTTCTCCCCACCCAGACATTTTTTTATTCAACATGTCTCTTGTCTCAGCCACACCAGAGATCCTGGACAACCCAACCATGTCCCCATATGATCTCTGTTGCCATTGCACAGGACTTTGCTTCTTCTGAATCACACCCTGCCTTCTTCCAAACACCCCTGTCTTGGTCATTCTTTTCAAGCTCCATTTCCCAGCAGAACAGCCCACCCCAGCCACTGAATGCCCTTGCTTTTCTTCTCAAAAAAACAGCCTCCTCTGCAAGAACTTCCTATCTTAGTTTCTTCTCCATTGCTGCTTTCTCAGCTAAGTTTTTGCCTATTTTGCCTCTGCCTGTGCTAAATTACACACTCTACTGAGAACAAGACCTCATTTTATTCGCTTTGTAAAACATCCACATACATGGATGGAGATGTATAAATAATTAATACATCCCTTAATCTAAAGATTATGAAGAAGAAGGTGGTGATTGCTGCAGAGAGATTAATGTGAAAAAAATAACTCAACCAGACTGTAATTTTCTCTGGCGACCTATGAAAGAATTAACCCAAAGGAGGCCCCCTTAAGTACTTTTGCAGATAGCCCAATGAATTCCAGGTATGGCTTTGCTTCGCATTCTTCATTTTCCTTTCTTCCAAGATATATCTGCCCATCTTACATGCACACACACATATCCTTGCCTCTTCCGCTGTGGACAGTTTCTCCATGTCATTTCATGCTGCAGCAGCTGTTAAATAGTGTAACTCTTTTCACAGTGCAGGCTGGGCAGCTAAAGGGCTCTTGCAGAGATCTGAAGTTGTATAGCATACAGCTCTTGAAACAAGAACTGTGAGCTGCAAACTGGATACAGACACACTTGCTGGTCCTAAGCTTCATATTTTCTCAATATATACTCAAGCCTCGAGCTCATTTCCTGCTGGGAGGTAGGACAGGAAGATAAGCACAGGCAGGGCCTGTCAGCAAGTGTCACAGACCCCTCCAGAATAATTTGGTCAGCCCAGAGTTCTGCTCAAGTCAATAAATCTTGGAGAGAGACAGGATTCATTAACAATGAGTAGCTTGGTGCCAGCCAAGTGCCCTGTGTGCTTCCCAGATCCCAAACTTGGCACTTCTGTACCTACCAGCTTACTCAGATTCAGCTCAGATCTGCTGGACACTTAGGAGACTTGAGGAGCCTCAAGTGGGTGGGAGCTGTGTGGATATCAGAGAGCAGAGGTGTTTTGCCCCCCAACCATCAAGAACTCCCAGTACGACTGTTCAGTGACCACGGACAGCAGCAGAAATCTCAGCCTTGCTTTTTCCTGGGCTCAGTGTTTCTTCTGTAAACCTTCCACTTTCTTTGTCCTTTCCTCCAAAAAGCTGCAAGAGCAGAGGCTGGCTGGGCTGAGGGGACTGAAGAGGAAGGGAACACAGAGAGGAAGCACCTGTGGCTGGGGCAGTCCAATCCAGCCAGTCCAACACAGCTGAGAGGGGAAAGGTCTCTTGTCACACTTCAGCCTTTCTAGCAGTGCCTTACAGGGAAAACGTAATTTTATAATGGCTGGAGCTTTTCGATGCCAAAGAAGAATGAAGGAAAGTTGCTTAAAAGCCAAGATCAGGCCTGCACCAGACATCATGGTAAGAGCAGCTGAGTAGAGCTTGTATACCTTCCACCCATGGTAAAACCTTCACACTGAGCAGGACAGAAGTTTTCTGGGCCCTCAGGGCTGGCAAAAGAGCATGTACAAGCCTGAGGTGTTATGCCTAGGATGGGATGTCAGTCCTGGGAAGGACTGCAGAGTGGGAACTTGGGAAGAGGGTACACAGCTGTATCAGGTACCTCAGTGAGACGCAGTTGTGCCTTATCTCGTGACCATGACGAAAGGCAGAGGACAAGTAAAGCTGGCACAGAGAAGGGCCAAGTCTGGAAGGCTTCCAGGCAGCCCAGCAAGCCCTTGCACCCATTTTCCTCTGGGTCCCTACATGAGCACATTACTGCCAATTCCTGCTTTCCTTCTGTTGGTGCCAGCTTAAATCTGGTGGAATAGTCAGACATGAAACTAGATAGAGTCGAGGAGCACAGGGAATAATGTAAAGCACTAGGGACTGCTTCCGCAAATCTTCCCCTTTCCTGCCCTCACACTGATATTCCTGTGAACCCTTATTTAATCAGGTGTCTGGTAACTCACCCTCACCCTTCTGGCCCCTTTGAGGGTCTCATTGCTCCAATGTCACCACTTGCTTTTTTTCTCTAACAGGATTTTGGTCTCCCTTCCAGATCCTTCTAGAACTTTCCTCTGGTGTCACAAAATCACCTTCAGTAATTTGAATACAATAAATCATCTAAGCCCGCTGACTCCACTTTTTGCAAAAGACATTCAACTTCTTTGGACTGAAGTGGCAGCTGAGGGTATTCAGTGCTTTGCAAGATCAAACCTTAAAAGCAGGCTTAATTGTAGCCCCTGAAGCTCAGCTTTCTCCTTTGGTTTACATCAAGTGATGATTACCATTTGTTCTCTTTTCTATAAATTTTCAAATCTTCACCAAAGATACTGATTTCCTTGCTGGTGTAATCTACCCCATTCCATTTATCAACATATTAAAAAAAAGATTGGTACAGTAATTTCTTATATGGATTAGGTGTTTCAGATAATTCCCAGATACTGCTTCTCTATTTTGCTGATTTCTGTGCTCACCTGCAAGCTTGCCTTGATCCTCTCCTCTGCTTGGCTCCCGCACATAGAAAGGGAGACTCAATTGCCCAAACGCACATTCCTCAGTAACAGTTTACATTAACGTCTCTCTGCTTATCCTGTAATTGCACTGGATGTGCGCTGGTCCCTCGCATTCATGTTTGTGAAAGCAGAGGTGTCTCGTGTGTACCTGTTTTATCTATCACAGCACCAAGAAAACAGAGACACTTTGAAGTACACATTTGGAAAGTGCACAACCAAACTGTTCATAAATATGCCAATTAATCATTTCATCCATGGGTGAAAAAGGCTGCCTCACTCTTGAGAAATGTTTGGTGAACTGGGCATTTTGTGTTACTACTTTTCCAGATCCAGAAGACAGATGAGGCTGTGAAGATTGTTCTTACGTATAATTTTTGGCCTTTTGGTTTACAATCAATGCCAGTGTTTGGGATACAAAAGAGTCACCAGCAGTAAATAACGGTTTCTGATCACACAATTAAGTTCTCATGACTACACAATAACTGAACCGTGTTGCAGTTTCAATTAACATGATGGTCTCTGTCTCCAGTCCAAATATGTTGTCTAAGTCGTGGTGCATTAAGTTAACTAAATTGAATAAATAGATAATGGCGTTAAATAACTGCTAGGATGAACAAAATGTCTTTTAAATTAAATGAGAGGATCAGTGCTCCCTGTGTGCTTGGCTATACTGTGCATTGTAGCATGCCAATAGAACAGTTTAGGATAGAAAGGTTCAACCCTGCAATGTGCTACATGTTCTGGATGTTCTCCAGACAAACCCTCAGAGCAGTCTTGAATTCAACTAAATTAATAGGGTCCCAAAAAAATACGGCATGATTTCCACAGCATTTCAGGATCCAGCTCCTGACAAGGAAAATTTCAATATTGCAGCAATAAGCCCCTCAAGCTAACATCATCTGGAGCCATGGAGTGGGAGGCAGGGAGGGACCTGCTCCCAAGGACGGTCTGTGTGCAGGCTCCTGTAGAAGTCAGTGATTCAGGATCAGAACAAAAGGGATTTAAGCTATAGCAGAAAAACAGATGGGGAATTGGTGAGGTGGAAAGAGGGAGAGTGCAATTAGTCCAGACAGCTGGCATGGCAAAGAGGCAGGCCTGACCACCAGCAGTGGAAGGGAGCGAGGGGAGAGCCAAGGGGTGGATGCGTGGGATGTGCTGGTTAGCACTGATGGGCCTGCATGGGTGTGCAAGACATGGGCACAAGAGGCTTTGAAGCGTGATTCTTAGAGTAGAAAATGGAATTGCTAAAGCTCATACTAATTCTGAAGACCTTGTTTTGCTGGAGGTGGGAACCTCAGATCTCAGTGATCCCCTTAACTAATGTGGGGACCTCTGCTTGTGTGAGTGGCAAGAGACCCAGCAGCACCACAGCAGCCTGGCTGTGGGGCTCTGGAAAAGTGCCCGGGAAGGAGCAGGAGTTAGGGAAGCATGAGGTGTTCAGCATTCAAACAAGTGATCATCAGAGCATACATTACAGGTAGGGAGCTGGATCTGCAGAAAGGCAGCTTGCCTTTTAGAAAACATAGAAAGGCATCAGTCAAAGCATCCTCCTGTGACCTCCATGCAGTGTCTTGTACAAGGGCCACTGATACAGCAACAGGGACAGACAAGCAGAACATATCTTAAAGTCCATACTGACATTGGGATACAAAACACTGTGAGAAAAATCATATGCAAGAGCCACTCTGCCCACAGGGAGCTGCCTGGTATGCCAGGAAGCATGTAGGCTTGCCTGGCCTTCTTGGGATAAGCTTTTCCTCCTGACACACAGAGTAAATTTTACACAGTGGAGTTTGAGCCATCACTTTCATAAAGCAGCCTGGGGGCCTGTAGATTATGGAGAAAAGCTTGAAAACTCTAAATCAAAAGCTTCAGAATCCCAGCCAAAGAAATGACAATATTTACTTGTTTGATGACGTTTATGGTGTTTGTGCTGGCTTGAGAGTGTGGGGCACAGGCAATACAGCAGCAGCAGACAGGAGGCTGAACCAAAACCTCCTACCACAGGCGTGTGGGCAGCACAGCTACCCTCCAGGGATGGTGGCTGGTGATCTGTGCACAACACGAGCCTGCAAAGCAGTTCCTGTCTTTGGCTGTGCGGGGCAACAGAGCAAGCTCTGATTAATCACATTTTAGTGGGTGGAGTGACAGTTTCCACTATTTAGTAAATATTAACTTCAGTCAGAACAGACTTAATTTTTTTCTCCCTCTCCTTTTAATCAGGAATGTATGTGCTATACAGTTAGGCTGCATTTAATACCAAAGGCTCTGCATGGTGGAGAAGGCTTTCTGAAGACTTATGAATTGCTTTTGAAGGGGACCCTGTGATGTGGTTACTTGCGGTAGCAGAGACCAGATCCAATGACCTTAGAGGTCCCCTCCAGCCCTGTCTATTCCTTCCTCCCCCCATACAGCTACATTCTGGGGTATTTTAGTTTTAAATACAAATTCCAAATGAGCTTTTGTGCAACCATTAAAACCTGCTGAAAAATGTACGAAACCACAGAGTGTGATCTAATTTGTGAACAGGACTTCAAAATATGCACATTCCATCATCTGATTCTCTAGCCAATTCCAGTCCTACTGAGGTAGCAGCAAAGCACTATGACACTGTAAGAACATTAAAAGCTATCCTCTTGCCTAGTAAAATGACATGCCAAAGCTAGGGAGAATTTGGAGACAACAGTACTATGAGGATGCAGTTAAGCAGGACTTCACCTCTCCAGTTCTTATTGCAGCAATGCTATAATTCATGTTAGCTCAAAAACCCCAGCACAATCAAACCAAACTACCTCTTCAAGTTTCTGGTTTCACGTGACTGCTTTTGATGAAACTCTCTAGAATTTCAAGATCCAAACACAGTTAATTCTAATCTAGTTATGGTTTTTACTGGCTGGAACTCACCATATAAATATAAATGTTTGCTTACATGTTAGTTTAGCATTCTACAGTAAAAATTATTTTTTGGAAATAAATTAAACAAAACAAACTCTGTGAGTCTAAATTATTAATGGTTTATGCCAGTAGTATTGCTGAAAGCAGTATAATTTATCCAATTTTCACCAGTTGTATGGTGTGAAGTAAAGCATATATTCTAAGCTGTTAAATCCTTTTTAGTAGAATAAAAATCAAACTTAAGCAAATTTTCTTTTGTGCCACCTCAATGTAGAAATGTTCATTTTAAATTAAAGCAGTCAAACTCAGCTTTGAAGGGGTTTTGATATGCAACTTAATTCTAATAAATTTTAATGGCTGTTACTTCTTATACATAGCATGTGGAACTTGTTAATTAAAAGCTACTTCCTTGTGTTAGGTCTTGATTACGTTCCAGCATCTCAAACTTAACATGCTATTAAAATCACTCTTTGACAGCCCAAACCTGGGACACACTGAATAGCACCAACTCCCAGTGAACTTTTTAGGTTGCTTTGCACTTTGGAGGTTTTATACAGTTTAAAAGTCAGACTGGACTGTTGTGATCATCTTGGTTCGATGAACAGCTACTGCCTGGCTCTGCATATCCCCAGAGGGCTCAAGTCCAGGCTCACCAAAATTAAGTTTTGAGTAGTTAGGAGCAGACAGAGTACACACATGTTAGTCACATTTACCTGATGGCTCACTGGTTTTGCTCTGGTACTCACAAAGGAAGAACTGCAGATACTGAAATCAGACCTCAGAGCTTTTGAAAATAAAAGTATTATTTTATCAGCTATAGTGGAAAGTTTGGGTGGAAACAGGCTACAGAGAATTGTGGTTCTCTTCTCCACTGGTAGCTTGATGATATATATATCCTATGGCTCGTGCAGTAGCTTATTGACATCTGCTCTCTGCCCACATGTAGGTCCCCAAAGACTGCTCCTCCTCTGCGGAGACAGAAGGCCCTGTCCTTGGCAATCCAGGTTTGAGTCCTGACTGCACAAACCAGGGGAGGAGACTCAGCATAAAGCTTAGCCAGGTTCCCAAGACACCTCTACCTCCTCACTGCTTTTCCAGAACTCACTGCGTCTTCTGCTCTTTTTGCACCCCTTCATCTAGGCCAAGAGTCTGCCAGAGGCAGAGGTGAAGTTAGGCTCAAGCATTATCTCAGGTCAGTGTATGGCACTCCCAGACCATGCCAGAGCTACCCCAGCCATAGTGTACTGGACATGTAGCTGTAGTCCCTGCATAAAGCTCAGCACAGAATTTACCCTGATGGTTCCTCAGTTAAAAACAATGTCTTCCTAAGGAGATCACAGGTAGTGTTTGAAGATTTCTAGTCTTGATTTAAAGCCTCCAAATGAAGCCCTTCAATGATTAATTGCCCCTGCTATTAAGATGCTCATCAAAGGATCATAGAATCATAGAATGGTTTGAATTGGAAGGGACCTTAAAGATCATCTAGTTCCAACACCCCTGCCACGAGCAGGAGCACCTTTTACTAAACCAGGCTGCTCAGGTGTATGTGGTGTTTAAACAGATTTCACCTTTCCATTTCTCAATTATGTAACCTTAAATTTTTTGTGTGTATTTTTCTACATGGCTTCCTTGCCTTCTGAAAAAGGAAAATCAAGAAGACCTTTATCTCGTGATACTTCTTCCCCTTCTACTTTACTCTTGTGGATTGTTATGCTTGGTCCTCTCTGCTGACTGTCAGTCATTCTCCCTTCCCAACCCAACCAGGCTGCACTGTGAACCCAGTGCTCAGGGCCTTCGTGCACTGATTTCCTGTCCTCAGGTCCCACCTTGGACTTGCAGTTACCACCAGTGGCACAGTGAGCACTTCATATTCAGACATCCAAAATATCACTTTCCAGCCCTATCTCCTCCAGCCACTCTAACCTGCAAGGTCTGGTTATTCCTTGGACTGAAGAACAGTGATTATGACTCTGCAACTTGGGCTTAGGGCCCTTGGAATCACTGAAAACCAAATTCAGTTTCTGCTCCTGTGCTACTCTAATATGAAACTGTGGAATAATGAAACAGAAATTCAGGTCTTTGTCTCAAATCTCTTCCTGTAAAGTAAACAGCTTCCTCTCTAAGGAAAGAAATGCTGCATGAAATCTTTAATTAACTCAAACTTGGAGGTAACCTCAATTCATAAAAAGGACTAAATTGAAGACTCTGTGCCCTTCAATTTCAGGAGAGGGGGTCGGTCAACAACTACAGTCTGCCCACATGCCTTCCTCTGTCATTCCTGCCTTCCCTCACTTCTGAGCAGTTCAGCTTTGCTTAGCCAGGTACTCACAGAGCTGGAAAACCAGCAGCAGCTGGCACAGCCAGGCGCATTTCGTGGAAGCCCAGCTCTGCACACAGTGGTCCTTGGCAGCCAGCACCATCCCCAGGTCGGTGTCCGCCGGCCTCTGGGCAGTTCAGTGAGGACTCTGCTGGAATGAACTTTCTTGAGGCAAACCTGTGGGTGAGTGCTAAAGGTCAGGATGCTGGCAGGGAAGATGTACAGCAAAGCATAAAGGAGCTTTTCTGCGGAAGTGCTCTTGGACAAATATGCTTAGTTCTGAGGAAATGCCAGACTAGGCAGAGAGGGGATTGAAAGCTGTCCCATTAACCAGGGAAGAGGCAGCAGTTGGGCGCCCGTCTCCCAGCCAGCCCTGTGCCGGCAGCACCTTGGAAGGGCCACCTGAGCAGCAGAGCACCCAGCTGCATGGCCTCATTGGCCCAAGGATAAAAACTAGTAGGAGAGCTTAAAAGTGCTAGCAGGATCACTGGGGATGTGCTAACAAGTGAGCTCCCAGCATGGACTCATTCTCCTACAGCCTCTTAGCAAATGTCATCAGATAGTGGTTTGCTTACTACTGAGCTGCACTGCATTCAAACCCTCTTCCCAGTGACTGGGGGGGGTTTTTTGGCACCCAAAATATATTTTTTTAAATGGCAAGTTACCAAGATGTATTACACATGGCAGGTTAAGATCAGTGCTATCGTTTTTACCAAACAAATAGCCATGCATTGCAAAAGGTCAATAAACTGGCAAAGGAAAATGTACAGCTAGTCATAAAGAAGCTTTTCTGTGGAAGTGTTCTTGGATAAATAAACATGAGTTCTTGTAAACACTGTGTACTTTCCAGATGTAAATATTCAGAAGGTGTGCTCAAAAAGCCTGAGATGGTTGTAGCTCAGCATTTTATTAATAGGAGATGGTGAATTTTTGGTCAGTTATTAAGTGAATCTTAATGGGAAAAAGTGTTTGTTTGCCTAGTCAGGCTTACTGCTTACACCAAGATGTTGATAAGAGCATTCAGAACACTAAAAGATACTTCGGATGTTAGAAAACACCTTGTGCAATATAGTGAGATTAGATATGGTGCGGGTTGCAGGACACAGGATGGAAGGTAGAATGGCGGGGGAGCAGTTTACAGAGTTCAAACAGGGGTAGGATGGGTTTGGTTCTGCAATATTATTTGGTATCTTTAGAAAATTTTAAGCTAATTATGTGCTTTTTCCTTTCACATTTTAGTTTTACTCAAGCCTGAGAGTTCTTTGAACCCAGGATTTCTACTTGCTGTGTGAAAGACGAAAAATTTATTCACAAGAAAGTAACCCTGCTGGGCTGGGAGGGTGAGGTATTGTTCCAGTTTAGAAGCACACCTGAGAAGGCAGGGTTAAAGACTCTGGGCTGTTCCAAGAATGTAGAGGAGGTCTGAGGCATCATTGGAACAACCAGTCCCCGCCACCAAAGTGGACATCTCCCAAGGGCTGGCACCCCTGCCACGACCCCATGGGGAGTTTTGGTGGGGGGGCTGTGTTCCATGTGCAGTGGTTATTAAACCCAGTGATTGTTTTCCTAACTTGTCCTCAGAGTCTTAATTACTGTTGCTCCAAGCACACCATCACCCTGCTTCCATGAAAACTGGACAGAAAGCACCTGTTGGGGTTAGGCAGTTCACCTCCCTACTGGTTTGGGATTACTCCTACTGTACAATTCCTGGCTTTTATTTTCCCCCAGAATAACTTCAAAACCTCTAAGCAGCACATCTTCTGCACCCTCCTCCACAAGCCTGGCACTAGGGTCTGGGAGAGAGCACAGCTCTTCTCTCCTTGTTCAGAAGCTGGAATTTCCCATCCTGTACCCTCTCAGTTGAAAAACTGAGCTCGGTTTGCATCTCAATGGAGATTGTACAGAAATAACTGCATGTGTTTAGACTCCAAACCAGCCTAAGATACACATCATACAGAGGTCATCTGCAGTCTGCAGCTTAAACACAGCCTGGGTGTAAGCAAACCAGAGATGCATCACAGAGCTTTGTGCAACAACACTGCCAATGCAACGATGCAAACAACACTGACATCCATGTATGGTCTTTCCTCAGGTTTCCTTCTCCAGCAGGAGGAATTTGAGCCTACTTTTCCCCTCTGAGCAGCACATAGTGGTTCCCAGAAAAGGCACTGCCAAAGGGCTGAGAGTCAGTGGGGTGGGGGTGTGTGTGGAGGGGTGAGTGCTTGCAGAGTCCAGCTGTGCACAAAGTCCTCCAAGGGAGCTGGATTGGGTGTTATATAGCAATACATCCCAAGGCAATTCCTGGAAAGTCTCTGACCACTCTACCCTGGCCCCCATCGTAGCTGTTTCCCAGCTTGTGTGTTTCACTCACAAGTCTTCTAGTGACCAGAAATAGAGGTTGTTATCTTGCACTGCAGAAAACTCTGACAAAAGACCACTACAGTGTGTAAACCAGCCCCACGGACAGACCAGAGCAAGTCTCTGAGAATGAGGCCCTGGTGCTCTCTTTGCCCACTCTCTAGTTTGGCTCCTGCCAGCCCTGAGTGGTGAGAAGTGCTCCATCAGCAGCAGCTTCCAATTTCCTGCCTCAGTCCCCTTGCCCCTGCCCACATCCTGCCTGGCCATCCCAACACACCTCACATCACTCTTCCCATAGTCATGCCAGGAAGAACCAAACAGCTGCAGTCTCCCTGCAGAGCTGCTCCAGGAACTCCCAGGCATCAACTGCTGCACTGGTGGGGGCACTGCACCCCAAAACCAGTGACACCTGGATGAGTGCTACTCCTTCGACCTGTTAGGGGAGGTGTGCTTCATTGCCTGTCTATTAGCTGAAAAAGAGGGCAAGAGGAAACTAGCATCATTTTAGTCTCAGTGTAAATAGTTTTGCTGTGTTGTTTTTGAGCCCAGGAATTTCCCCCAAACATATTCCTGCACAAGAATCCAGGAGCAGGTGAGGAAAGCATGCCTGTGAGACAGGAGGCTGAGTAAGCAGACTGAGATCCCCATAATGGATGACAGAGACACAAGCACCCACTCCAGGCAGCAAGCGTCCAGTGGGGAGGGATCCCTGCACACAGCTCCAAAGTTCTCCCAGACCCATTTGGTGCTGTGGCAAAGCTGGGCAGATCCAGGACACCTGAAGCTGCTGCAAAGGGCACATTCTTGCTCAAAAAGGTCTAAAAACATCTTCCTCTCCTACAGTGTATGCCATGTCTCAGTTGCATTGATGGTTGACCTCAGAGGATGGAAGTAGAAGGAAAACTTGATAGACACGAGGGCAGCTTGCTTTTCTCCTTGCCATGTGTGGCTTTTTATGTTTATTAATCCATTTTTCTACCAACCATTCCCCTACTGTTTCTCAGCCATAAGAAAAAGCTCATTTCCTTTCTTCTTTTAGTCAGAGACCAAAAATATTCAGCAAACTCTAAGAAGAAACTCACTGTATTGTTTGATAGAAAAACATTATCTTTATCTTATGAAGGGTCATGCTATCAGGGGTCCCTCTTCGAGGTAAGATGAAGGTTTGATACTGTCCTATTTGTTCCCAAGATGTGAGGACTTCAGCCTCAAGGCAGTCTCAGTACAAGAAACTGCTGGAAAAAATGGAATATCTGTCTAGATCTGGCGATTTAACAGATTTGCACAAGTCCTCTTTTGCTCACAAGCTCACATTTGAATCAAAATCAATTCTTCCTCTCTCTTTTCCAATATTAAAGCTGACTTTAAGGACAGCCTAAGGCAAAAGCATAAAGTGAAATAAGCAGAAGCCAAGAAAGCACAGTCCTCACAAAGAAAACAAAAGGAATAGAATAAAATTGTTCATTCTGAAAGCTAGGTAGCCTTCATGCACTGGTTGTACCCTCAGTCCCTTTTTAGATATCTTCCTGCATCCAGCTCACAGTTGTTCACCATCCACCTGAATATTATCCTCCTGCTTGATTTTGGAGACTTTCCATCTCTTCCTTCCCAGCATGATTACATGACCTTTCATCACCAGGACAAGCTGCCCTCTTCCTGCATCTTGCTGCAGGTAGAAACCACCAGGGATACCATCCACTAGCCCAGTCTCTCCCCCCCTCCTTATCCTCAGAAATCTGGCAGAGACTGCTGACTCCATCATTTTCTCCAAAGCAAGACTGTCCTCCAGAAAGTGTCTCTGCCTCACCTCAGGCATGCCCTGAAGGTACTTGCCTGAAGCAGACTGAATTGTACCTCAGTCTAAAGCCTGACATAGCCTGAAACAGACAACAAGATTCACCTCCCTCCTATTTTTGACCCTATTTTTGATCATATATTGGTAAACTCCAGACACCCCTTATTACAGTACTTTAAATCATAGCATTCAAGATTTTTTAGTTTATTGACTGCTGACACAAATTCCTTATATATTGTGACATTTTTGGCTCATTCTTCACTTCTTTATGTTTAGAGCAGAGAAACAAAGGAAGAGGAGGGTGGAGTAATCTTACACTGTCTATTTAAAGGCAGTGATGGCTGCATACAAACCAAAGCACACTGCAGTGGGAATCACAAGGCTGGAGAAAACTGTTGGATGTGTGTCTCCCATGACAATTTTTCCCTAATGCATAGAGAAGGAAAAGAGGCTCAGGATTCACACATCATGCAAGCAACAAAAATTGTTGAGAATGTACTAATGAGAATTAAATGCTAGTAGGTTCTCTCAGATGTCATCTGAGAAACTGAAGTGGTGAGTACCAGAAATAGGTTGCCAGCTGTCTCTGGTCATATTCTTTGTACAAGAATGCTAACAGTTTCCCCCTCCTATACACCCAGGGACAAACTCTGCCATCGTGTAAATCCATGCAAGCCTCCAGCTTCTCCAGGACTGCACAGCTGTAAAAGGAATCTCACAGTTTTATTAAAGGCTGAGAAAAAACATTTGGCAGTGCTGCCTGCTGTCAGCTACCACCTTTCTGGGAAGCTCTAGCAGCCCAGCCTGGCTTGCAGCATCTCATCCCCATGGCACACTCAGCACATTCAGCACATTAAGAGGACAGTATTTTAACTCCCCACACCATGGGCAAAAGTGCCCCACACAGAGCAAAAATGAGATAGGTGCTGGGCATCTTGAGCGTCAGCCAGCCAGTTTACTTGCAGTTGCATTATTCCCTGGGTGGTGCAGCCTCCTCCGTGCTGCACTGCACCTCTGCTGGGCTTGGCTGCTGCATAAGGAAGCCCATCTCAGTCTGGGTGCAGATCCCACTGCTGCCTTCTCCGCAATGCCCAGCATAGCGGGTGGAGCTGTTCTGAGGTGTCCATCCTCGGGACCTGCACCCACACCAATGCGAGAAAGTCATTTCCAAAAGCCCCCTTGTTCTAGGTGATGATGGCACAAGCTCAGGTCTCGCTAGAAATATATGGCTCAGGCCACATATTTAATTTTGGAAATGAACATGCTGTGATTGAAGGCTGGACACCATGTCTTCTTTCAAACTTACAAGTGTCTCCCAATAATTGTATCTCCAGTTTGAAAATTGCCTCACTGAAATATTTTCTGGGCCTAGCTTGGTCCCAATCCTGCTCTGTGTACCAAAGATAGAGGAATAATTTTCAGTGTTACTTTATGGTTAACTGTTACTGGAAAAAATTCCCCCTTCCTGTTCTGTAGTTTCACCAATTATTTCTGCTTCACACCACATTTCTAAATAATTTGCTGTCTATGAATATCCCCTTTCCCTCCCTGTTCCTTAATACCCAGACTTTTTGCAACTTGAGTAAGTAACCAAATTACAGTGTTCTACATGGTGTCTCCATTGGGAGGAAAATGACGCAAACAAGAATTTCTTTTATTTTTTGCTGCAGTCCTCTTTATTTAGAGACTTTACATAAGGTTCTTCTGCCCTGAACCCAACAGGATTCAAACCTCAGGAAATGGTTTCTTTGCTCACTGACCCAGTGACTATCCAATCTCCCAAGGCACCCCAAAGTGTGTCCTGCCCCGCTCCCTCAAAGGCTTCCCCACTCACCCACAGACCTTGACCCTTTTCCCACTAACTCCCCTCCAGTTTCCCCTCCTTGTCCCATACAGGCAGCTACCACCACACAGGTTTGCCCACCCAGGCTTCCTGGGCAGCCCTTTCCTACCAGTCCATCTGGGATGTCAAGCTTCTTTAAAGCTCCCAGTGTTTTGACAATCTGTAAAGCGAAAGCCACTTCAACCTCACATTAAGCTTGAATTGTACCTCGTTATATCCATCAGGAGCAATGAGGCATCTTCCAGCTTACCAATTAAAAAATAATCTCTGTATTTTATTGTTCATCTCTCTGTGTTCACTGGATCTGTAATGAAGTTCTCAATACCTCAGTATTGATGGTAAAGGAGCAGCGTCACCATGGCTGGGTACAGGCCAACACACTGGATGCTGTGTCAGCTCCCCTGGAGTCAATCTGACATTTTTAAGGCAATGAAAGAAGCTTGTATTAGGCAATCTGTGCACAATGAGCAGGAACCTTTTCTTTGATAATAACTTCTAACAAATGGGAATTGAAAACACCATTGCCAAGATGTTCCTTTGAAGGTGGAAAATGCTGCCTTCTAAAATTAAATTGCAAAAAGCTGGACACAGAAAGATAGCAAACCACGTGCCAGATGAACTGCCACTCAGCTAATACCTTACTTTCTAAATATAAAAACAACCTACTGCTTGCACTGACTGTTCAGCACATAAGCAAGAGGGGAATGATGTATAACACCATACTGAGCTGAGCCTGCAGAAGCACTTACTCATCTTAGTTTCCTCTCTGTCATTATTTATGAAAGGGTGCTGGGGAGATAGGGTAAAACATGTCCAAAGAAGACCAGCAGCAGCATGGAGGTTGCTCAGCTGAGCCGCTTATATCCACAGGGGTTGTCCAAACTCACAGCTGACACCAGTGGCTGAGGGACTTGCCCTCTCGAGACAATTTGTTGCTTTATGCAGCTGCTTAGAAACACTTCTAAAAAAATGTCTATAAGCCAGTGCAATAGCTTCTGATATGCTTGGCCACAAAGGCTCTGTCAAAAATTATCCTGAAACCCATTTCCAGAGAAAAGTAAAATGTTCAAAAGAAAATGTTCGTATTTTCTTACCCTTGTCATCCCACACAGTTCATTCAGCACTGCAGATAACCTTCTTCAGTCTTAACCAGGGTTTGGTACAGAACACCCTGCAGATTAACAGGTTTCTTACTTTATTCCGTTTCCCATGCAGGCAAAGAGTTAGACAGTGAGAAGAAGAAAGGAGCAGATATTTTTCTTGCTCCTAGTTCTCTACCCTTTAGTTTCTCAACTGGCCAGCCCCACCAGCTCACCATTGCTACACTGGACTTCCCTTTCCTTTTTAAATTATGGTAAAATCAATTCACTTGTGTATGAAGTTATTTTTAGATATAGTTAAAAAAAAATAAAAATCAATCTGTAAGTTTTTCGTAGCTACATTTTTTTAAAAAACAGCTTTCTCGAAGACTGTAATTCACAATACTTAAGCTCACATATAAAATTCTATTGATTACCTGAAAGTTTACAGAATTACATGCGCTATTATTTGAAATCTAAAGCAAAAAGTGAGATCTTGGGAAACTCTGAAGATCTCTGTTTTAAGTACGTTGATACAAAATCAAATCCTTTTCCTTAAGGGGGTGAAATGGATTCTCTTTAGCCAGAAGTTCATTAACTGATAGATTTTACCCTCATGCTGTTCCAGCATCATCATACATTCTCCTCTTTCAAGTCTTTATAAATTTTCAAGGCTACACTAACTGAGCACTAGAAGCATCATAATCAATCATCAGCTCCAGTATCTGCTGTGGCAGCTAAAATTGGGTTAAACCAAGAATGGGAGCTGAGAGTATTCAGTGAGCTGGGAATAGTCCTACTTTAAGGTGTATGCTCTTAACAAAGGAAGGTAATACATTCAAGTAGATTTTACTTGGTGCTGAATTTCAGCCTTATAAAAATTGGCAGCTCACAAAACTGTAATTAAAAAGGTTCCTAATTATCCTGCTTTGTGTCCCTATGCCACATGAACCCAAACACACAGGTTACTATGTGAAGGAAGCTGAACATGAAAGCTCTGACCATGCCTACACTTCAATGACCATTTGCACAGACATGTTCTGCAGGCAGCAGGGTCTCAGTGAAGCCATGTGGGTTTGGAGGGAGAAGAAACGTAGCAGTTTCTGAATATTCATCTCTCTAAATTCCACGGAATTGTTAACACTTGACACAATGTAACATGGCAAATATGTTGAGAAATTATTTTGGTTAATTAGGTATGTCCTGCATTTTGTGGCTCAGCATTTCATGACCTATCTGGGCTAGAAATATTTCAGTACATCAAGACAGGTAATTTCAGGATCAGTTTTGTCAGAACAGAAATGGAAAACCTGCAGCACTGACTTTCTAGAATCTTTTCCAGTACACTAACCTGAAAAAAAACAAATTTGGTTTCACAGTTCCTTTCAGCTGGATCCCCTGCCAGTATGAATTTCAAAAGCCTGCATCATGATTCGAACATGTTCCTATGCCAAGTGGTTTCCACTAAGTTAACAAACAGAAGTACTCAGCCTCGTGCTGCAAATCTATTCACATTCCAGAGGACTTGAGTAAATGGGCACAGGGTGGTCATTCGCATACTCTGTCTAGCAAAACAATGTTCCCAGCTTACTTGCACAGAGCAAAAGTGTTCTAGGAATTTGCAAGTGTGGTGTTCTTAGAAACAGTGACCTGCAGCCACTTGTCCTGAAAGCATAAGCCTTTCTGGTGGTTTGGGGACAGATACTCATGGGGTACATTTGCACTGGAAAGGTCAAGCAAGTTAGGGGTGAATAGATTCAGGAGAGCCATAGTGCTGCTCCTCTCCAGGGGGATCTCTGAGTGTTGTTACCATAGCTCTGGATGCAGGATCACTCATATGGGGATGTCCCCAGATGTCCTTCTTTCTGTCCATCTAGCTGGAGGCTGTAGGTGAACAGGGGTAAAACCTAAAGATCCCATAAAGGAAATACCTTATCTACACTAACAAGAAGATAGTGTCAAATGGAAAGTATGAGAAACCAAACTCCATATGGAGCTGGCAGCAATGAACTGTTTGTAGCACTGAGCCTTTTGTGTAACTCACACCCCAGACATGCAAGTATCAGCTCCCTGTATTCCTTTTACTGCAACTGAAATCACATCAAAGTAGGACACAGCAGCTACGCTGCAGCCACATTCAGAAGATTTCCACCTTAACGCAACAGTTCAGCCTGTGAGGAGGAAATGCCACCTCCTGTTTCCTTCTGGTTTAAAGTAATGTCACATCAGACACTAACTCACGAATTTGCTCTTTCTGGTCTGCCATAACAAGAATAACAAAACAATTCAATGTTTTGTGACTCAGTCCTTTAGACCTCCTTGTGGCTTGCAGGAACTTCCAAAATCCCCGTTCGAGTTGCCCCATCTTGTGATTCCCCCATGGAAGAAGAGAGTATGAAAAACAAAAGTTGCATGCATGACCTTCCATGATCTCAGTCTTGTCTTACTGAAAATGTCTAGCTTAAATAGTGTCTAAATTTTACATATAGAAAACATATTTTTCAGACAGGACTTTCCTCTTGAACAGTCTAGCTGAGCTGAAGTTTTCTCACTGAAGATTTTGATTACTATTGTTCTTCCACTGGTAGCAAGTGAGGACTCCTATGCCTCTGAGATGGAGTCTTTTCATTTCAGAGGGTTTAAAATATTAAAAAATACAGTGAGAAATAATCCTAGTTGTTACACAGTGTCCTTAGATGTGTTTCGCTGAGGGGTTTTTACATCTGCAGTTGGTGATTTTGGATATAGTGTGTCAGCTTCAAAAAAATACACACCACTTAGACATAACAGTGACCTTTGTGTATATTTATAATTAAACTGGCTTGTAGAATAACTTGTATAGCTTCCCTCTCTTTAGATACAAAAGAAGAGAAACTCAGACCTTGCTGAAGCCTACAACAAATCTCTGACTGGCACAAAAGCAACAAGCACTTGCCTGTAATCTATATCATAAAACCATAACTGGCCATCTACATTGGGACTAAACTAAGAGGAATGTAGAAGGTCAGGACAAAGGTGTATTTGCAGCCTGCATAGTTTCTGTACACATTAATAGTCCTTCACGAGTATTATGTTCACATTTTTCAGAATGTATTTGTGGTATTTTATTTGCTAAAGCCTGGTCGGGTGGTCGCTGCTGTCTGAGACAGACAATTAAGGCAGTCTCTGACCTAATCAACAAAATTAACAGTCTGAGCTTGCTCGGGTTGCTCGATAAACTGTACCTGGCAAGGAGCAGTGCTGCCCATTGCGTATCTTTCTCTCTCTGTCTTATTTAGGACACCAGGAATTAGAGAAAAGAAAAATCTCTTCAGGAAGGATGACAAATGCTGAAAGAACACAGTATTTACAGTAGCAGAACTGTACAGTTTCCTTAATTTGTCCTTTTTTCTGTCCCAGCAAGAGAGGCAGCTGAATTTACAGAATGGCAACTACCTAGACACAGGGAACTTTCTTAGCCGACTCCTGACTCACACTGCTGGTCTTTCCTGGGGTCAGGAGCTCTGCTTTTGCTTATTCACTGCAGCAGCAAAGAAAATCAAAGCTGGCACATTAGACAAGACCCAGTGTTATGCCTGGCAGCTGTCACAATGTTTGACTTTTGGAACCAAATCATCAGCCTAGGTAGGTATTTTTGGGTGGTAAAGAGAAAGGCAAGCAAAGGGTGCCCTAAGCAGAAGCTGAATTGAAGTCCATCTCCAAGCCCACAGGACCCTTCCCAGTGTCCCCGAGGTGCCCCAGCTGCGCTGTCACTGCTGAAGCTATTGGCTCTGCCTCTGTGGTCCTCCAGCCCCTCAGGCACTGCTGGTCCACAGGGGCTGGGTGCTGAGGACCCCTTTTTGTGCTGGCCTCAAGCCTCAGTCTTTCCTGTGCACAGGTGAGCCAGTTTCACACAGGGAAGCTCTGAGAGCAGCAGCCTTGACCACCTCGTTGGGCTGCAGCACTGCCCACCTCAATGCCACAGGCCCGGGCTCACAGCTGCTGCCTCCCCACTGCCTGCAATGTGGAGGGAGCAAGTTTCTGTAGCACTAAAGCAGTAAAAGTCACATGAAGGGAAATTATATTTTGACCTATTTCTCTGTACTTTGCTTTTCAGCCACCTTTTCATGCAATTCGGACGGGTCAGCCCAAATACTGGCAGCACGAAAACTCCAGTAAAGCCAAGGCATGTGAAACAAAACAGGAAAAATTCCCCTAAAATTCCCTTGGTCCAGTTTCCACAGTAAATATGGACCCTTTTCCAACTGCTTCTTCCCAAATATGTGTTGTCATGAACATAAATTAAAACCAAGACTGCTAGCTACAGAATAATTAACATACCAAATGAGTTTTTGCTTTCAGAGAAAGGATTTTGCTACTGAAGGTCACTTTCTTCTGAAGGAGCCAAGAAGAACACACTCTGCTGCATCACAATCTGCAGCAAATGCAGAGATTTAGTCCTGTCAGCCAAGCATTTCTAGCAGACCCCCTCCTCCTCCTTTTGATGTGCTTAAATAATTTGACATGATGCTCTAATACTTTAAAGCAGGGACAAGGAGGAGGATGAGGGTTCAATAATTGCATCTCATGGTATGAAATGAACTTTTCTCATTGGAGCCCCTTTACTTTTGATAAAGGAGATGGGGAAAGTCTGCAGTGTGTAAAAAATGGGAAATGCTGTGCCCAGTTTTGCACCACACACAGTTCAAGAAGGAAGCGTGAAACAGAGAAGGTGTAACTTAGAGAATTACCAAGATATTCACAACAAATTACCTGCAAGGGCAGATGAAGATCCTAGCACTGCCTGAAGGACAGGGATGATGAGACCTGAGTCAAAAAAGGAGCAGAAAATAAATCAAGGGGAAGCCAATGGGCTTCCAAGATTGTGTAAATGAAACAGCTACTTAGTGAGCTGAAGTGGAAGGGTCCAAGTGGCAGAGCCACTGCTGTTCTTCTTCTTCCACTCACTACCAAGTAATTATTCTTTTTATTGGTTGCTGTTTAAGTCATTTTTCCAATGACTTAGAGACTTCAGAAGCAAGAAAGTTGGGGGTTTTTTGTCCAAAAATTACAACATGGATTCAAGTACGGGCTCATCTCCTACTGTTCTAGTCCCCTTGCAATGATATTCTTTGTGCAGCCTAATTTCCTAAATTGGTCTATAACATACCCCCATCCATGCCTTCGCAGAACCGATGACCTCCTCAAGGAGGGAGGAAGTTGGCAATTGCCTGTGGTTTTTATTAGGAAGTGTAAAATACAAAGAAAAGAGGAAAAAACTCATTGATCTGTGGACTTGACTGATAGCTTGCCTGAAAAAATAAGACCAAGATATAAGTTTTCCCATTTATCTTGATCAAATAATAGCTCCAGGAGAAAACCTCATTTTTAAACCGGATGTTAATTCTGAAATTCCGGGAGCTTTTGCTGAGAGAGAGGTTAGGGATTGATGCCAGCATTGGAATGGCTTTGGTCCTGCTCACCAGTGCCACTGTTTGAGTGCATAGAGGCTGGGAGGGCTGGTCCTTCCTTGCTCCTCTGAATAAGAGGGCCACTACATCCCTCCTGTACCAGCCCTTACCCCCAATACCCCAGGAGGGGTGAGTCAAGGGCAGGGAGATTCCCCCATCAGGCACTGTGCACCCTGCCTGCTGCTGCCCACAGAGACAAACCCCAGGTCCCAGCAACAGCAATGGAGGAAGTAGCCCGTGGTTACCAAGTCGTCCTACTTGAGATGTTTGACTTTGGGTTCAGGCCAATCTAGAAGTAAACATATCTTATTTTCTTGTTATTTTCACTCTCTGTGGTGTTCATGGTGTTGTTTTCATCCTGTTTATTCCTACAGAAGGCTATAGCTCCAAAAATACATCCTAACTGGCTGTTGGAGACAAAGCAGTGAATAAGCATGACCCTAGAAAGAGGAACACCTCTACAAAAATTATTGATTCCTGTCTGTGATGAGGAGAACTGTGGAAGAGAGGAAAACTCCACAACTATCCTACCTCCTCTTACTATTAAGCCTGCATCAGTTATACTGATCATGCAGATTTTGATTTCCTCCAAGCCAGGGCTTAGCCCTAAACTCACTTATGCAAAGACAAATTAGGAACAAATTGCCTGTATCTTCAATAGCTGCCTGTGGTCACTTGGGAATTTTGCAAAGAAGGAACACAGACATCTCCTGGCACCAGACACAGCCCTTGCTCAGCAGGCACCTTTGTTGTCCGCACCAGAGCCTGGTACACACCTCGGCAGAGCAGGCTCTGCAGCACCTACTCATGTCCCAGACCGCAGTATATGGAGGAAGAGTCTCCCAGCCCCAAACCAGGCCCTCTTCTCTGGTCTGAATCCTTTTAGCACCACTACTTCCATCATGGAACTAACCCTCAAGATGGATCGTTCATTAAGGATGTGCAGCACATGGTCTTCTAACATTGCTAAGAAGCATCTGTTGCCTCAACTCATGATAGCTGGAAAGGGAAGAAGAGAGGGTGTGCTTGGGGGAAAAGGGGTAGCACACAGGCAAAGCAGGGAGAAGAAACAGAAGCATTTGTATTTCTGTATGGCTCTGTCCCTGCTTCCACAGTGTGCTAATTCCCCCCTGGCAAACCCAGGAACTTCCTCGTACCCCTTCTTAGATGAACCCTGTTTTTAACACATCTCTCTTTACTGCCTCTCTCTCCTCTCCACAGGGACATAGCTTTCCTGTTTCAGAGAGGCTTTCCCTGCAGCGCAGACAAGTTTCTCAGCCTGAGTGAGAGCTTTGCCTGAGTGGAAGTTAACCCTGGAGCTGGGCAACAGCAGCTGGGGGGAGGTTTAAGGGGCATATGCAGCAGGTGGGGGGTAAGCATTTCTACTGTGCATTAGAGGCTTTGCATACCCGTGTAACAGCTGAATATGGTCTCCAAGACTACATTTCTGTGAGTAAAACATGTTTTCCATTAAGAAAGAAATGGATGCTCAGATGCACACTACCTCATGAGCTGTGGAACACTTACCTATTATCACAACTGAAAATATGACTACAAGTAACACGGCTTTGACTTCAAAATTTCAACTCAAGAGTACCTTGGCTGATTTTTAATTGTTTATTTAAGCAATGCAAGAGAAGAACAGGAAATAAACTGGTTCATATGTACCGTCAAGCCTGTTGTTCATCTAGTTTGAGGGTTTATTTTAAGATGTCACAGCCACCAAATTTGTATAGCAAAGACAGTTATTGACAACTGAGATCAGAACTTTGCTTGTTTTCCATGATGCTGCTAGAGAAGAGTGGGGATACTCCTGGGACAAGCATCCTTCCTTAATCTAACCAATCAGACCTGTTTGTCTTAAAGAAAAGGAAGGCTATGAGATGCTTCTAGCAGAGTACCTGTGTGTGTGTGTGTGTGTGTGTGTGTGTGTGTGTGTATCAACTCATAGACAGTCCAGAAGGAAAACAGCAATCTGCTCAGAATAGCCTTCTGGCATACACCAAAAATGCATTTTTCAGATAGATAATAAGGCCATAAAATAGAAATATTAATTAAGTGCATGGAATATGGGCTGAGGTGAGAAAGATAAAAAGTGCAAACTCTACTGAAGTCAAGTATGGACTCCTTCTTGCAGTCCTGGAATGAGGAAGGTAGTCTCTTGCTGAGGGAACTTCTTGTACAGTACAAGAAGCCAAAAGACAACAGCTTCCTTTCTACACAAAGTAGCAGCCTGGCAGGCACACTCTTAAAGGGGTTGGAACAAGCAGGGGACATTTCACTTGGAAAAGAGCAGGCTGATCTCAAGAAACAGAAAATATCAGTGAATACGGCAGTGTGTAACAACATCCTCTTCACAGAGCATTCATGGAGTTCACTGTACATCAACTTCATAGACATTGACAAAAGCTTTTGCTAGGATGACAGATAATATCAATTGGAAAGTAATGGGACGTAACAGAATCCCAGAAAGACAGTTAAGTGTATGGAAATCTGTTAAGAGGGATCTTAGCATGAGCAAGTTCACATTAGCCTCCTTCAAACCCACTTGAGATAAGGGGTAACACACAGTTTTCTTTTCCTTCACTGTTTCTTCCAAACTTTTTTACTGGGTAAAGACTGACTTGATTGAAAATGAGATTACACTGGATTCAATCACAATTATAAAATACAGGTTTCTTTGATAGTATGGGCCTCAATACCCAAATACCACAAAATTATATTCGGAAGATTAAGGTGATAGGAAGAAGCAGCTGCAAAGTACTGGAAGAGTGGGGGTTTTATTAGAAGGAAGAGAGCTAATACAGGAGAGCACGTGATACAGCAGGCCATTTGGGAGTGATCCCCAGGCACACTGAACAGGCAGGCCAAAAGAACTGCTTTCCTCTGAAGGACAGTGGAGTGAACTGGAGACAGTGAGGAAAACATCCTTAATGGAATTGGGGATGCATACCTGACTTTCATTCTTCAGAGAACAGTTCAGGTCTTACAACAAAAGGCATTGACAACCAAATTGTGCATCTTTAACACACATCCTTGTAATTCAATGAGTTGCCAACACAAAGTAATACAAAGTGGTTGATCAAGAGATTTCAAGTTAATAAGGCGATGTCTACAGTGTTAGATGTTAAATGATCCTAATGGATAATAAACAAAGGCTTGCACAGAACGTTCAGTGAAAGAAGAAATGGAATGGATACACCATACCCGAATAAACTGACATTATATATTGAACACCCTTCTGTTGTTCATACTAGGGACACAGTGAGATAAAGACCCGAACCATCCTGAACAGGAAGATATAAGCACTGGTTTCATCTGGAGTCAAACCAAAATATGTATCAAAAATGAAGATGCACAGAGAACTGTTTACCAGCAAGTCTTCTGCTTCCCTGGAATGAAGATAAGATGGACTACAGTCTTACCCTGCAGGTTCTTTGTGAAGGTTTGTGAAATTAACTACAGTCCAAGAATAAAAAAGATGGATTGTGACAGGAAGACGAGAAAAGGAAAAATAAGAGTCCTACCTGAGAAGTTACTGCCTTGCCTTGCCAAAACATTAGAGATTTAGAAAGAGAAAATTGGTTTAACCAAAGAAGTCAGAGATACATCATTTGACTGCAACTACTTCAGTGTGTGGACATTCATAACAAACATAAAGGTTTCTAGAAAGCAATAGAAATCATACTGCGTAAGAAATATAAAAGAAAGAAGTATACATTCAAGAGCACAGCTGTGAGGGAGTATTTCAAGACACTCTTTCAATGTTTACATCTACTCTCTCAACAAGGGTAGAAATAACAATAATAATTTTAACTAAAGCTACTCTTTGCGGGGGCAGGGGGAAGGCTGTCAATAAAATAAATGAGTTCCAACATTACAGAAATGCTCTTTTCACCTAGACTGACTGCCTCCAACAGTAAGATATACATAAATCCAGACCCTCTGGACATGAAAAAAATCTACAGGGCATATTTTGCATATGACTATAATTTGACGGCCTGTGATTTCTCAAGAAAACAGAAATGTGAGAAACATTTTGACAGTTCAGTCTAATTCCAGAATTCTTTTGACTATGTAGCTGCTACTTGTGAGTAGTGCACATAAAAATAACTTCCCTCAACCTTAAGAAAAGGGGGTTGGGTTTTCAGGTTTGGTTATTTTTTTTTTGCTATAAAGTGAAATCCCTTTTGCAGCACTAAACAATAAGAGCTAAAATTTATTTTATACACAGCTCTCTGTGACAGGATATTTGTGAGAGGGTGTTCAAGCGACAGATGCAGGTTTAATAAAGCTGGCATGACTTGAGGATCATTTGGAAAGGTCTCTCCTATGATAATAACAATATACAACGTATTAAGGTACAATTAACATTGTTGCCCTCGATGTAATAGCTATGGTAAGACAAAGTCATCCTATGGACTGTAACAGCTACTCTGAGGACAAGAGCAGCAGCTTTGCAATGCATGTGATCCTCTATCCTAACCCACAATCACATGGCACTTTTCCTGCCCCAGGGTTCAGACCAGAATAACTCTGAAAAATTATAAAAAGGCAGCTGGACTTCAGAAATCATGAATGAAAAATAGAAGACTCTTTTTCAATATTATTGGGTAGAAGAAAACACTCACACAAGTTATTAAAGATATAAAACCGTGAGAGGAAAAAAGCAAAAAGACTGGATTTTATAAATGACTTTGCAGGTGGAATTTGATTATTATTCTCACTTAAAATTACCAGAACATCAATTTTCTGCTTTCAAACTTCTGGCATCTGAGCTGGCAAGACACCTTGCGCAATAGCATTTTTTGTTTATAATCACTAGTTGTCTTTCTTATCCTTGATGGATACATTTTTTGAGACCTAAATTTAAGGTGCCAATTATCTGTGCCCTGCACACTTCACAAGGCCAAAGTGTTCAGGAACCAACTCTAGGGCAGGCTGTTGCAGCTTCTTGACAGGAGGAGATGAGTTTTTATTACTGGTACTTCCTTGGGGCCAGGAGGGCAAAACCACCTTGTAGTGTTATGGTAAGGTGAAAGATAACATCAAGGCAGGACAGAACTGCCTTGTGAACAATCGATGGAGAGCTCTAACAGTATAAGAACAGAGATAAAATTTTGGAAAACAGAAGTCTTCTGGTTTTATTCTCAGATCAGTAAACGATGGGCCATGTGGAATAAAATATTGAGGATGACATTGTTGGTTACTTCTTTTCACAGATTACCTACAAATACAGCTGCCTGCACTTATACAGCTACATGAGTAGGGGGCTGAGTTTCCAAGATTTTCATCAAAATTTCAAAGACTCTGGAACCTCTCAATTTTTACAAAACAAACTGCAGTTGTAAGGAGCCTGGTCATATCTCGAGGTTTGTTAGTGTATCTCATGGGGACCTTGTAAGAATTCACTAGCTGGGACAGGAGCTCACGTGAAAAGGTATTCAGTGTGGCTCACAGCCCATCCGCTTCTACTCCTATAATCATGAGTAACAGAGCTGGACCTTACAGTCACTTCTTTACTTGATACAAGAAGCAGAGCAGAGTATAAGCTAGTGACTGTGAAAGACAAGCTACAGAAGCATCTTCTCTTACCTCCTGTCATATTCTGTATACAAAGAAACTGCCTCGGAAGCATGTCTTCAGCTCCCTCCTCTTAGTATATTTATCAAACTCACACTTATGTTATTTTCAGGGGGACGACAGAAATGCTTGATTTTTAAGGCCAGAGTCCCATCTCCAGCCTCCACATCTTCTACCCTGTCATTTATGAAGGACTCACTTCTTTTTTCCCATCCAGTTGGCAGGCAGTTTGAGTTCTGCACTGACTGGTAGTAACTTAAGGCAATTTTCCTAGGATTTTTCTCTTTCCACTCTGCGCTGCCCAGCTCTGCCAGGTTTCATTCACCCCACTTACATTTGGGAGTGCTGCCTTACACATTACCGAATGCAGCTCCAAACCAGCCCATACTCTAACACTGGTCTGGATCTCCATCATCTTTTGGGCCGTGCTTCTTGCCCAGAGAGGTCTGCTTCAGGTGAAATGCTAATACAATTTTTGCCAAAAAGACATCTCCCTGCTTTTTTCTAAATTAGCAAAAAGGCATAGAAAATACTGATGACTTTTGGCTTCCTGGAATATTCTCACATCCTTTCTAGGAATAAGCAAGGACATCTCTTTGCCATCCCATTATTACACATGTGCACAGTTATAAGAAAATGCTCTGAAGGGACATCAAGCAAATAATACCAATTTTCAAAATTCTATAGCAATATATTTATACAAATTACAGAATTCTGTATGTATTTACACACCATTACAGAATATCAAGTAAATAACACCAGTTGTTCTTTTCTTTTTCCCTCAGGTTTGTCTTCGAGTGAATTTTAGTGCTCGAGAAAGGTGCCAGATGGACAGCACAAGAAAATGAAGACTTCTGTTTGTCCACAGCACAGGAGGAGAGGCAGGCAAGCCTCCCTGCTTTGCCGTGTCAGCTCTCTGCAGCCCTGTTTTAGCAGGATCACATAAGGAGCAGGAGGGCATCCGTACCACTTCACGCCTTGGCAAAGGAGCTAAGCAGCACCCAGGTGACGATGGTTTTGCCCATCCCCCGCCAGAAAACAAACAGAAATAGCTCATTTTACACAAGGGACTGAACAGAATCTGTTGTTCACTACCCGAAACAGGCCAAATTTGACCCAGTGAACCTGCAGGGAGTGGCAAACTGCCAGCTCCTGAGCCTTCCAGTCTTGCAATAATGCCTAAGTTAAATTACATGTTTCTATATTTACATAAAGTCAGTATTTACACACCATTACGGGTTATTCGAGTAAATCGGTTACAGTTTATTTATAAGGACTGCCATAAACTCATAACATTTTTCTCAAGTTTAATCCTTTCTTTAGAAAAATACAAAAAAAAAAATAAATTAAATGAAACGTGTTAACTAGTAGTAATGATTAGCCTATGACTAAAAACCCAAGTCAATTTAACATTAAGACTTTAACTGTGGCCTAGTATTGAGGCCTCGACTCACAGTAATTTTAACCTTTGCAAATAATTTCCTGGTGTATGTCAGATTTACTGAAACAGGAGAGAGTTGTAACCTCCCCTCCTCGTGGTGGGGTTGATCCCTTTAACACAGAGCAATGAGCCCTAGTCCTGCTCAGAAGCGCCTTTTCTTCCCCTACGGTCTTTGCCTCACCCACACAAATGATCCGGCACCCGACTGACCCTCAGCAGCCCCAAAGGGTGGGAGACAAATGCGTGGGCTGCAGCTCAAGGCTGTAAATTCCCAGGCAATAACAGTCCCTAGACAAGTATCCTTCAAATCAACTAATGTAATTTATGTATTTTATCATTCATAAACAATTACAACAAAATGCCATGTTCCATTTAAGATTACTGATACTGCCGGTTGAGACATGGCTCCTCCTACCTGCTTCAGTACAGAAAGGGAACATTTGTTCAGGACACCGAGCCAGAGGTTATTCCAGAACAGAATTAAGTTTCAAATAATATAAATCAGAGGAACAAGAGTGCTTTAGCTCAAAAATTTCTTAATTACAAGTAGGCTACAACCTTTTACATCTCTCCTCCAAAGCACATCTGCGCTCAGCCCCCGTGCGTTTGAAGACAGCCAGGGTGTCAGGACCAGCCCTGCTCCCAACATATCCAATGGCGAAGGCTACACTCAACTTAATGGCACTGGATTCAAATCCTAAGGGATAAAACAACTACAAAATGCATTTGTCATATGGACCTTAACATGATTTTTTTCTCCTTTTTTTTGTTTCTTCAGAGTATTAGGGAAAAAAACGCCTGTTCCTGAGGGTTAATTTCCAAATGGTAACTGCTAATCAATATGTTTGTGTGCTTATCATAAAATGCTACATACCCTTAAGTATTAGATACTGTTTCCTCACCTTGGGGTTCATGAATATTTGAACATACTTTAGAGAAAACAATAAAAATAAGTCTAATACTGTCCCCCTCATTGTCATTATTGATAGAGATTTATTAGTTTCATTTTGCAAGTTTTACTTTAGGAAGGGTGCTAATATCATGTATTATGACAGTTCACACTGAAAGCAATTTTCCATAAAAGATATTACAATGACCCCTATGGAACTTGTATAATTTCATAGTAGATAGTCAAGTGCACAAATAAACATGTTTACAAGAGTGATCCTGTTAACCTGGTTCTTGCCCTCTGAAATATTTATGTGTTCTTTGTTAAAATTAGTATAATTGTTGTTGGTGTTACTTATGTTGTTTCTGGCATTCTCTTTAGGAAAAAAAAATAATAGCATACTCATCATTTAGCTTTGGTATAATCTGCAATAGGTTTTAACAAGTAGAATATATTCCAACCCCTATATTTTCCACAGCTGTGAAATTTACAATGATGTAAGAAGTCACTTTATCAGAGAGGAAATATTACAGACACATAAAAAAAAGTTGAAGACCCAGTTTTCTCTTTAATCCTCTGGGGTAAGCTATGAAACAAGCAGTCAGAAGAGTGAGGATTCAGTGTCATGAGTGGTGTGCATACTTGTACAATAATACGGGCACAAAAGAGATTGTCGCCTTTAGTACATGAGGGTCACTAGAATTTATTATTATTATTACCTTTTTATTGTTGGCTTTTTTTTTTATCCATGCACCTTTATATTTACTTGCATGAATTTACCACAGGTTCATAGTGGCCTTTGCCATTTTAATGCTTACAGAGCCTAAAGCTTCCAAAATGCCTATCTGGCCTGTACATATTTCATTAAAAATAAACTCTATATAATAAATAAATATATAAAATAAATAAAATGTTGCCTTTGGAATTTCTATAAATAAATTTAACTTTTTATTTTTATTTTTTTTACTAAGAGGTCTTTGCTTTAAACTCAGTGGGGTGAGACCCAGAGAGCAATTAACTGAAAAGTCTCTTGTTTAAGTAAGACTGCACCCTCCATGCCTTTGTAAATGCAGCGTACACTTGAGCAGGCCACCAGCCAAAAATCCTGATGAATCGAAGTATGGCAGCTATGCTGATATATGACGAAGTACAACTGATCAAAAATTTAAAAGCGTGTCTATTCCCCAGCATGCATCAGGCCTTCCTCCTCCTCCTCCTCACCCTCCTCCTCCCCTTGGTTCCTCTCTCTCGCGCTCTCACTCCCATTCATCCTCTCCCTTTCTCTCTCTCTCTCGCACTCACTCTCTCGCGCTCCCTCTCGTACTAAATCAAGCGAGTGGGCATAGGCTCTCCTCCAGGAGGACAAACCTTTAAGTGCAGAACAAAATCAGCATGTTCCATCCAAGCCTCCATCATACATTATGCATGCGACAAAGTTTGGCAACAGTGGAGCTGATGTGATGACACAGCTAATCAATAAGAACCCACCGCATGAAACCTTTATAGTGGTTACTTTTTAAGGGCTCAAGTGAATTGTCTTTGTCAACTTTGGCTTAAAATATCCTTATATAGTTCCGGTACTTTCTCAGGGTCCACTGGTCTAGGTAAAAAATGTGTAAATTTTTGATGCCGTTTAGTCCTAGTCCCTTCTCTTGGAGTCCCATCTTTATTTAACGCAACGTAGTATCGTCTTCCAGTGTCCACATGTTTATATAGATTTGATGAATATGTGTTATACCAGTTTTCTTCAAATTGCTCTCTGAATACACACTCCTGGGTTAATTTTTCCTGTGGAAAGAAAAGAAAGAGCAGTAAGGAGATAGCCACTAAAATAAGCTACTTTTTATTAAAGAATTACTTTTTTAATGGCTTGAAACTGGTACCTCCTTGCTAAATTGCAGAATTAACTATTTCAATACTTCCAGTTTTAGCTATGTAAACAGTTTTAGCTATGTAAACTGTACTGCTGGGTATTTCAGGAGGCAGTCACAAGGGTGGATAACCCTATGTGAAGAAAAATTATTTTCCCCAAAGCCTATTGCCCAAATCAAAACAGCAGCAACAAAGCTGAAAACAGATACTTTTTATTTCTGATTGCTCCCAAGCAGCTCACAAGACCTTACTGGACTTCTATAACTAATTTTTTCAATCATGAGTGCAGGCATTCAAACAAACAGATATAAATAAAGGAAACCAGAACCAGTTTGCAGGGCTGCAATAAAATTTACAGTCTTAAAGTCTCTGTATCTTTTCATTGCAGTCAATGAAACTCAATGCATTTCTTTAATTTAAAAACATACAATCTGCTACCCTTCATTTGATTTATTATTTGTATCACAAAGTCACAACCCAAGAGAGCTTCAAACAGGGACATGAACACTGTGTGCTGACATGAAGCCCTGAGGAAAAGCCCTCCAGGCTTGCACTGCCAGGGTTGTCCTTGTGTCCTGCCCTACTGACGGGACCCACTGAGGACATCAACCATTCATCAGATCCCCCTGCCACCACAGAATCCCACTCCTTCCTGTTCCTTCCAGCACACCCACTTCTTCAGTCTGTGTTGCCTTCTACATCCTTTTCGTCTAAATAGATTGCTTAAAATTGTTTTTTAAAAATTGCTTAATAGAGTGCTTAAAATGCAGCCACCTGATAATCAGATTCATTTTAGGAAGGACTCGCACAAATGACTGAGCAAAAACATTGGAAAGAAGAGCTCTAGCATGGGAGAGCTGATAGAAAGCTGGGGAAAATAAGCCTGAAAATAGTCTTTTCACCTGGCACAAGAAAAAAAAATAGTGATAATTCAATATATTTTTTCATAACAAGTTTTCATTTCAATAGCACTCACATTAATCACACCCAGCTTCCAGCTGAGGATCAATTTATAATTATTACAAAGCTCCATACAATGCATGTGTTTTACAGACATTAAATCTTAAAACAGTCCTTTTATATAGATGTACAGAGAAGGGAAAACTGAGACCAAGGCCCAGATGCAGCAAAGTATGTATGGCACCTAAGCTATAAAATTGTGCCTGAACACAGCTAAGGTCCCACAACTCAAGCACCCCTAAGAAACCACCCTCCATGACTTAACTCAGGAGCTTCCCAAGGTCCACCATCACCAAAGCCTGCAGCTTGCCCTGAGACTGCAGGTGCCTTTGGGGCCACCTCTGCTGCTTGAGACTCAGCTCACAACCCTTTCCCAAACCAATGTGCTTCGGCCCAGACATTTCACTGCTGCTTTGTGTGGCAAGCACTCTGCTCCCAGGGCAGAGCTCTGCAGCCCATCAGGACTGGGAACCAGCCAGGTCCAAGGAGCACCCCACACACCTTACAGAAGCCCCCCAGTGGGGGAAACAAACCCCGTGCAAATGGGGAAAAGAAGGCAGCACCCCTCTGCCCCTGTACAAACTGGGAATTGAGCTGCGAAGACAGAGCCCTCCTCAGGCCCTCCCTAACTCCTAAAGGTTTGGGATTTGGAGGTTTCTTCTAAATTAAATCTCTGGCAATTCCAGTAGGCAAGAAAGGCAGCAAGTAAGCTGCTACTGACTTCCCCTTTAATGGGCACTGGGTATCTCATTACCACTCAGGAAGGAGAAATCCCAGACAGGACCAGGTTTCACGTGTTAAACACCTGAAAATTCACTATGGCAGTGACCGTATCCCTTTGAGGATATGACAGCTTATTTTAGAGGCATTTCTGACTATGACATTTTTAGTTTAAAGTAGTTCAAACAGCAATACTCTCTTCAGGTTATAGGCAAAAGAAGCACAAACCTGTTCACATTAAAACCTTATCTATGGGCCATACCCTGCAACCTCCTCTTGGTAATTGCCTCCATGTCCTTTGCCAGCTCAAATCCGCAGCCACATTGAGCATTACCAGACCAGCAGCAGCTGCCAGTTACACCCATTGCAGTATTCCCCTTGTATAGCCTCAAAAGTACAAACTATTATAAAAGGTATTCAGCTGCAGTGAAGATTAAGTATAGGTTTCATTAGTGTTTTATTTTCATGAGGTTTAAAATCATCTGTGTTTGTTTTAAGGCAGAAGCAGATGCCAAGGGGTATTATATACTGGGTCTGTATAGGTCCATGGGGAAAGAGAAACTAATTTAAATTGTTTTCCTGCTCTCAGAAGGCAATAGGATCACATGAAAAGCACTGCAGAACTCCCTGCTAAAAATAGAAGCATTTTAGGAAGATATTTCAGTCCTGTCGTGAATTCATTAATTATTCACTTCATCTGCTTTTTTTTTTAGCATCATCATAAATTTCTATCTTTGCAAGAACAGTACTTCCCCATGCCCTGAAGGAGAAACTTTAAAATAGCCTCTCTTTATCTGGCAGGTTTGGTGGATCATGGCAGTGCTGTGGCGCACATAACTGGACCCTGAATCAGGTGGTTTGCATTGTACTGCGCTCTGGATGAGTTAAATGGATTTCAAGATCACAAATTCAATCTTCATTTTACAAGCTTATCCTGTTTTAGCTCTCTATTCACTTACAAGACAGCTACATCTCCTTTGTCGTTCTTCAAAATTCTCTGAAATTCACATATAAACATGATGAAAATACTTCAACATGAACTTGACAGAGCAATCAGGATGTGGGACCAGATGGGTAGGGACATTAACAATCACCCTTTCAAAGAAATGAAATGAAATAATTTCTTTATACATTCAAACCTTTTCCTTCTAGGAGACCTAGAAATTCTGGTTGTGGTCAGACACCACTGGAGTAAATCAGTGTTGGTGACTCTGGATCAGATCCTATAAGTAATGTGGGACACTAAAATCCCATATCATCCTTCTCCCCATGCCCTGGGAGATCCTTACAATAATGTCTCATCTAGTACCAAGAGAGACAGAAATCGGCATACACCAGGATAGTAATTTATGTAGAATCACAGAATCCTTTGGGTTGGAAAAGACCTTTAAGATCCTTGGGTCCAACCATTAAACTAACACTGCCAAGTCTACTCCTAAACCAGGTACCACCACAGCCCTATGTAACATTACTACCTTACAGTCACATTTAAGTATGCATGTCATTATTCAAGCCAGAAATGAGCATAACACAGGGGTGAGGCTGAGCCATCCCGCCAACACCACCCTCTTGTCTCACCATCTTAGGATGGGAAAGTCTTGCTGAAAACCAACTCTCCCAGTATAGAAAGGATATGGTGTTTCCTGACCACATTTCTCCTTCTGGCTTTGACTTTTAGAAAGTCCCTCTATGTACATTTGAAGAGCAAGATTTAGCCCTACAATACAGCTTTTATTCTAGCAACTGACTTCTCTATCAGTTGTCCAGTGCAAATATTTCCTTGCACCATAATTAAAGTTGCTGGACATCTTTGTCGAAAGCTGACACAAATACCAAACATACCCAACTGGAACAGCTATGGAAAGTAACCTGCATTCCTGTGAAAGGGGAGGCTGCCTGCCTTGTTGAAATCATTTAATTCAGGGCCAAATAAGGAGGTGACCTCAAAATTATATAAATCAGATGTTGCACTGCATTCCACTTGTTTTCTGTGAGGACTGTTCATAGAGTATTCAACCACAAAGTGATTGATTTTCATTTTGCTACATTTCTACACTTCACCTGTTTGTTTTTTTACCCTGTTATTTAGCTCAGAATGTTCAAATAATTGAATTGTACAAAAATGCGCATACCGCAAAGACAAAACTCTGAGACATATTTAATTCAGAAATCTGCTAATGCCTGGTCGGTGATAGCAAGCCCAGGACCCCTTTCCCTTTCTACATTCTCCACCATCTAACAAGGGAGGAAAATAATTATGTTATCCTATTTCCAGGCTGATTGATTAAAAGTCAGATTCTAAATTAATAAAATGCATAGTTACAGCCATCGCAACGAAAATCTTGCTAGCTTGTTTTAAAATAGCTATCCATGTGAAGTAGTTAACTGTAAATAAGTAGAAAAATAAAACACATGTACACTGCTCAGAGAATGGTTTCATGACTCTAAAGAATGTAAGACATTTGTGCTGCTTGGTAGCTGAAAGAACAGTACAGGGTCCTGTATAAAACATATCAATACTCCTTCTTTCTTTTAAATAACCCTATGGAGCTAAAACTCCATTTTATTTCGAAACCCGCCAAAAGAAACCCTCTTCAGACCATCATTCCTAAAATCACAACAAATACCTTTCATGCCAAGTAAACTATTCTGTTTTATGCCATGTATAGTTTTCCCTTTTGCAAACTGCTACACTGATTCAATAGAAACAGGAAAACACCTAATCCAGAAGTCCAAACAACCATTAACAAGAGATATATTTGATGTAGTCAGCACTTCCTATATACCTGCTGCACACTAATACCTTGTTAATCTACCCTGTCTTAATAAAAATCTTGTTTAAATATATAATCTCCTAAATAATTTCATGCAAATCCCTCATTATGGCTACATGGCATTACTAAAAACTGCATATATAGTGAAGAGAAACAAAGAAAAGCCCTGTTCTCTTCCGAAGCAGTTTGCTTTGCTGTTCTGCCTACCAACACACACATTTTACATGCCATTGGCCCTTCCCATGCTGTAATGCAAACAGCCTCTAGAACAGACTATGTTCAGCTAATAATTAACACTCATCCAGAGCTGTCATAAATAAAGGTCTAGTTTACCATTTGCTGTGGTGTTGTCTGTACTCTCATGCTAAGCCTGTTAGTCTCTGGCTGGGTGAACCACCTCCAGCCACAATGAGAAGCCAAATACCAGTGTCCAAGCAGCACCACTTTCTTTTCCAAATGAGACCACAGTGTGAGTCAAGCCCTGTACACTGTGTGTCTGACTTGGTAAGTGTCACAGAGCTTTCTTTGATGAGTTTCTCCGAGCAGAGTCTTTTCAGAATGCTTTGTTTGATAATTTGACAAAACATGAAAAAAAATATGGAGGAAAAAAGGGTCTGCCAAGAGGACTAGCTGACTGGTTTTTTGTGTTTGTGTCAGTAGTTCTCCAAAAGCCTTTTTGACAGACAGCAGGAAACCCTTCAAGGCCGGAGGAGAGACAAGCAAACAGGCACCAATGCTGCCACTCATACAAATTTCATATTTCACAGCACGTGAAATTAGATGAGGGAAATCAGGCAAGGTGTCCTGGCAGAACCACAGTTAGGCAATTGCATTCTCCCTACCTGAGGTCACCTTGTACTCTCACAGAGTACATGCGGTATTCATCTTACTTTCTTCCCCTAAACCTCTTAGTTAATTTGTATAAAGTTTTTATTATACATCAATAGCCACTTACAAAATAAAAATCAAGTGTAACAGTTCTGTGCTGCTGCCATGGAGCAGTTATGATGGTGTTTAAAGATTAGTATCTTTCATACAAAAAGCTTGTAAAGATCCCAAGACCCAGCAGAACTTGACCCCCTTGGGATCATGATTGCCAAAAGCCACAATACATACGTAGATACAGACACTGTGGTACTTCTACATCCTGATGCAGACAGCAGAAAAGCAGAGCCTCCTGAACAAAGCAAGCAGACTCCAGTATCAACAGTAAAATCCCGGGACACTGTCAGTGCAGGAGGGATTTCAGTGCTTCACCCCTTTGCCCCGCTGCTGCTCTTCTCCCACTCCCTTGCTCTCCACGCTATCTGGACCTTCTCTGGAGGGACCAGACCGGCATACAGCACTATGCTGTCCCAGGGCTGTTTAAAGAGCTCTTCTGACATGAGGGTGAGATGCCAATTAGGCCTCCACCCATTTTTGCCACTGCCAGCTCCACAGCTCTTGGTTTTACTGATATCCTCTCCTTTGAGGTTTCAAGTCTGCAGCATCTGTCAAGCTTTAAGCATGCCCTCCCTGGACATGAAATCATTATGGGATGGGCAACCCCACTGTGCCTGAGCTCTCATCTGCCAGCGTAGGCTGCCCATCAACAGCCATGCTTCATGTTCATAAAGGCTCGGTTTATAGCTGCTCAGCCAAGTGCATGAGGTGAAAACTCATTTTCACCTAAACACCCAGGATCTGCTCATGATGCTGTTGGAAGTCATGACAAAACTCCAGGGACAGATCTCAGGCCACATAAGCTGTCACAGTGTCTTTTCTCTGGAAGCTGACAAGCTTCCTTCCTGACACCACAACAGGGAACAGGACCAGGACAAAGTCGACTCTTAGAAAACAAATAAACAAGCAGGTCTGTTCCCCTCCCTTCCACGCCAGCAGGACCAGGCCCACACTGTGTCATTTACTAGTCACATTTCTGACCTCTATTTTATTTTTTATTCTCTTGGCACAATAAAGAGCTGCAGTCATCAATGTTATCAAAGCATCTAATTCATAACGCTTGGCTGAACCCTTCCAGGAATCAGAAAGCAAGGTGGTATGCAATCTGATACAGGGGCCAGAGCCAATTTTTAAGGAAGATGGGAGAAGAGTTCCCATCAGCTTAAATGGAATGTGGATCAGCCTTGCAATGATAAAAAGGCAGAAAATATTTTAAGACACTAAAAGAACCATTTCAGGCATGCTCAGATTTACTGAAAGCTGTAACTTGACCTCCCCCAGCTCCCCGCTCCGCAAATTCTCTTCTATCAAAAGACAACCTGTATGTCAAACCAGGGCTGCTACTCTACAGCTACACACAATCTTTAGCCTGAGTACCAGTTAAGGTTTTAACTGGATGGAGATTTTTAAATAAAACCTGCTTTCCTTAAATCCAGCTTAGATGGAACAAAGTGTTTTTCTTCCCTTGTTTTGTGGTTCTCTAAGCACAGAACACAGGTTTAAAGGAAAGATATACCCCCTTTAGCAGAATGTGCTGCTTAAGCAAGCTAAACTCACATGCTGAAATACATTTTAAAGTGAGAGATAAAAAGTACTTAATCTGCATGAGTCTCTACATTCAGTGAATACCCCACAAAATGGATTTATCCATCATTAAAGAAGTACATTATCTGTCAGCTACAAGGTGCCATCAGAAAAAGATGTGCAGAGTGCTCAGGACCCTTCATAAAACACTTTGCCGTGGGGACCAAATAATCATTATACATATGTAGTGATGTAAATGTATATTATAAAAGTAATTAATGTTTTATTCTTTCAGCAAGATGATTTGGTCAAGGACTGATGAACAAAAGGCTGTCTCTAAATTTTGGTATTGATTTTTTGCAAAGCTACTAGCTAGGTACTAGCTCAGAGGACAAGGACATTACTGATCACATTGTCATTCTGGATGACATTCTGGTCATCAAACAAACACAGCATCATAAGCTATCACGTTTTGGAAAGATCCTCACTGAAATGCCACATGTCCACTGAAGTCTTGGAAACCAGCAAGTTTGACAGAAATTTTAAAAACTACAGTGCTTTGGTGGGCACTACAGCAAAGGATTGGCACACTACGATCTTTACCTAGCAGGACTCAACTGCATATTCAGTTTAAATTGTTTAAAAATGAGGCTTTTTTAATTTGCCACCTTTTTTGGACAGGAAGGAAGGCCAGCATTTCAAACAGCGGCTGCTGAAGGAAAGATGTCACGTTTCCTCTTCTGCTAAAGTAACTCAATTTAAGAGCACGTAAATAATGTGCATGTGCACACTGGCTTTGAAATACCTTGTCACACTTCTCATAAGCAGTCTCTCCAGGGATGACTTTTTGGACACTTCCCCCATTCTTTTCCCAGTGGCAATCCCACCATAATGTCATGGATTTAGATACACAATTTTTAGTATCTCACTTTCTGAGTAGAATAAAAAGTATTTCCTTAATATTTCTCAGAAAATCCACACATCTTTGGTGTTGCTATGCCATGACTTATGTTGTCAGTGATATGGCTGACCCAGCCTTTGGGAAACACTAAAGGAAATCAGGTGGCTCTGCTGCTCCACGAGACCCCTACTCCTCACATGCACACCGGTGGGCCTGTCTTTCAATGGCTAAAACTTTAGTCATGCAGTTAATTTCAGCTTTGATGAAAGACATTGTCATTCTGTCTGAAAAAACCCAAAAGATATACAATAACAACTTCAACAGAACTAGTGACTGAAGAGCTCAAAGACCAGGTTGTTGGTCTCCTGGGTACCTACAAACATGGATCTTCCAAATAATTCAGATTTTTAAAGTTTTTTTTAAAAATTCCTATTTTGTTTAAACTTTACAACATTTGTACATTCTAAAATGAATCAAAAGGTTTTCCTGAAATCTTAGCCAATAACTTTCCTGTCCTGAGTTCAGATTATACAGTATATGCTGTCCTGACAAAGGCATCAGCAGGCCAAAATCCCCCTTGTTATGAAAAAGTAAGATTACATGTTAGAAGACTGTCTCTAGATTGCAGACTCTCATAGGCAGGAACCCTGTCTAGATTTAGGTTTTTAAAATGATGAATACAATACAGCTCTTATCTTGATTGGGATCTGCTGACACAACCATAAAACTAATTGGTGGTTTTACAGGAGCAGGTCCAATCCTGATTCCACTGAAGGCCATGGTATTTCAACCATAATAGAGTCAAGTCAAAATTTCTCGAGTCACAGTTGCCTCTATAAATGTGTTAAATTTGAAGAGCAAAGTTTAGCAAATTAAAGATGCACAGCCTGGGACAGACCCCAAAAGTATGTAGCATCCGCACCAGAACACAAGTTTTACCTCAGCAGCAGCCTGTGGAACACAAATATAAAACCTTATCTTCAAATCAAAAGTAGCAGCAGATATCTGCCAGTATAAAAGGAATGAAAAAGAAACAAAAGGGCTCTATAGAGAGGGGAAATATGGATTTGCACTATAACAAGCTTTAATTCTTAAGCTTTTTGAATGCAACACAAATGAACCACGTTACTGCACATCACCAAATCAGCCTAAGCACATTCAAACTGCAAAGCAAATCTCAACCTAGTCAAAATTCCTAATGAAGTCCCCACAGGGCAGACTTTTTCTACTCTGTCTTTGAAAATGATGAATGGTAAAGTGGGAGAGAGTGCCACGTTCACATCCCACTGGCTCCTGAATCAGAAACAGAGCACATCAGATCTTTATCTGATGCAGCGAATAATCCCCAAGCACATCTCAGTGTGTCACTGCTGCTGATGCTTTTAGCATGTCACTTCAACACAGTATTCTCAGATCAACCAAAGACACTGAAGCTTTTCACACCTCAGTATGGTTGCACAGCCAGCTCCCAAAACGCTCAGGGCTGCAGTGACAGGGAGCTACACAAATGCAAAGAAAAGAATCTGAATATGTCCCACTCTTGCTTGCTGGATAGAATTTGGGTTTGCAATGCAGTTGTGCCATTTTAACAACTCCCTGCTGTCAAAAGCGTGGTGCTCAACCCTCCTCTCATCCCACACTGCACCTGAGTCCCCCACTGAGCCTTAGTGCTTGCCCAAACAGGCAGCAAGCCAGTTCAGGAAGCTAAACTTTTTTCTGTGGCTTTATATGCCTAAGCTGACCTTCTGACAAGTCAGATGAGTGCCAGTGTTGGAGCACAGAAGAAAACAGAAGCATGCAGCACAAGGAGGGAACCAGAACTGCCCTTTCTGGAAGGGCTTTCTGCAAGGTCACATTGGCTGCCTCCTGAAGCAGCACCTCTAGTCTCCTGTTTTCATGAGAACACAAAATTTCAGACATCTTTAGTTAGGGAAAAGCAAATCATTAAACTAAGGTTTGAGTAGGATCTTGCTTTACCAAAGCTTAGCTGTATATATCTATACATATACACACACATAAACATATGTATATATAAATATATATATATGCATATACACACACACATAATTTATACAGAGGATACTCTAATACCTTCCTGTCCCAGGCATGTAGTGAGAATCCAAGATCAGCTTAGAATTTCAGACTAAGGCAAGGAGATCACGGAGGGTTTTCTCCCATACAAAATTATCTTCAAACCTAGTAAGCATTTGAAATTAAGTCCTCTGAGGAAGATCAAAAACCTGAGGAAAAGTGTAGTATCTATCTTGCAGGACACAATTGGTAAGTGTCCCTCTTTGGTGACGTGTTATGAAATTCTGATTTTAAAAAGACCAAAGCCATAGTTTAAAAACAACCATAATAGTTGCAGTTTCTCACCGAGGTTTCTCTCATATTACCTGTGTCAAGTCTATGTATTGACCCATCAGTTCTTCCTACACCAGTACCCACATCTCAAAATACTTTTTTTTTCTACACAGTCCTTCACACCTTGCTGAGCAGGTTGCAGTTTCTGCTCTCATTCCCCACGCTGGTACCTGTGGGGAACACCCTTTAACAGTACCCAGCTTTCAGCAAGGCTGCCCATCCAAATTCTGAGAGAAGCTATCTACAAGGGTGAAGTAGATGAGGTAACTCAAGAACTTTTCTCAGACCTATATCCACCACAAAAGAAATGTCCACAGTCACAAAGCTGTTTCCCACTGTACAGTGCAGAGAAAGTATTTATGTCTCATCTCCCACCTCCCTGTAAAAATCCCTCTGGCCAGCTCAGAATCCCACTTCCTCACAATCTCAATCTTCCTCTTTATCCAGCCTAAGCTTTCTTGTGACTCATTCAAGCCAATTCATTCTTGTACTCTATTTCTAGGACTTTTTTCCCCCTCCCTGGTGTTACACCTCAAGGTATTTGCAGAGAGCAAGAGTGTACCCTCTTGCTTTTCATTCTGCAGGCTAAGTAAGTCAAGATCTTCAGAGTCTATCATTTGATAGTATTTTTATCCCCCTGGTTATCCCAGTAAGCCCTTTCTGCACCTGTTTTTGGTTTCAATTCATCTTCTTTAACACAGTGACCAATTGCATTTTGCATTCAGACTGGATCCTCCTAGTGCTGTATGCAGTGTCACTGACAGAGCTCTCCCTGAGCCTCACATGTAAACATTTTAGGCCCTTTAGGTCACCAAGGCCCCTCTGTGAGGTTGCCTCCTGTGCTGGAAATACTTCCCAGCTTTGCAAAAAGTTTCAATAACACACCACTACCTTTTTATGATGAGATGTTTAATGTCCCTAATAAAACCAGGGAATAAAACCAGTCCAAGGAACAATCCATAAAATCTCCACTAATAGCTTCATTCCAGTCTTTCAGCACTCCCCATTGCTGTCTTCTCTTCAGAGTTTTCACCATCTATCATACAAATCTTCTACTAACATTCTACCCACTGTAACAAGCGCTCTCTTCTGTGGGTCATCCCTAACACAGGCCTGCAGATCAGCACAATTTCCCATTTCTAGAAAAAGAAATTCCTACCAAAAATAAAATACTAGGCTTGCCTGAAACGATTCATCCTGCTTCAGTAAACTCATCTTGCATGTACTTCCAGGTCCCCCTCTACTCCTTCATTTAAAACCATGCTCCTAATGCCCCAAGCACATCCCAAGTCAGACTGATAGCCCTCCAGCCAAACACAAACCACGTAGCCAGAGGTACACCCGCACTCGAGGCTGGAAAACACCTGCATTGCCCCAGAGGGAGCAAACACTCCCTCACCTGGGGCTTGCTCCTACCTTTGTGCTGCACCTTCCAGTGACCTGGGAGGGAACTGCCATGGCTGAAGCCCTTTTGCTTGGCCAGATTTGTTTTCCAGTTTCCTGCCTTAATTCCCCAGGCAGCAAAGAAACACTTGTGCCAGCAAAAGGGAGGGGATGGTTGGAGGGAAAATAGCCACTTCTTTCAGTAGCAATGTTGGCTGCCCCTTCTCCCTTTGCTCATCCCACAACAGGGAGCTCCCCAGACCCATGTTAGCCCCAAAGGAGTCTATCAGAAACAGGGCTAGCCCAGTTAGCATCCACATTCAGACTGTATTGCATTTACACTCCCATCTGAATACACCATGTTGGTAAAGATTTCTGTTCCCTTTCCGGGTATATAGCTTAAAAAGTTTTCCCCTTGTAAAACTTTCAGTACACATTTCAGGGCCCAAATCAGCTTTATTGAAGCAATTTCCATTTTATTCCCATGCTTCTACATCTCTAAGACACAAGTTTTTCTGCAACCTGCCCTTCTCCCATTCTCTGCAGACCCTCTGCCAAGCACTTACAGCCTATTAGTCTCCAACTCCTTGCATGCAGTTTCACCCTTGCTGGGACACCATTTCCACAGGATTTCTGCATCTCTGACAAAATTTCAAGTTTCCTTCATGTTCAGAGCCCTAATCACCTTTTTGAACTGGGCCTCTTCAGATCTCTGCATTTGCCCATCAAATTAACTACAGGCCTGCTTCTTGCAGTCTCCTGCTTAAAGCAGATTTACCCAGGGAGACACAAGTCACTGTCATCAGTAAAAGACACCATCGGGTTTTTGTTCATGGGAGTGACAGGTTTTCCTGAGCAAAGATGCTCGTGCAGAAAGCCTGAGCACTCCTTGTGAGTCAGCTGCCATAGGAATCATCCTCTGTCTCTCCATTTATACCATTTCCTAGAAGGCATCTTATTATTGGAAGCAATAATAAAAACACAGGCAGAAGGGTGTTAAACCTGGTGCCGCAGCCATTATTCCTCCTGAGATTTGACCACTCTCAGCCTAGAAGTCTCTGCCCTCACTCAAGGAAATTGCTTTTAATTCTCCTTCCAAAAATTGTGCACTGAAACTGTCCTATTTCCAGGCTCACATCAACCATGGCACCTGACTGGAAAATAATGAACAGGTAATCCAGATTATTATTTTTAAAAAGTCAATCAGAAACATATGGAATTGCTTCATATCAGAGGTATTTAAAAGGAAAGTATGATGGTACTGGAGGGTAATTTATTTATTTATCCAGTTCTTACATACCTGTAGTAATCATATACTTGGCCCAAATGCTGTTCCCAACATGCACTTTCAACCTGCGTTTTTCTTCATGTTGTTTCCGTGCACCTTGACCTACCATTTGAAGGGCTGAACAATTCCCTTCCTTTATTTGCACAGGAACATAAAAGATATTTTTAGAATGTAGCCAAAGAAATCCTTGCCTACACCAAGCAATTTTCAGTGAACTATGACAAATTGTCCCTTTTTTGTCAGAAAAATTTCTGTTCACCAGTCTTTGTAGCTTCATAGCCCTTTCAGGACTATGGGGACCCAAACAAAAGCATAAAACACTGCAGGTGCAGCCCTGCTGGGACAATAAAGAGCCATATCGTCACCTCCCTGCACTCTTACTGGGAAAACATGTTTCTTCAAGGACGGTACTCTCTCTCTCCCTCTCTCCTCCTCCTCCACCCTCTCCCTAGTGTTTTAGGAGCAAAAGGCAAGTTTAGTCTCCCAGATCAAGCTTTCAGTTCACTTTTTGAAGGACACCAATTTATTACCCTGTTAAAAGCATTCCTACATCTCACCTTGCAGCACACACCCTGAAAGTCTGAAACCCAGAGGTGTGGAACTTCCCTCCCTGGCTCCTGATCTGGACTCTTTTGCCCTGTCCTAGCTGCTCTGTGAGCAAATGAAGCTTTTCTTTGTACACGCCCTTGAGCTCTCCTTCCAAGCACTCTTTCCCCTTTCCTCAACAACTCCACCATCTCCACTCCTGCCTTCCTCCTCCCACCCACACAGCTTTCCTGGTAGCTGCTCCAGATCTTCCAGCTACCAATATTCCTCCTGAGCATCCAACCTGAGCTGTCTTTTGCTGGCTGCCAAGGCCACAAGGAGCAACGAAGGCACCTGGATTACATAGAATGATTTGGGTTGAAAAGGACCTTTAAATCTCATTTAGTCCAACCCCCTTGCAATGAGCAACTCCAACTGCATCAGGTTGCTCAGAGCCCTGCCCAACCTGACTTCGAATGTTTTTACCGATGGGGCATCTACAGCATCTCTTGGTAACCTGTTCCTGCACCTCACCACCCTCACCATAAAAGGATTTTTCTTTATACCTAGTTGAGAAGAGGAATGGGGCAGGTGCATGTCCATCGGAGATCAGTGTGGAAGGGCTGCCAGCAGTCAGATGCAGCACAGCTCTCTACTGCAGAATAGCCCAAGATAACCAGGGCAGCTGAGGCAAGGGTGTCCCATGTTCCTGCCTGGTCTGTGCTTGAGGTAGCACAGAACTTCCTCAGAGGACAGCCTGAAGTGGGAACGACAGGCACCCTGTGATGTGGGGACACATCACAGCCTGCCACATGGGAGCCAGCTGTTAATATTCCCAAGGGCAGCATGACAATGGGGAAAGCCCACAAAAACACGAAGGTCTTGGGACTGATCAGAAAGACCTCCCTTCCTCCCTCCCTCCCTCCCTCCCTCCATGGCATGGCCTGAGGAACACAGTTAAGACACAATTGCTAATATTCTTGCCAGACGTGTTGGCAAGAGCTGTTTGGCACTTGGGAAGGAAAAGGTCTTCATGTCTTGTCATAACACCCTTTGGGTCCTATCTGTAGTTTGAATTTTTCCTCCTTTCCAGAGACAAGCACAGTAGCTGCTGTGAAACATGATGAGTCATAGCTGCAGGCTGCCAGGGAAAGGCAAGGTAAAGGGAAAGCGGGGACAGATGAGACAGGAGGGAAAGCTGCTGGCACTAACCAGGCTCCAAGTCATTGTTAGGTGGCTACCACTGGTTTCTCTGCAGTACTATGTGCATGTATTTTCAGCTTTCCCTGGCTAAATCCATGGCATGAGGAGGAATTTGAGAACAGCCGCATTATGTTACACATCTGCCTGAAAGCAGCATGAGAGTCACTGTGCTCTTCTGACCAGAAAATGAAGTAGGAACTGCCCCCTGTAAGAGCGGGAAGTTGGGAAGAGTTTGTTAGGCAGCTAATCTATGAGGAGAGCAGAACTTTGAGAAGGCTAAGAGGAACATGTCTGGATCAAGATATGCTGAAACTGCCTTTGCTGTCATCTCTCATGAAAACTGGCAGCGATCACCCATCCTGGCTGCTCTGCTTTGCCATATGTCCCAATTCCAGTGCCACCACAAATATGCTGGGAAAGATCTTCCTGTGTCAAATGTTTCAAACATAAATATAGAAGGATAGAAGTCCTTTAGGTCACTGATTTGATTCACGCCTAATGTATTTTTCATGCAGTAATTTCAATATAAATATGATGGTGTCAGACACAGGGCATCGTTTCCGATAGTGTCAAGTACTGCATGCCTCACAAGCTGTGAATCTAAGCACCTACTTAGATCCACAATGCTGACGTAGAGCAAGACCAAGTATTTCTGAGGCTGCTATTTAGTTGTCTGTGGGAAATGGTTTTCTCACCTTAGGAAACAGAGCTACAGTGTCATAAGGGTACCTGCTCTGTGACAAAGCTGATGCTATTTACAGCCCTTAGGGAAGAAACCATGACAGAGGGATAAGGCATCACACCTCCCAGCACAGCAGCACAAGAACAACTTACTGGTGCTACAGAACAGTTCAGCTGAAGAGATTGTTCTGCCTAATGCAGGTGAAAAATTGATTTAATTTTTTCACAGTCTACCACATATCAGTCTCAAAACTAATCTCACTTAAACTGATCTTCTACTTTGCCAGAGAGATAATTCTGTGCTGGATTGTGCCTTGCTTCTGGTTCAAAATGCAATATTTATTCCCATCAGAGAACTTCATTTTCAATTAACTGCATTTTTTGACCAAAACCAAAAGCAAAACACTGTCACTTAAAAATGTCCAGCCAATTCTACACAGAAATCTGCTCCAAGGCCTGCTTATCTCAGTGTTTCTAAGAGAGCTGACAGTTGCTGAAATATAGGCACTAGGATTGCTAGTGTTGACAAGGCTTTAAAGCATCATCACACTGAGTAGCCATTAGAGGTTATATTTCATTGGAAGTAATGTAATTCAATTACCATCACTCTTTAGTATGTCCCATCTCTGGAGACTGACAATAAGATGTATCATCCATCAGATTTTAACCTGAACTTTGCATTCTAGCCTCATAGATTGCCAGTTCTCCATTATGAATGGCTTCATATTTTTAGTGTCATTTCTGAGGAAAAGGAGGTTATCTAATTATACTGTACATCCATTTGCCTCCTTGTCTCTCCTTCCTTAGCTTGTCAACCAGTTTCAATCAGGAGGCAAAGGTCTTTATTAAGTTCCTATCAGTTTTGCAACTAATCAGAGTCAGGGTAAAGAAGAGAAATCATTTGCACGTCCCACTTGGGAGTGGTGAACTATGTAATCCCTGCAAACTGACAGCCTGGTGAGCACAGACAGCTAATACTGTCTCTTTCTCCATACATGAAATACAAAAGGCTGAGAAATTTGTGCTACTGCAGGGACTGAAGTTCAGAGAGACACACATCTTGTACTATGAGACACAACCCCTTAAGAATGCAGGCTCCTTTAGAACTGCTGTTCATGGAACAACTATTTTATAAACGCAGTGAGCTTAGTAATTTACATCTTTGTAAACATCTCTTGTGCACATTTCTTCAGGAAACAATGTCTCGAGTAATTCACTCCGACAGTCAAACATATTGCAAATACAAAACATAAATTGCACAGAAAAGTGATGTAACATTTGCTTCCGCAAGTCTATGCATTTAAGCTTTATCAATAAACACATTTCCTTTCTCAGAATTATGCAGACCAACTGATTCACTATGTTTATATGTTTTAACGATTACTCTTACTGATGATTATCAACATTACTGATTCATGTTACTGTTGTTGTTCTGCCTTTTTGCTGCCTAACTGAACCTGATGTACTCATGTACTCCGCTAGTTCTTTATCACATTCATCAGCTGCACAAGGATTGTGACTTATGACAACTTACTCCTCACAGGCAACTTGTTTATATCTGTCATTGCATCCATTCCTTTTTTCATTCCCTCTCCATCCCTCCAAACTTTAACTCCTCCATATTGACATTTATGCTAAATCCCTTTTCTTTGGCCTTTCCCACTCACAGGCTCTCACCGTCTTGGCATCTTCCCTTCTCCTGTGTCCACACATTCTCCATCCCAGCCTTGCCCCTCATTCTACCACCTCTTTTTCTGCCTCCCACACACACTGTCATTATCTATATCTTCTGGCTTCCTCACCTAGCCTGCTCTTTGCTCAGAAGGTAATCCTTTTCCTCTCTCACACACAAAATTTTACCAGAAAGAAATCAGTGAACCTAGACACCCTTACAAAAACACTTTTGCTGGACTTTCCTGGTTTCACTTGCTCACTCTCCTACATGGATAATATACATGGAAGATGGACTTCCCTCTTACTCCTTCTGTTTTCACCTGCCCACTCACCACCACCACCTCATGTTTTCTCCTACTCTCATTGCCATCCCTGCCCTTTTCCCTGGTACTGCTAGTCCGCTGTGACACAGCTATCTTCAACTACATTCAAAGCCCTTCTCTATCACTTTAACTTCTTTTTGAGTGTTTCTCTGCAATATTTACACTATCAGTTGGCTGCTGTCACTTCTCTGCTTTTACTGAACTCCAGTGAATGCACAGCTTCACTTCAGACATTTGCTTACTCTTCAAACCTGCCATCCTCTTCCTCAAAAAACCTGCTTCTCTATTCCTTGTAAACTTTGGAGATTGATATTTTACTGCTAGAAGAGGTTCCCTTCTACCATCTGGGGAGTTACCTGCCAAATTCCAGATGCACCTGCCCACGATCTACCCAGGGTATGAACCCCATTGTACATCAGATGCCTCGAATATTCCCAGGTAAGAGCCACGTCATACAGACACATGCACGCGCACACAACACGTACACTCTCTCTCTCTCTCTCTCTCTCTCTTTGTTCTGATGGAAGACAGCCCATGTTGCCAAGAACAGTCACCCATCAGCTGCAGGTAGGCTGGCAAACTCCCACATCTGAAATACCAAGTTTTACTCCTCCCTCACACCCGTTACTCACTCCTGCTGCCATCCCTCAGGGAGCACCTGTGAAACTTTCAGGACAAGACCACCAAGACTCTTGCCCTCATTCCTATACTTTTTATAACTTTTGTCACACTCCTGTTTCTCATTTTCTCATCCACATATGCCACTCTTTCCCTCCCCCTCTACCTTGTTTTGTCAATTCCTAGAAAGCTCTCTGCCTACACACAAAAGGAATACACTTGTCTCAATTTAGGTTTCTACAGGAGACATTTACAAATCTTATAGTACATCCTTCAGTCTTCAGTAACCAGCTCTGGCCATCAGTGTCCATTGTTTGTATCTAAATTGTCATTCATCTGCATTATTACTCATTCCTGATTTTGCCATCCTTTCCTTCTCCTACATTCATTACATCACCCACAGGGTCTCATTTTGAATTAGATTGCGAGATATTTAGAGCAGAAAGAGTGCTCACACATAACACACACATAGTGCAACGGGAGACTGTAGGAGCTAGCAAGTGTTTCCCCCACAGAATGTAAGCATCAGAGCTGCCCAAGGGCAGCAGGAACTTACCGAGCCGTACAGTTCCCCTTTCTCATTCATTCCAAGGTAAAGTCCACTGTCGACTCCTCGGATGCTGACCAAGCCCACTGCTATACTGATAAATTCCAGTATACCTATGAAATGAAGGAAAAAGCAAACAATGTACATATTGTTTCCATTGAAAGATTTTTTTTTTCCAGATATGACTGATCCCTGAGTGCCAAGCAACTATTTTCAAGGCTTTTTTCCCACTTTCTGAGTTGTTTGGAAGATGAGGACAAAATTAATATATAATACTTCAAGCACTTTGGGTCTTTGTTAGAATGGTGCACTGCAGACAGCATTAATGTATCAAATTAAAAGATTGCTCTCAATCTTTCTCATTACTCCTAAACACATACCTTAAGCTCAGTTATACTGATTTTCACAACAGATAATACATTCAGAGAAAAAAAATCTTTTTAAATTGCCAAAATTAGCAGAAGTGAGGAACCTATGAATCTTGTATTGCAAAATAAATTCTGAAAAAATACATTTTTATCAAAATTGTGAAGTAAAACAATGTTACACATGGTACCAAAAGATCTACTTTCAGACATCAATGAATCAGGAATACAGGGAAAGGTTTACTCACAGTATGATCTTCCAGAGGCTTGAGATATGAAAATCCTTAGTATAGTCCAGTGTCATGCATTTCTGTTTAGATAGTAACCATTCTCTCTGATGTGTTATTATTTACTCTTCTAAAATTCAGACATTAAAACATCCTACGCCTAAGTGTAATAGTTTGTACATTATTAAGTTTACCCATGCACATAACAGCAAGGTTACACAGACATTTGTGCACTTAGAAGTAGGAATACTCTGCAGAGAAGCACTGCTTCTGTGAACCACCAAGGTTCAGCATCCATGTGCACAGTACAGCAAGTGTCTGTACCGAGTATTGGCTCATCTGCTTCTGAGGGTTTGGGGATTTTCTGGCAGCCTTCCCTGCAATTTGCTTACCTCTTCAGTGAGGATGCTACTGGCCAAACCTGGCATAAACCTAGGAATCTTGTGTAAAAACATGGAAATTTCTTCCTCTTTGGGAGTGCTCATCTAAGACTGTAATGATCTCACAGGAAGTGATCCAGCAACATTCAGAAGCATGCTGCTGTGTTACGCTACTTTCTGAGTCACAAAATAAAGTGTGTCCTGCACAGAGTAGCATTTTCAATATATTATGTGAATTTTCATGTCTAAGCACACTGTGTAACTATTTTTTAAAGCCCATTGGAAACTATATGTACATGAAATACTGAAATAACAGTATAGTATGTGTTGAGCCTCACATGGCCAATAAAAAAGCACTTTGGTGGCTTTTTTTAACAATTAATTTGGCATCTCCCACAAAACAGTTGTGCACTAATCAATAGCAGGCATGAATCACATAGATCTAACATAGCACAATTTGAAGCCAATAGGGAAAATTTATAGCCAAGGTAATGCAAAGATGAAAAGTATTCCCTGTAAGGGACTATTGATCATTACCTTATATATTATTCAGCACTACAAACACCACAGTATTATTGTTTTGATAACCCTTTTTTAAGGCCTGGGCATTTAAAATTATTCTCTACATATGCACAAATAAAAAATACTGGGAGGAAATACTTAGTAATTATGGATTCTTTAAGTAATATTGAGTGGCAGCACGCCGTTTATCTGGTATATATAGTATCTCAGATACAATTGATCCATTGAAACCATTTAAAAATTCCCATTATATCAGGACATGCAATACTTACAGATTTCTTACTAAGGCTTTTTCTCTAAAGCTTTTACCAAAATATCATATTACTTGATACATGTTACCAAGCAATTTTAACTGAGGTCAAATCTTACGTTAAGTGTGTGAGTCTGGCATCTTTCATATCAGTCCAAATGTAGTCTTTAATTGCTGTCATCATTTCAAATATTTGGATGCATGCTGCTTCGTGCATCAAAGAACAAAAAAAGCACTGTCACATCTATTATAAGTGCAGAAAATTAATTTAAGGTACTTGGCAAAGAGCATCCATGTATTTGAGATCAGAATAGAGACTTCTTCATTTGAAATACTCAAAAGCCTACTCACAGCAAGTTTTATGCGCCATATTAAGTCCTTCAAGAGATTATCCGGGGCCAAGCATACAGTCTTACAGAAGTCTTGTCGGTTTAAGGATTGCACTTGTCCCACAGTTCTGTGAATATTTTCACTGTATAGTTTCTATAATATACAGATACTACTTAGGACCTGAACTAGATATTTAAATAGATAATCCTTTTCAAAATGAGGCTATATCAAATGAAAATCAGGACAACTCCAAACTTTGAAAGCTAGGGCCCTATTTATAGCTAAAAATGTGGAAGGGAAGACAAGTAGAGAGGAAATAACTGTCTCAGTACATGGGGTGCTGAATTTCTTCTCACTGAGCATTTTCTTTCATGAAACCACTTCAATGCAAAGACCCATTCCTTCACAAGGATAGGAAGAAAGTTTCAGGGAAGCTATTTATTCCTTACATGTCCACACTAGCTTTTGTCCACACCAGACCTTCTTCTACATGATCCAACTCAGACCATGCTGAATGGTGCCGGACACCAGCCTGACATAAATGCTGGTCGTGCTCTTCTGACAGGCTCACAGATGAGAGAAGGTGTGTTGTTGAAAAAAGTGAAATTTTAATTTTCATCTGTCCTAGCTCTGGTGAAAAGCAGGTCTACAGAAGCATTTTCCTTGGCTTTTAGGCAATGAACACCCCTGCAACTGCACGGTTTCATGTTGTTGCTGGTTTGCCCTTTGCTCATTTTTGCCTCCAGCTACACGTTGGCTTTCTTTGTATCAACGGATTGGAGCAGTTTCGCTTTCCTTTAGCACTCTAACACACCATCTATGACAACGAAGACGGTGAACAAGTATCTCTGCCAGCCACTTCTTTGCACGGCTTCCAGGGGAAGGGAGCGCAGGCGGAGCGGTGAGGGACCCGCCGGACTGTCCTCTCCCCGGGCTGCCGCGGGGAGCAGCGGGGCGAGGGAGGCCGAGCCCTTCGTGGCTAAGCCGCCGGGAGGTCAGCCCAGTGATGGGGCGAGGGAAGGGGCTTCTCCGGCGCCCCCCTGCCCCCGGCGCCTCCCTCTCGGCCTCCCGCCCGCCGGCCGAGGCTGCGGTGCGGGGCTGCGCGGAGAGGCGCGGGGCTGAGCGCTCCGCCGGGATGCGTCCCGCCTGTCGCAGCTGTCACCACCCCGCCCGCTCCTCCACATGATGCCAATTAAAAGACGGGAGCGCAGACAGACACAGCACCCCCAGGCAGCAGGGCCCTGCTTCAGTTCCAGGCTCTTACAGCGCCCTTGCCCGCCCCCCCCCATCCCCTCCCCTCTGCAACGCTCAATAGCGGGGGAGACTGTCGGGCCTGCTCGGCGCCTTTTCCTCCCCCTAAAACCTGGCCCACGATTCCCAGTCCCGGGGGCCAGAGCCTTCCCCGCATGCATCACCTTCTCCCCCGCCCCGCCCCGGTCTGCTGGCTCTCTTCAGAGACAGCACGGGGCGGGGGGCAGGCCCGCCCACCCGCATCCAGCAGCAGAGGGGCGGGCAGCCGCAGGGACCCCCGTCCGGAGCCGCCCCCGCGCCCTCCCGGCGCTGAGCCCGCCCCGCCAGCCCAGCGCCGGAGCAGGCAGGGCGGGCCGGGGAGGCGGGAGGGCGGGCGGCTGCGCGGCTCCCGCAGATGATGAACGCAGCGGTTCCTTGTAGCAGCAGGTCCCGGGGAGCGGAGGTCACCTGCTGACAAGCTTTTTTTTTTTTCCTTTTCCTGCATGCTCCTATTTTTTTAATGCTGTGCATGCAGTACTTGTGCTGACGCACAGAGGCACGCCTCTCCGCTGTTACAGAGTTCCTGAATTTACAATGACTCTACTGTCTAGCCAATGCCCTACACTAAAGGAGACTGCATCAAAAAAATTTCTTTTGTGACCCAGGAGAGATAAGGCTTTGATCACCTGAGATCACATTACGGGGGGGACAGAGCCGGGTTCTCCCGGTGAGCTTTTCTTTTAGAGATGGGCATCTTGCTGCAGGAATTGCGAAATGCCAGGGCTCCCAGAAGCGGGCGAGTATAGACACACAATATGGCTCGGTTTATCGTACGCAATAGGCACACATCCAACATAGCATCACAAAAGAATTACTCTTATCTGATGTCTCTCCAGAGGTGTGTGCGGGGAGGGGGATTCCCACAGGGCAGAGCCCAGAGAGGAGTTTACGCGCAGCCCCCGGGGTTTTCTCTTTGTCCTCCTTATTCCTGGAGAAAAACTTCCTTCTGACGCGTACCCCCCCATCCACACGCGCGCGCAGGTTTCCCGCACACGCTCGCGGGAGACCATGTGAGCCCGCTCTCCCCAGGGCAGCTGCCGAGTTGGGATGCAGTCCTACCCAGTATCATCAAAAGACTTTACAATCACCAAAACTCAGATAGCATCTGCTATTCTGTGACCTTCCGGCAAGCACAACAGCAATGTCACGGCACCGATACAACAGTACCAAGATCCCCTTCCCGCCCCCAAAGAAGCCGGGAGCCCCAAGGCATCCCATGGGTTTGCCGCGCCCGGTTTTCCCAACCCCGGAGCGAGCAGGGGTATCACCGGCGCGCTGCATGGGGAGAAGAGTTATCACCGAGGCGCGTCCTGGTGGGGGGAAGAGGGAGATCAAACCGACAAGGACAAAAAAAATATCAATCTATTTAAAGCCAAGGCGCTGCAAGGGATGGAAGAACTGCCCCTCGGAATTGTCAGCTTCCTACAACTGCGGCTGGAAAGCCATTTTAAAAATAGACGCCACGAATAATGTGGTCACCGCCGCCTTGCTAAGGGAACAGCTGGCGGCCCTCCTCCGGGGGCGGCGGGGCCCCGCGGGCCGCCGGCCCCCCGCCGCCCCGGCTGCCGGTGCGCGGAGCGCCCTACACCTGCTGCGGCCCCGCACCGCGCCTCCCCCCCGGCCCCGCGCCGCGCCCGCACCGCAGCGGGCAAGGGGAACCTGCGGCGGTGGCTCAGCAGCTACGCACGGCGTCTGCCCGTGCCAAGGAAAACGCCTAGCTGCAACACACCCCCCCGCCCCGTTCCCCTCACTACGCGGCTGCCTTAAACACTTTCCGCACTTTTTCTCGCCAGCAAGCGTGGATGTTGCGCCCCCGGGAGAGCCGCGACGCTGCCCTCACCCCGCACCCACCCTCGGAGACCCCGGGCGGGCGGCGTGGGAGGGAGGAAGAGCCTGCAAGCAGCGTGAGAGTGTCAGGGAGCAGCGGATGGAGGGGGATGGAGGATGAACCTGCGACCATGCGAGAGCCTCGGTCCTCTCCTCCCCCGTCCCTCCCTCCCCGCTTCCCTTATGAGCCCTTTGGAGATCATCTCCTACAACACCGGCATTATCTAAATAGCTCCACAAAGCAATAAAATACAGCTTAGATATCGTTCAACATCTGGCATTAAAATACAAAGAGAGAAAAAAAATCAACACAGGACTTTGTTTTTACGACCGAATTTAAGTGCTGTCAGGTTGGTTCACTCACAAGTTAACTCCTTCCAACAGCTGGGAGCTTGGCGAGCTAACCTGGCATATTTTCCGCACCCCTCCTTAAAAAAACCCCAAAGAATCAGCTCAGCCAGGCTGTTTTAGTCACTTTCATACATTCAGTCTGCCGGGCCTTTAACAGACTCCTTGGCAGCCGAGAAGCTCCAGGCCCACCGGACTCGCGTGTGCATGTGCATGTGTGCGTGTGTTCATGCACAGGCTCTCCGGAGCGGCCGGGGCCATCAGCCCTCCAGCCCTCGCTGCTGAGTCACAAATAGTGTCCCCTGGAGAGGAAACCCAGGGAATGCTCTTTTCAAATTCGCTGCCAGTCTGACACGCCACACAGCTCGAGAAAGGCAGGTTTTGGCGCAGGATTCCCGGCTGGTTCCGGACCCCACCTGCGCTCCCTCTTTCCCGGGGCGCCGGCCACCGGCAGCGCCGCACGGCTGCGGGTGCGGGTGCGGGTGCGGGTGCGGGCAGCGAGCCCCGCTGCGGGTCGGCGTGCGCTGCCGGTAAATCCTCGCCGAGCAGCGAACCAGGCAGGGTGTGCAATTCGGGCAGTTACTAGGGCAGGTAATCGGCAGAGAAAACGAAAGAAAAGCCCTCGTCAATTTGCGTATAGGACGAGAGCCACTCCCTCCAGGAAACTCGGTGAATTTTAAATTGTGGTGGTTAATGATTAAAAACCCTTTAAACTCGCGAAATCAAATCATTCAGCAGAAACGTCCCGAACAAAAATTCCACCACCGCCACCACCACCTCCCAGTACGCGTCTGCTCTTAAGCAGAACTTGGGGCTACACAAACATCGCTACCAAACACCCGGCGACTTCGGCGAGGGCTCCTGCTCCGCCGCGGTGGTGCCGCTTGTGTACATCTGCACCCCCGGACACATTCATTTTTCCCCTCGGCGGATCAACACAAACCCCCCTTCCCGCACGCCTCGCACCCCCCACCGTCCCCCCGCCCGCAGTTCTGCCCCATTATTTCATCACATGACCACTAAAGGGTTAAGGATAATACCTACCAAATCTGCTGTGGTCTTGCCTGGTTCCCTGGATAGTACCATTGGGGAAGATTTCTAAATGAAATCCAGTCCTGCAGTATAGCTGCCTCCGCCTGAGGATCCCCTTTAAATGGTCCAAGTCCGTGACCGCAGGCCCCCTGGGTAGCCCACCTGCCTCAGACTGACCCAGGTGGTCACTTAACAAAACCGGACTATCCACCGGCAAAACGGGCACATTCCCAAAGGGTACTGCATCCTGCACACCGAAATAGTTCCCAACTTCACCTAAGGGAGCCATCAGAAGATTCTGCTTTTAGAGAATGAGAATAAACAATAATGATGGTGCCAAACCCAGGAGATATAAGATTAGGTATATTCCACTCCTCTCCCCTCCCTAGCGCAGTTACAGAGAAAATGTTCTTTCTTCAATCCATTAAATGCATAAATAAAAGTAATATTCTGTTTTGACTGGTACAGGTTCAAGGTCAAACCAGTTAGTCTAAGAAACCACCACTTTATACTCACACACTGACATATTTATAAACATATAGATGTGTATATCTATATAAATGCATATATCCCCAGCTCTTAGCAAGCAATACGGTCTTCAGCCCATCCAACTGTAATAAAGAAAAAAATCCGTAGTTTCTCCATTTGGTTTAAGATAAGAATGACCATAGCAACTTAAATACCTAGGCGTTATAGGGATTTTTTTTTAAGATGCACAGGCTACGTCAGGATTTATGGATTCTGACTCCAGAAAGGCATGCGCTGTTTTTACTCTATAACAGACTGCATACATCAGCATGAATCCTGCAAAGGGGGAGGGGGGAAATCTCACGTTGTTGGCTGAGATAAATCCAAAAAAAAAAAAAAAAGGAAAAAAGAAAAAGGAAAAAAAACTTTTGACGTCCAAATCTATTATCCAGAATTCTCAGGAGGCTCAGCAGATGTCCACTGGTTTAGGATTATTGACGATCCACAAGCAAAGCAGCAACATACAAGCGCTTGTGTCTTTCTTGGCTGGCTCGAAACAGGTGTTGCTTCTGCAGGGCTCCCTGTGAAATGTTGTACTCCAGCACTGAGCTGCAGCTCTTGACTGTGGATCTCCATCCAGCACGCAGAGTGGCGCAGGAAGAGGCATTGGGCTGGGTTTAAGGTAGTCCTGATTGCTGCTGGAAGGATTCTCCGAGGTCCTAGCGCTCAGCCCTACCTGCTGCAATACCGAGCCGCTTCCAGCGCTCGGCACGGCGCGGAGCGGCTCTTGCTGCTCTGCGGCAGCGCGGCGCTCGCCGGCAAATAAATAAATAAGTGGGCGAAACTTTGGGGGAGGAATAAAGCGACGCGATGCTAAATATACCGCGCCCGCCCGCTGCGGGAAGCGGGCTCCTCGGGAGATGCCCGCATAGCCCGAGTCCCCCCTGACATTGGCGGGGGGAGCGGGGCGGGCAGCGCCCTGCCCGCCCAGCCCGAGCTCGGCCCGGGGCCCGGCCCCGCCGCAGGGGAGGCGGAGGCGAGGCCGCCCCGCACCGCTCCGCAGCCCGGCCCCGGCCCGCTCTGCCGCAGGTAACCGGGCTGCCGCTGTCCCAAGCGGGGTTCAAACTCAAGCTCCGGCGAGCAAACCGGCGGGGCGCGGGAAGTTCGGGAGCTGGGGCGGGTAGTGGGGGTCCTTATTGCCCACGCCGCATTTTTTGCCTTCTCCACTGTGGCCCCCCACCCCGGCAGTCCGCAGCCCTCCCGCTCTGCCCCTGCGCTGCCGGGGGGCAGTTCGGGATGCCGCTGCCGGTGCGGGCAGCGCCGGGGCCCTGCCGCCGCCCGGGACGCCCCGCGGGCCAACCGTGGCTCCTGGCTCAAGAGTGCGGTGGAGGGAAGGAAGAAGCGAGCAGGAGGCGGCATGGGGGGAGACAGGGGTGCAATGCGAAGTACGTATTTTCTTTGCCCCCAACCCCTCCCCCTCTCTCAAAATGAAGTTATTTAAAACTCTCGGGAGAGACTCGGCGAGGGGAAAGAGGGTTTCTGTTTCTTCTTATGATGCCGAGAATTGGTGTTATTGTGGGTTTGCCCTTCGAAAATAGCTGTGTGAATCAGCAAAGGGACAGAGGGTCTCCTGCATTTGCAAAAGCGTTTTTGAGCAGAGCTCAAGGACTGAGGACGATGCGGAGCCCTGCACGAGGGAGAGGACGCTCCGGCAGCCCCTTATATTGAGCACAAAACCTAAAGACAGGCTCTTGGGGGAATGGTGGGGGGAGAGAGAGAGACAGGGAGAGAAGGAGGAGAAACATAATATCTTGGGGGCTGGGGGAAGAGATTGCATGGTGTGAATGATGATGTGCACCGCTGAGGTAGCGGGGTCCGGGAAGGTCATTGGTGGAGCCTGGAAAGAGAACTCCAGAGAAGGGAAATTTTGCAAGGCGTTTAGTTAGAAATAATCGACTCTGCATGTCCTCCTGCTCGATGGGCATGCGGTGGAGGGGGTGGGTCTCCTTGCCTTCCCCACCACAAAAGCCAGCAGTCCAGCTCTGATTGTTGCAGCTTTCCTGCATCCCCCCACTTGCCAATGTGACTAAACACGAGAGGAGGGAGAGAGACTAGTTTCCATGTCTAGCGGGGAAACTGCAGCAGGGAAAAGCTGTGTCCTGAATCCACACGGACCTTTAGGGAACTGACTCACGCCAGTGGCGCATGAGCCACCCCCCTTTTATTTGACTCCAGCAGTCTTTATTACAATTTGAAGGACAGGATGTAGAAGCTTTGGAGCAGGGTCACGTCACTCTAGTTCTGTACAAACCCACAGAAAGAAACAGTTGCTGCATGTCAGTCCATGCATTTCAATATGCAAGAACAGAAAAAAAACCACCACCAAAGCAGTAAAGTCATTGCTCTCTGGCAAATAGTTCTGAAGCATTTACCGTTATTTTTAGGATTTAAGGACACTGCTCTCACACACTGGTTGTATCAGTGTGAACAACTGCAGAATGACTTGGGAAAAACTGCAGAACTCACCATGTCAAAAATCATCATTCTTTATCAACTGGATCATGGCAGTACCCAGAGGCCCCATTCAGGGCTCACAGCTCCATTGTGTCGGATACTGTAGACACATGTAATAAGAGAGATGGTCTATGCCCAAAGAGCTTATGATCTTAACCCATGATGAAAGACAACAGGTGTATAGTACAGACCCATGGGGGAAGGATAAGGGAAAAACAGCCTTGAGAATAAAAAGCAACAGGCCCAGCCAGTGACAAGTGTTTGGTGTCAGAAGGAAGTTTTAAGGAGATTTGAAGGAGAACAATAAAGGAGATTTACGGTTACTAATGGGGAGATTTTTCCATGCATAATGGCTAACTTGGAAGAGAACATGAAATTGCTTGTTAAAAAATTGGACTGTGGAAAAGTGAAGGTTTGTGCCACTGGCAAAGCAGAGGGGAATATTGCCGAGTGACCATAAGGGCCTTGTATCTGGTGTGCTCTCAGTCTAGAAGGAACTGGGAAAGAGGTTCCCAGGTCCTTTCTAGTGCTTTAAATTTACATTTCTAGTCCCAGTAAAGAGTATTATATGGAATTTTTTTCTCTAGTCCAGGCTTCAGTATTTTCTGTCTTGCACTTCACACCAGCTTACCTTACGAAAAATATCAGAAGGTAAAGAAGAAAGTATTGATATAGTTGCCTTTTTTTTTTAAAGGGACTTAAATGAAAGCCCATAGGTTATTTGCTATAGGAAGTTTAGTGTTATAAAAGTGTTATCTAAGTTGAGGCATCAATGTCTGAATTACTCATAAGTATCAAAGCCACACATGAATTATGCAGGACATCCCCAAAATTATACCCATCTGTGAGTAGGTGGTGTTCCAACCTTGCTTCACATAAAATCTATGTGTGATGTGTAACGCCAAACTTACCCCTTACAGAAGTTTGGCATTGCTGATAGCTGGGGCTGTATTAAAAACCTACACTTTTATCCCCAAGACACTGAGGCAGGAACATCCCTAACTCCCCTCTACTAGAGATTCACACCCACTTCCCTTATACCCTCCTGGAATTAAAGACTGCATCTGCCACAGTGAGTCATCAAGAGCTTACTCATCAGCTTTATGCAGGATTTTAACTCCTGAGAGCAGAACTGGTCAGAAGGAACCTGCATTTCTTGAGGAGCTCCTGGCACACATTCTCTTCACATGTACCACACTAACGTGACATCTCTGTCAGGTTTCAGTTATTACGACATTTTTAAAAGAAAACTGTTTCACCTGTACTCAGCCAACTAGTCCAGTTTTAAAAGATCTTTTCACATATCAATTTTTGAGTGTCAAAAAATAATTCAGCCTGCCAAAACAGTTTTTTCTTGGGTTTCTTTTTTGTTTTGTTTTGTTTTTTTAAATCCCCCTATATTGTATAATTTCACCAAGATCAGGATCTTATTCTGGACCTTTAATGTATCTAACTCATTTATTTCCCAACCCTTCAGACAGAGAACTAAAAGACTTAGTTATTAAAAAGAGAGTTCTTATGACTTTCCCATGAAACATACGGCATTTGCAATTTTTACTAAAATGTCTTGAGGCAGAAAACTTTTTAAAAGTTCTTTTTTAATATATAAATGGAGAATAATATAAAAAGTAATGCTATTTTCAGTTTTCTTGACAAATAAGATTTTTAGGGTATTTTAAAGCATGATATAAACCTGGATATGAGACTATTAATTAATCTTGTCTCACTTGAGGCTGCTAGAATTGAGACATCAAGATATAAACTGCTTGTTCTTTAACATAGAGAAATAGGAGCAATTTTAGGGCACAAATCATCTGACCTATTCTAGGCATCTACTTTAGGATGACATGACTCATGCTCTAAAGATGCTTAATTCTTCCTCGTGTATGGAGGGAGCCTATATTAGATGTAGACTTCTACATGACAGAGGTCTAGATAGGACTGCATGGATCCCACCTGCTGTGTTATACATGTGATTGAGCATTTCCCCAGAATGGCTGGTGAGGGCACTAAACTATTAATACAGCTACACAAATTAACACTCCAAAGAAAACTTATGTGATATCAGCAATGAAAAATTACTGAAAGTCATGATTATCAAACCTTAGGTTGACTGGAAATAAAGAAAACATGTGAAAACAAAACAAAGAAAAAAAAGCCATGTGATTCAGTTAACCAGATTAATAAAAAAAAAAAAATGTCTAGAATTTTAGAGAATTTAAACTAGAGGAACGTATTTGCTTTCTCACTTCAGAGACTGTAGAAAAAACAGCAGTATTTATGACAAAAAAGATTCCTATAAGAATTCCAGAATTCAGCAGGAAAGGGCATGTTCCCAGTTCATCAAATTTTCATGCTAGAATAGCATAAAACATGCAGTTTAAATGGCAATCTCCAAGAAAACACCAGCGTCAGTGTCACTATGCAATACACAGCAACAGTAGGATATCTAATATGGATTTTTCATGGTGTTACGGTATTTTGCTGTGTACAGGAATTAGTGAATTCACGTAATTAAACACTGGCAGAATATGATCTTTGTGACCATCCTAGGGAGGGAGTTATTAGGTTCCACATTTTAAGACTTCTTGATTTAAACGCAAAAGTAATACTGCCATTACCAGTCAGATAGAGTCAAGTGCATTGGCACAGGTGTCAATACAATCTTTTTGAATGCATGTCCTTGTTGGTGATACTTGAAGGTAGATAAGGTGATGTAAGTATCAAAGCTGCCAAATACATTTGAAATTTCTGTGATGTGTTTATTCATACATAGCTTTTATCTGCTGATTTTAGTAATGAATTGATTGTCCACTACATTTCAAATCCCTCCAGCTCAAGAGCCAAAGGGCCACTGATTGGAAAGAGAAAAGGGTAGGAAATCAGTTGCCATGTGTGCCGGTGACTGCAGAGGCCTCCACATGGCAACCAATTTGTGTGGCACAGCTCACAGAACTGCTGATTGTGAGAACCTGTTTGCCACAGCCAGCGTTTTGCCTTGTGCACCTTCCCTGCCCAAGCACACACGGTGTCTCGTCAGAGGTTTCTGCCTTCTTCATGCTCCCATACTGTCGGTGCTCAGTTGTAGCTGCAGTCTCAGCAGGGTTTGCCAGCAGGCTGTAGGGCATCCCCGAGGCTCTTCCTTTGGCTGATATTCTTTCTCTGTAGATAGTTCACTACCTGAAAGATGAGGCGGCCTTCATATACCAACCAAGGCACACAGCTTGACCATCAGCTGGACGCTACTTACCAGTGCTAGACTGGAGCTGCAGCCAGCAACCAGGTCCTCGCCACCTTGACGGGCAGGGATAAGGCACCTCTCGGCCCCTGCCCATCTCGGCAGGAGCTGGGTGTGTGCCCCACTTACCGCTCCATGTGCGCCGCGGCAGGCAGAGCAGCAGCCCGGTGTGCCGTCCCCCGACGGAGGAGGTCGGTGCCAGCTCCATGATGGCTCTATGCCCGCTTTCTGGAACGGCCAAAGGCCTTGGGAGCTTTCCCCATGGAAGGGACTACCTCTCCCTCCATGGCACCGTGGCCACCCAGGACATCTCATGCCGAATGGCCCTGAGCGCGGGCCTGCAGCGGCCACGCAGGGCTTCTCCTCCCCACGGGCCCGCGGCGCTGACCCCGCCGGGGCAGGAGGGGCCGGGCGCGGCGGGCCGGGGGCTGCGGGGCAGGGGCAGCCGCGCTTGTGCGGGGCTCTCTTGCCCTCTAGCGGGCGAAGCCAGCGGGGCGGCCCCGCCGTGCCCCCGGCCAGCGCTGCCGTGCCGCTCTGCCGGAGCCCGCGGCCCGCTCTGCCGGAGCCCGGCTCGAGCCCCGGGACAGCCCCGCCGCACGGCGCCGGCAGCGCGGGCGGACGGGCCGGGGCCGCGCCTTGGGGCCGGGCTGTGCTGCGGGCGCCGGGCAGCCGGGCTGGGCAGCGCGGCAGGAGGAGTGCTCCGTGCAGAGCGCCTGTTCACAATGCCGCCAGCAGCGCTCAGCCAGCTGCGGGGAGAGCGACCCAGCGCCACGGTCCCAACCAGCAGCACAAGAGCTGACGAGCAAGGCCATAATGGGGCAGTCAGAGACACCATTCGTCTTTGCGATCCCTTCAGCCGGTTGTGGTAGCTGACCATGACTCCTTAGCGGCGAGCACAGCTGCGGATGGGGAGCCAAAGGGGAGCACGGGACTATGCACCCCAGTTGCTGGGCAAGCATCGTGTGCCCGCTGCTGCTGAGGACGGCAGCAGTTGCTGAGGACAAGGGAGTGCCGGGCAGGGGCCATGCAGCGACCTGGAGGCAGCTCTGCATCAGCTGAGTAGGGGTGGAAGTGGTGCTGGAGGCTGTGTTTGGGAAAGGGGAGGACATCTATGCATGCTCATGTGGGGTGTTCTGACACATCATAAGAAGATCAGTTCTTTAAGTTGTGTAGCCTGTGTTTCCTAAGAATTCTCCTTTTCTGCTAACGGTTTAGAAAATATTTCAGTATCGTCATCTCCATCATCCTCCTCCTTCCCAGTTCCAAATCAATAAAAACTTAGTCCTTTCCTACATTATTTTAAATGTACTGTCTCCATCTAAAAAAAGTTCTTACACCATCACTAGGAATTCTTGCTTTATGTTTTAGAAAATTAATCTTTCTTTTTAAAACTGTCAGTGACTTTCTTCCTGTAGACTTCAGCTTGACTTTATCACTCTTCCCATTCTGCAAAAAAATTTTATACTTTTTCTCCCTCCCAAATTCAAAAATTATTTTCAGTAGTATATATTGCATTTTTACTCTGGCTGTTGTTGTAACCACTGAACCACAACAGGCTGAAAAGTTATCCTTTTCATGAAATATAGCTTGTTAGCCATCTAACAGAATTCAGAATTTGTTTTCTTCCTCTAAAGCTTTCCTACTCTCACTCTCATTTATAATTTCCCACTTTTGGGGAATCACTGATACCTCTGGGGTGGCTGTCCTCTCTCGTTGTGATTTCTTGAGGTAGGGTAGTGATGAGAAAGTCCTCTGTTTGCTGGTAGTGAATAGAGTTGGGTCACTTGGAATGCAGTCACGTGGAAACCTCCACTCTGCTACAGTTATTATAATCCTTTGCATGCCTGTGTCTGTTTCATTTGCTTAAATGTTATCCAATTACTTTGTTGATAACTAACATATTTTGCGTGGTTTTGCCTGATGATTTTCTTAATCATTCTGTTGCTATTTCACCAATAACTCAACAGTATGTAACTGCACTCTGATTCAGTGATGTGAAGGAAAAGAAAATAATATAACTGGTTGCTTTAAATAACTACCCTGGATATATACTCATGCTTTCCTTTTGGTTGGCAAAGACAAAAGTATCTCTGACTAGAATCTTGCTTGTTTCTCCTGAACTTACTGCTTTTACAGCAAGACTGGAGACCCTGCCCTCTTGTACAGGGAGCAAAGGGGGAGAAACTGGAGAAGTCAGTAGCTGTGGGGAGCCGAGGGACTGTACAATTACAAAGCCATTCCCCACAGAGGACTGCCATCTTCTGTTTAAGCCATTTCTGTTTGCCCAATCTGAGTAAGTTTATCAAGGGACTGGGCAAAAGGTGAAGGAGCAAAGAGAAGGGACCACACTGTACAAATTGCCATCACTGTAATCTTTTCATATGATGTTGCAAGCTACCAAAAATATTTTATATAGTGTCCCATTTGCTGGTGAGAAATTGGAAATGCCTGTGATGTGTATCTACAGATAAGGAGTTTTTCTACTCCAGATCTTTGCCATGAACAGCTGCAACCCATGTTTGCTGTTACACAAGGAGATAATAAATGGCAATAGCTGTCTCTTCTAGGCTAAAATAAGAGAAAATCAGGCTTTCTAGAGAAGGAAAAATAAACTTACAACAGTGGTTCTGAGCTACTACACAGCCCTCAATGTGACTCTCCCTTCCTCTCTCTGGATCTCAAGGCACTGCTTTTATGAGGGTCACCAACACACTTCTGAGTACCAGGCTGTATCTTTATCCCTAGCTAGAATATCTCCTCCCTGAGGACAAGTGGAACAGAAAAGATTATCCATTCCTTTGCCCCCACTCCTCAAAATTCATACTGGTTTCCATATCCTACCCTTCATTTCTCAGAAAAAATTGTCAAGGAGATGAAAAGCTCCCTACTAACAAGAATTTGCTTCTCTGCCTTCATAGCTGCTCTTGACAAAAAGCAGCTTTCCCACCCTGTTGTTTAGATTTCATCAAAGTCTGCAAACTTGAAATCTGCCATAGGAATTTCAGTCCCCTCCCAGAAGCTGTTATTCCAAGAGAGCTTAGAAATTCATCAGAGGGTCTAAAAAACACATCAGCACTGGGAATCCACAACTAGGATTTCACGCCAGAAATAGATGCTGCCTGAACTACTTTGCTTTTTCTAGGCATTGCAGTGAAATCACTGACAGGCAATGGGGAAAGAAACTGTTCAGGAGGTTCCTGTGCTTCCTCTGCTTTATATATTGCTCTAAGTTTGAGGAGGAGAATGAAAATTACTGTCAGGGATTCTCAGGGACTGACTTTATAGCACAACCAAGCACTGAGAACTCACTTCTGCAGATACAGACAAATTGGCTGTGACTACCTTGCCTTTACTGCAGTAGCACTGCAGCCAACAAGAACTAAGCATGCAATATTGAGACATCAGGCAGACATCTAGTATTAGGTATTCTGCTTTTTTTAATGGGGCACAGGCTTGTGAAGAAACACATGGCAAAACCAAAGGAAAATTATCTTGCCAAGCCTCATGTTATGCTATTTGTATAAATCTTGATATGAACAAGCACAAGGAATTTGCTTGACCTTTCTGGAATTCATACCTTGTGTCCCTGTAATCATCTGAGTGTTCCAGCTCTGTATCTGGGAACCTGGTTCTGCTGCCCTGCTGGGGGCTGCTAAGGAGAGCTCTGATACACCGAGCTTGTAAGCTCTCTAGAGTAGATGTTCTCTGCTTTTGTCTTCCAGTGGGGTGATGGTGATGACACTGCAAACCCCACTCCTCAAAAAAAAATAGAGCAAACTCCCATCTTAGGTAAGCTATCACAGAACCGCTCTATTGCTGGAGCTTTGACAATTGACATGAATGCAAGACAAGCAAATTCGAGTCTTTTATTCCCTCAGGTAAAAAATCCTTTTATAGTTCATCATTGCAAACACTCAGAATTTGTGGGCCATTCTAAGTCACAGCTTACATAATTAGGAAGCTGTGGAAGTCACCACAGAACAGATGAAAGCAAAACCCAGGTACACCAAGCACAGGGAGATGAGCCGAAAATCTAAGAACTGCTTAAACATTTACAGAGTCATGCAGTGAATTTCTGGAAAGACCGTTTGCAGTCCAGGTGCTCAAAATACGTGACTCTTAACTGTAAAAGTGTGAGGACTGAGGGCTCAGTAAATGCTCTTGAAGTCCTCTCTGTAGATTTGATTGTCACTAAATTTTTCCTGCATGCAGGTTTTGGTCCAGTAGTCCCCATATTTTATTTATAATTTAAGTCATATGCTGCTTTCATAATTTTTTGTCTAGTCATTTAAAACATCTTTGCACTGTATTCAGACAAGACAAGTCTTGGGGGTTATTACTATTATATTTTCCATTTTCCTTCGGTTTAAGCAAACTCTATATAGCACAGAGTTTATGAAACACTTCAAAAACACTTTGAAACTTTACTTCAATGCTACTCAAAAGTTGAGGCATTAGAGTTGTCTGTTAACAAAGAGAATGAAGCTTATTTCTTAACATTTCTGTAAGGTAAAAATAAATCTCTAAGACTTTTAAGTAAGTTTTTAAGTGATCTCAAACACTCATTTGTAACACAAATGCCACGCTCAAAAATAACCATGCTGGTAACATGCTTTGAAAAAGTAAGCCATTTATAAGGATGTTTTACAAGTGGAGTCTCTCAAGAACAGATAATCAAAAACTTCCATTACTGAAATATCTTTAAATTATGCATTTATAAGAGCAAATATTCAAAAAATGGAGCATAAATTAAGACTGAAAGGCTAAGATTCTCAGAACTGTTGTTGGTGTCTCTTTTTGGCCAATTACATTCAAAACCTCTGAAGACATCTTACCTGAGTGCTCAGTAAGTGAACTGCAGGAAGTACTTGGGAGAAAAATAGGTTCATTAAGATCTCTTCATAGAATCATAGAATTGTTTAGATTGGAAAAGAACTCCACGATAATTGAATCCAACCATTAACCCAGCACTGCCATGTCCACTGACACTAAACCATGTCCCTAAGTGCCACATCTACACGACTTTTAAACACCTCCAGGGATGGTGACTCCACGACTTCCTGGGGCAGTCTGTTCCAATGATTGACAACTCTTTCCATGAAGAAATTTTTCCTAATATCCAGGCTAAAACCTAGTCTGGAACAACTTGAGGCCTTTCTCTCTCATCCCGTTGCTTGTTACCTGGGAGAAGAGACCGATCCCCACCTGGCTACAGCCTCCTTTCAGGCAGCTGTAGAGAGGCATAAGGTCCCCCCTGAGCCTCCTTTTCTCCAGGCTAAACACCCCCAGCTCCCTCAGCTGCTCCTCACAGGACTTGTGCTCCAGACCCTTCCCCAGCTCCGGTGCCCTTCTCTGGACACGCTCCAGCCCCTCAATGTCTTTCTGGCAGTGAGGGGCCCAGAACTGACCACAGGATTGGAGGTGTGGCCTCAGCAGTGCCGAGTACGGGGGGACGGTCACTGCCCTGGTCCTGCTGGCCACACCACTGCTGATCCAGGCCAGGATGCCATTGGCTTTCTTGGCCACCTGGGCACAGCTGGATCATGTTCAGCTGCTGTTGACCAGCACCCCCCAGGTCCTTTTCCACCAGGCAGCTTTCCAGGCACTCTGCCCCAAGTCTATAATGTTGCATGGGGTTGTTGTGACTCCTCAATGTCTTTAACTATTTATTTACTTATGTCCTAAGTAAGGTAAGGATTTCAGTGCCTGAGGTTAAGCTCCCACTGTTTAAAATTCCTGGCCTCATCTTTTTGTAGTGAGATTACACTTCCATTAATTTGTGGCACTTTTTTCATGTGAAAATTTAAAATACTCACTTTACATCACTTCATACCTCCTTAGCTCTTCTGAAAATTATGTCAACCCAGTCTAATCACTACAGGTTTCCTATTTCACAGGATACATAGACTGAAGATTTCCTATTTCATGGATATACAGCTATGATCTTTGCTTTAGAGTATTTGGGTAGTCACAGGGGTAATCCTGCCAGGAAATGGAGAACAGACATGAGCTGCCAAGAAGGCTAAAAAGCATATTACTTTTTAATTCATGGTACCTTTTTATTCACATGATTCTTAAGCAAACTGAAGAGAAAAGCTGGTGCAGGCAATAAGACAGCATGCAATATACACCGCGAGACAAAGAACATTTTGAACTTCAATACTAAATTCTGCCTGTAACTGGCCTTCCCAGCAATTCCTTTCAAGAGTAGTCCTTAGATAAGCTATTCCTGAGTAGAAGGTAAAATTACATAGTTTTTACATCCTTTAAACAGCATTTAAGCACAGAGATCACAGTCTTTACTCCTTTTATTATTAAACATGGAGGCAGTCTGGCTCCTCTACACTCTTTTAGGTGGGCAGCACAGGCATACAGCTCGCAGCTATTGTGTGTTCAGGGACTTGGGGCTGACTGCAGCTGCTTTGACCCTCAAGACTTCACCCACCCTTGTCAGGCTGCAAATGCAAATCCTACTTCTGTCCACTGGCCAAAAATATTCAGCAGGAACCTCAAACCTCCTGAGGCAAGATTCACACAAGTGGCTCCAGTTTCAACTGCTTGATGGTATAGAACTGCACGAGCTTAACCAGTCTTTCTCCAAGGGGAAATATAAACAGCTCAACTCAAGGTCAGTTATGCCCAGAACATTACACAACATTAATTCACACTGAGCTGGAGAGGACAAGTTCCTGACATTGCACTCTTTCTTAAATATATTCACAAATGCAGGCACCCTTGCTCCTCCTAATGCTGATATTTAGAATACATGTAACTGCTGAAAATTAATATCCATCAGGCTGCATTTACCAAAAGTAAAAAAAAAAAGACAGTTCCATCTTCAATGAGAACCAAACTGGGTATTTAAACACACAAAAGAAGAAAAAGGCAACATTCCTATCTCATGAGAGATACAGGTCCCAGTCCACCAAACAAACCACCAGTTTAGACTGACAGGCAAGGATTTCTCATGCTGCAGAATGCTGTCTCATGCTCTTCGGAGGATGTCTGTTCCCAGTCACAACAGCCTAGCTGGCTCCCATCAGTTCCAGCATTTCAATAGTACTAACTGCTGCTGCATGGCAAGTAGTGTTGAGTCTGCAGAAACTCATCCAATCTCTTTTTGCTGACAGTATAAGCTATGAGATTACAGCGTCATGTGAGCTGTTTTTACGTGTTGTCTTCTGGGGTTTGTTTTCTCCCTCTGATTGCTTATAATTATTGAAAGGTTCTTATCCTTCCCTGCTTCTTTACTTTTTGAGCAAGATGCAATCAACTCAATTCACTCATCTCTGATCTCATCTCCAGTTCTGCTCTCAGTATGGAGCTATCTCATTAGCTCCACATTTCACTGCTGCCTTGCCTTTCTTCTTAGTCATGCTTTAATGTGGCTGTTTGATGACTAAAGCAAGAAATACTTACTCATGTACTGTGTCCTCAAGCTCTGAATCACTGAGCATTTAGCACAAAATTCTAGCACTTTGCTCTTAAGAATGACACCCAGAGACTTTGCAGTGGGTATTATGACATTTCATCATGTTCCTCCCTTTCTACTAAAAGTTCATTTAGTTCTTCTTCTGTAACAATAAGATCCTCTTCAACTTTTTTTTACCAAATTTGTCATCCTCAGACTATAAGGTTCCTCAAAGAACTATGTCTGTAAAACAGAGACTAAAAGAATAGGGAATTCAAGAACAAGTCCACGTATCTTCACATCAGCTATGGCCCTGTACCATAACCTCTTTGTCAAAACTACCTTCAGCACCAAGCCCTCTGCCTTGTAGCACAGACATCTTCTGAAATGACAGGAGCTAATATATCCTCCTCCTCCTCCTCCTCATGATGTGAGCATTCTCAGCTGTGGAGGGTTACAGCTACGGCAGAGCCAGATGAAGAGCTGATTTACTGTGTCCTGTCAATGATGTACCACATCCATACAGAGACAATCCCCTTTGCACAAAGTGGTCAGTAGAAATGCTCAAACCTCGAGCTCTTCCTTTAATTAAGCTTTTCAATATTAAGCAAAATTTCAGACTTTTTTTTTTTTTTTGTCTTTCTTTGTATTTGTGTGACCATTATTCTCAGTGATTTCTAAGTGACAGTGTACCTTCAGGAGAGGAATACTCTATGACATCTTGGTTCTCTGGAACACCTCTTTTTTATTCTTGTTTAACTCTTCTGCCAGTTTTAATACAGCCAGCAGTCTTTAACAGATGATGAACCAAAGAGAACCACAACTTCAGATTTTAAATATCTGGAAGTCTGTAGAAGTCCCCAGGAAAAAACAAAAACTCTGCTTCAGTTTAAATTGCGTACAGACTGGCAGCACCTTTGGAATTAAAAGTCTCCCCAATACAAACACAAGTAATGTAATCCCAAAATAACAGGCTGTCTTAACACATATCGATACATAAAATACAATCTGTACCACAAATTTGGTTAGGAGGGTTGAGGGACCAAGACTCAGAGGAGACTAACATGAGCTCCAAGAAAAGGAAAAGACTTCTTTTATTGGGTTTCTGTTTGATTGGTTTTGAACAGGCCTTTTATTCAGCACTTCCTGACATGAAACCCTGATCCAGAAGCCTTCCAAGCACAAACCCCATCCAGAATTCAGCAGAAGTTCAGTGGATGCAGAACTCATGGGATTACGTCTGGTACGCTGTGTACAGTGGCAAGTGCTCATATATGCACATAAACAGCAGCATCTCCTTTCTAACAGAAATTTAGAGATTTGTAGGCAGAGTTGCAGTGCTACATTATAAAGGGACACTGTAAGTCACCGAAAAATCTAAAAAGAGAACACTCTTTCCCCTGAATTGAGGATTTTGGGCTGAGGTTCTAACCTTCATTTCAGTTTGTGACAAGTAAAAGCTACAGATAAATGAAAACAGCATTCCTCTTTGTCCTCTCATCATTGTAACACTCTTGATCACAACATTATTAGATATTTTTCAGGCTGCTAATTCAATGCCCACCAGCAATTATTCTCTTTCCTCTTCAAGCACATTCTTAATGTTATCCCATCCAAAATTCAAGTCTGGTAAATACAATAAATTTGATTATAACTTAGATTCCCTAGTTATTAAATTTGTGTCTTTTCAGAAACCAGGCTGAATCTAAAGGAGAAAAAGCAGCAAATTATACCTGACAACTTTAATGCACTTATAACTATATGAATAAAAGATGTGATTCATCATAGATAGTAAGTCTTGCAAAAACTTTGGGTGAAATGAGAAAATAATGCTAACAGCTTTGCAAAACTACTTATAATTTAAAATCATTTGAGAGGCGGGGAAAATGTGGCAGATTCTGAAGACTACAAAGTGGTCCAAATTGCATTAAATTTTCTCTTGCAGAATTTCTCTTTTTGTGACAGCAGTAATTTTTACTTTCATAACGGCTGATGTAAGATCAGCTATGGAGAATCGAGACAAGACACCTTTTGTGAGTAAACATCTTACCATTCTCTGATTTGCTAGAGGACAGTATAAACCCTCACTTTGTATTCACAAGCCTAACACACAGTATTTTTTATTACCTCTATGACAATAGAGTTGTGTTTTGTACAGTATCAGTATGTAACTGCAGCATGTACAGGAGAAGGCAGGACAGATGATATCAATGTCTAAACCCACTTCTATAGGACATTCAATATTTGTTCTGGCTAAGCTGTTTCTAAGGGTAGGGGGTGAAGATGATGAATAAGGCAGATTAGGTTTTAGGCCATCAAGTGTATGTAGAAACACAAAAGATAAGTTCTGGACTGAAGTCCAGAATAGTTTTGAGAGTGACTTCAAGCATCTTAAATCTTAGAGATTGTCTCAGGGAATATAAGGGATTTTTAACTTGTATCATTATATACAAAGGAATTAGAATGAGGTGCACTAAATAAGGCATAAAGGTAATGGTAGTGGTTCCCACCATGCTTTAGACATTTTTTCTTACATCTTCTTGTTACTTGCTTTTATTGGACCATAGTCTGTCCTATCTCTTCAGAATGTAAGTTACAACAAATTAGAATCAGTGGGGTTATAGCTAGGAAAATTTAAAAACTACATGTAAGATAGATCTAAGAAAGTGGTAGTAGTAGCATCAGACTGACAGACATCCTTGGATTTAAAATCAAACATGGACGCCAAAAGTTTGGTAATGCAGAAATTTTTATTTTATTTTTTAAAATGTGCAATAATCAACCAGAAACTGGCCAAATAAAGCAATATTTGCAGAAAATGTTACAAATAGTGTCTGCCTTCAGGGATTATTTCCAGTTCTGTCATTGCCTTGTTTTAAGATCTTAGGCAAGCCATTTCAGCCTAATGTGTTCCATGGTACAAAAAAAAAAGGTACTCAACCTCTAGTGACCCTCCACAGATGCTGTAATACCTAGTTCTTGGTAAGGTACCCTAACCTTTCAGAGCAGCAAGGTCCCCTGTTGCTCTCCCTGCAGGGATCCTGGTACCATCCCACCAGTGGCAGTTGAGTTTCTGGTGATCAGCAAGTAAACTTAGTTGCTGAATATACACAGTATTACATATAATAAAACAGGGATTATATAAAAAGAGATTGAGGAGGAGAGTACACTAAAAGGAGAAGAAGACAAAAGGGATTCCCTGGGTGTTAAGTCATTTAGATCCTACTTAATCTGTAACAAAAACTGCTAGCATACAATTTATTCAATAATGCAACACTTATTCCTCAAACTTGCCTTCCACTTCGTCCATCCAGGTCTGACAAGAGCAGTGGGCTGTTTGAGATGTTATCAGCACTGACAGACCACTGTCATGGGTAGATTTGGGGTAAGATCACACCATGGATAGTCCCCGGTTTCCAGCAGGTTACCCGCAGACTCTTCTGGTCCTCAGCGCTTCCCTGGTGCCAGCTTTCTGGAGCTTCTCAGGGCTTAAGGAGTGGGAGGCTCCTGACTGACCTAAGGTCCTCTGAGTGAAAATGGCAGTTTCTCTTGCTGCTGTGGAGAACAATAAATAGCTTGCTGTCATCAATCACCCCCTCCCTTCTCTCAGAACCCCACCCAGCTAAACTTAGGGGCAATCTAGCATGGTACAGTGAGTACTCCTAAACGCCTTCAACTACCACAGGCAAGTAGGCAGGTATCCTCTGGAACATTGGATAATCTACCTTTGTGAGCTCTCTCCAAACTCTCTCTGCAGCAGATGATAGAAGTAATGTCTGAACTGACAGAGGATATACATATTTTTCATGCAAGTCAAGACATAAAAAAGACATAAATTCCAGTGCTCCCAAATACAGATGTTCATATGCCCAGTAACAAGTTAGTACACAGGGGAGGAGTGAGGATATCACAACTTCTCCCATGCAACATTCTTCCCTCAGCTACACCTTGAAGTAACACATCCCTGCTTTCATCTGTCATCAGGGTGGCACCCCATAATCAAACTCTGTCTATCTCCTTTGTTGCCAGCTCTGACAGCATATGTGCCCAGCAAGTTTGATATCCAGATCTGCAAGAGTTCCTTTCCAAGAATCTCTGCAGCAACCATACACAGTAAAGAAAAGCAGTTTACAGTGCAGATGTTTACAGCTGAACAAAAATTATCTCAGTTCCCCTCACAGTCAGAAAGACTGACATGGGTATTTCTTTGGTTGAGACTCAACTGAGCCACTTCAACATTTATCTTGGGATGAGACAAATCATGCCAGAGATGAATACTTACTCCATTAACAAGAGCGTAAGGTGATAAATTCAGGTGCAGACACCTATATGTAGACATTTCTTTTCAGTGGGATGAACCTTACCCATGTCTTACACGCCCCTGCCCTTTTACACCAACTTCCCTGTGCATGCTTTAGTCCCACCAGTCTCCTCTGTTCCTCAGAATTTAAGTTACGGCTGATTTGCTGTGGATCCTCTGGACTACTTCAGCTGAATCTCTCCACTATAGACCAGGCACAGACAGTATACACCTAAGCTGCAAGAACACGAGACCCACGAAAATGCCATGTGAATAGGAGATTCCCTAAGTCTTGTGAACATGACACAGTCTGTGTATCTCAACTTTTTACTCTTGGTATAGCTTATGCCTTCTTGGACACGTGCAATTCAGATATTCCAGAATACCAACTCCCTCAAGTTCCCCCAAGACCTTTCCCTTCTCTAGAAAAAGGTTATGTAACGGCTTGAAAATCCTCTCTGGGTGTGCTCAGCCAAACAGCTCCCGCATGACTAGTGCCAAATGGGGACTGTCAACTTTATCCATAGCTTTGTCAGGGATTTTTGTTAGTGCCATTATTACTGTGCCTTTGTGAGTGGATCCAACAGCCCCTTTTGATGCAGCTACAGACTGAGGATCCCTCACTAGCAAATATACCAAGACTGCCCACAATATTTACATGAATAGTAAAGCTGTTTTTCAGCTCTGCAAGTGCCAAATGCAGACATCTATGGAAAGAGATTCTCCTGACTACAATGAACTTCGTACTAGGACTTTCAACACTTTTATGAAAGGATCGCAGAATCTTTTACAGTGAAGGTTTGTGTCTACCACACACTCATTCTACTAGGTTAGATCAGACCCTATACTAATTTTAGTTACTAAACATACATACATGGAAAATAATCATGCCTTCCCCTGCTTATACAAAAATATGTGCAATCACAGCTCATAAATAGTGTTCTGAGCAAAAGAAGAAAATGCTGCTTGAAATAATGGAATACATTATAGAAAACAGTAATTTAGAGTTTTATAATTCCTTTCTTTTTCACAGAAATAATTATATATACTTCATCATCTTCAGTAGTATTAAAGACGTGATAGTTAAAGTAACTTTCATTAATAAATCACAGTAGCAATGCAACATGTTATTAATAGCCGCTTTAGACTGCAGTCTGGGAAAAGAAACAAGAAAGAAATACATGATGCTGCTTCCACTTCAACACTTCCAGAAAACATATATTTTAAAAATATTTTACAGGTTAAAATACTGATAATTCTATAATTGTTTCTTTAGTAATACTGTGAAGTAATGCCTTGCCATCTTTATAGTATTTTTTGAACTACATAACAATAATTATTTTAAATTATATCAGTCTCAGTCACACTGCATTTAAAAATATAACGTCAGAGTCCCTAATAAATCCTTCTGGTTTTTCAAGTAACACAGATAAAATTAACTTTGCTAATCTTGACATGTTTTATTGTACCCTTGTGTACAATTTCTATCCCTCTCTCTAAGTACAGGATCTATACAGCAGAAAGTCTTAGGCAATCTTAACTACAGTTATTGCTGCCAACTCTTCCTATAAAACTTAGGGTGAAATACTGGTATAATTAAAATCGGTTGCAATGCTCACAGATTTCAGAGAATGAAAGAAAAGAGAACAAACACTCCCTGAAATATAGGAAGGTACCAGCAACACAATTCTATATTTACATAGGAAGCACTGGTAATAAGATTTCAGGAAACCTTATGATTAATATATTATAGGCAAAATACATATATAAATGTGTATATATTTGTATGAATATAAAAATACAGGTTAAAAGTCAAAATGATAGGATTTCACTTAGATATAGGTCTCTCTTTAATCAGTGCTAGCAGCATTGCAGAAGAATTCTTGCAAGGGAAGAAAAATGAAGTAAAACCTATTCAGCTGGAAACATGAGGAAAATACAACTGCTAAAACACATAATGTAATTCTATTGAACGTTAAATGTTTTCAGGGGACCTCTATTATTGTTGCAAAAGTGTCATGGGATCTTATCATTAAAAGATAAAACAGCAGTTGAATCACAGTTCTCACCTAATAGCAAGAAAGTCCCCAGTCTTCAAAGATTTATGTATACAGCTAATTTTATGCAGTTGAAGAACCACAACTTGTTTCAGACCACAGAATTTTTCAAATTGCTTAAAATTAGGCATAATATATGAAACTTGTCACAGAATCGAGACCTATAGCCTTACTTGGAAAGTCATAGCAAACATACTTTTCAAATTAAAAAATGCATATTCCTTCACAAGAGAGTATCAGTCTTGATTTGTCTTTTGTATTCACATTAGTGTTTAAGCAGTCTGTGTACCATTTCTTTTATGAATCAAATATTTATCACACAAAGGTCACTGCCAACTTAGAAATTGTATTTTAAAATCTTTCCAGTTCCATTACTGGTATCTTCCATTCCCAAACTTTTTTTTTGAGTAAGAATTTTGCTTTCAACTTTTTTCTCTGATTTTCAACTTAACTTAAAAAATGTAATTCTGAAGTTTGAGGGAACTTGCTACATAAGCCAGAAATGTTTTTCAGCTAACTAAATACAAAGAGTGTGGGGAGACAGTGTGTTAGAAAGGTCAGTATAAATGAATGCTATGAGAGGTATTTGGGGACACATATCTGAGATAAATTTTAATTCTTTTCCTTTTAAATGGACTCTATCATGATAAGCTTTCAAGTAACTTTAGCAAGTTGAAAATATTTGAAGATAAGCTATATTTATAGTGTAGCTCCTAAATGCAAAGATTGCTGTGAACTCTTATTTATGAGCTGAATAGTGTTATCTAGCTACAAAATGTTCACTTTTTTTTTCAGTTTTACTAGCGGATGGATGTTGACTGTCTGGTAATTAGTTCCATTTCCACCACCTCCAAAGCATACAAAACAATGGGACTTTTTGTAAATTAACAGCACATTGTCATGTTAAAAGATTCTTCATCAGAGGAAGGTATTTCAGATTCCTTGAAACTAATCTCTCCTCTATTTGTTGTTTGGAGGGGGTTTTTTTGTTGTGGAGGAGAGATGGGTAGAAATTACAAAAATGCTCAAGGTTGAACAGGGCTCTGAGCAAGCTGACCTAGCTGAAGGTGTTTCTACTTATTGGAGGGAGGAGTCTGGACTAGGTGACCCTTAAAGGTTCTAACCTGTGAATAATAATCTTTCTAGCACACAAAGCAGCTTTGAAAACCCCTGAAGTCAACCTCTAGCCTTCAATATGAAGACCTTGGTAGGACTTTTGAGACTCTGGATAGAGATCAAGGTATCAGCTGGCCAACTTCTGTGACTGTCCAGTTCTGTCCAATTACCCTGTACCTTTCTAAGTATGCTAAGAACATTTTGTGTTACCACTTTTTGGAAAACTTGTCTTCCCTGCGCTTACATCCTTACCTGCTTCAGAGTGTTTGTCTTGTAATCATAGGCAAGCGGATTGTTCTCATGTTTGCTAAAGTAAAATAGAAGTGATATTCTTAAGAGACCACATAAGTTTGAAGGGGCTAGAGAAGGCCTGGCTTTGTGAGACCTTCCATTTCAATCTGCTGTCTGACTTTGGGCAAAATACAATCTTACAATCCAGTTCCTGACTTACAAAGCCAAGCACTGATATTTCTTGTCTTCTGATTAGCTTGTCTGTTCAGCTCTGCCAGGAAAGTATCAAAATACTGTTAGCACACTGCATAGCCTACTAAAATCTCACATTTGGTTGGAGCTTACTGTCATATGTACTTATGTTAAATAAGTCAGACCACTCCCACGCTATTTCTCGTGAAATGAGGACATGTATACAAAAGATAGCTTGCCAGCTTCCCCCTCAACTTACAAATGGCTGATCATTGCCTTCTCCAATCCAGTTTATGCAGCATTTGAAGGGCGGGAAGACAGACAAGCATGATGGGTGGTCCTCAGACTAACTGACTGAATCCAGCTCTCAAGTCTTACACTGCAAGAAAGGGTTTAGACAGAATGTAACAGGAGTTAATTTAAGCTGTTCCAATAGTAAATGAATGCTGGCACTAAGCCTAATGCTCTTGAGGGGATTGGAGTTCTAGCACAGAGTGAATCCTTCTTGGAACTTGGCCTAACACTCTTAAAAGACACTGAGATGTGGAAGTGGACCTTCAGGCATCAGGAGATGTATGTTTACTTGGTACTTTTAATTTTTTTTTTTACTTTGTAACGTAACCTAAAAGAAGTAAGTTTCCGCCAAACATGATTTCCTAAGAACGACAGGACTCACAAGGGTTTTATGGTAGTATGTTTTTGTCTTTTGATGTGACTTTACATTATATTCATTATGCCTAAAAAGAGAAGACTGCATTTAAGCATTGTTACATAACTGTTCAGTGGGACTTTGAATCTTAAAGAAAAAATACATTTTAAACGTTTCAGAAAATATTTTATTAGTATTTTCATCTGCTTTTTCAAATTTTCAGCAATGCAAAAACCTCTAGTACAAAGTCTGAAATCACCACATAGAAAGCATTTTTTAAAAAAGCAGGTATGGTATCTTGCTAAATGTAATGATTTCTGCTTACAAGAGCAAATGAGAGCAAACTGAGCAGGATAGGAAAGGAAGGTAACATTTTAGTGCTGCAGCATATAGTAGCTGACGGCATTTGTCACCACATAACTCAATTTGTCTGGTGAAACTTGTGTTATATTTACCACACTGTCACTGTCATTTCTACAGACCACAGAGATCTTTGCTTTCTGTCATAAAGTAGTCTGCAGTGATACCGCATGGGGTGAAACAGGACTATGTCTGACTCACCAAGTGTTTTCTAGCTATTTAGGCGTGTGTTCTAGCACTCACAACTGTACCAGCACAGTGACTGTGAGCTAATGTGAGCAGCATTAATGCAGCAGTAGCTTCGTATTCCTGAACCCTGCACCCACGAGGTGAATTTACTGTAGAGAGAAGGGGTGGCTAAGGACACTTAACTTGCCCATCAGCATTTCGTGCTTGCAGCCATATGAGAATAGCTCTCCATTCACACTGCAGTTGTATCTGTTCCAGGCAGGAAAGTTACCTGAGGAAAGACAAATGACCTACTTATTTGTTTTTACTTAAAGAAAAACTGAAAATGCCTGTTGGAGTAATGAATTAAACCTCCTTGCCTGTGCTGTGGTTGTGTGCTCAGCATCAAGGGATCTGGTATTCAGAAATCAAATCTCTCAGCCATCCTTTTCAAGATGCTTCTAAGACGTTGCCAGCACACATGAAGTGCTTGCTATTGGCTTATACAGAAAGTAAAGTACTTATAAGGTGTTTGTTCAAATACTATGTGTCAAACTACAAGAGTGGGACGAAAAATATTTTGTCTGTCTAGAGGGAAACAGAAATACACAATGGGAATTTCCTGCAAGTTTTACAGAAGAAGTGGGATTTTGCTGTGTGTTTAACAACTGACAGATTTTGTTCCTATGTTTTATACTGGGATTAAAAAGGCTTTTCCCATATGAGTTAGTTTCTAGGTCTCGGGAAATAGGAAAAAGATTTTGCAATGTACATTAGCATGTAGAGATGGAAATCATTCACCCCGAACGTTGCACTCCTGGGTGATTTTGCAACGAGCAGTCATTTGTGTTCCCCAGAGAAGGTGTTTTTGAAGGGTTTGTGTCCTGCTAAGGACTTGGGTCCTGAGATTCCTGAAGATGTCTCAAACACTTCACAGACTGACACTCATTGAACACCCCATGCTAAAGGAAGACTGGATAAATTCTGTGGAGCCATTAGTTAAATGACTGAAATTACTCTCTATGAAACTGAATTCATGACTGAATTCAGGTCAGGGAAGGAGAGTGAACTAAAATTACTCTGGTGGCACTGATGGATGATCACCTTTTGTCGGTGGATAGAGGGCAAAAAAGTATTTCCATGTTTCAGAGCCTGTACCACAACATTTGTGATGTTGACAACACAGTACTAGCTGTCATATCAAAAAGAGGTGAAAGATACAGTTTGCTAAAACAGACTGAGTACTTTCTGAAGGCCTTCAACCAAAGACCGAAGTAAGAGAAAATTGCATGCAGCTGTTCTCTCAGCAGTCTTTCTCCACACTCACATGGAGTCACTAGGTGAACTACTTTCATAGCACAGATACTGGTACTGCCAACATACAAATGACATTAAATTTCCTCTCTGCTTTACTTCATATGACATTATCATTAATTCCCAGATGGCCCAGTTTTTGAATGTGATCAACTAATGTTTGTGTGTAACCAACCAAGACCTAGAGAGCTTTTTAAAAACTATGGCAGTGAGAAAAAAAAAAGCACTCTGAAGCATTGACAGTGAATAACTGTCTTTTGGCACGACTGATGACTGCCAACCAAGTCATTCTGTAATGCATCTCAGTTAACACCTCTGCCACGACAATTTCTGTAAACTCATCTTCTGTCATCTGTATTTCATTAGAAACTCTACTCTGCCCTTAAAAAGGATATTCTAAATTTGCTCATGCTTTTGTTGTTTCTGATCTGGATCACACACTGAGCAACACAACCATATGGGCCATCAATGCCTAGAAAATCATCAGCACCGGGTCAGCTCTGCTTGTGGAAGCTCACCTAACCTGCCTTGCTCAGTACCCCGGGCTTCCCGCAGGGCCTCGAACCCCGCTCGTGACCCCTCGCTCCTCTTGTACTCAGCAGTAGGAGTCTGCTCTGGGATAAGAGTCACAACAAGGAATGAGGCGAAGCTGAGCTCTGTGACAGACACAGGGGGGTGGCCGGGACACCCCTGGGGCCGGAGGACCGCTGCTGACATCGCCACTTTTCACTCCCTACCGCACAGGCTCGGCCTTCCGTGCCCCCTCCCCTGACACGACCAAACACCCGGCCCCTGCCCTGGCCGCCTTCCCTCTCCATCAGGAACCCGCCCGTCTCCAAATCGAAGTCTAGAAGGGGGCCCTGCCGCCTCCCCTCACCTGGGGGCTCCCCGGGCCGGGACGGAAGGAACGGGCGCACCTCCGCCTGCGCTGCGGAACCACGGAATCAGTTAGGTTGGAAAAGACCTCTGGGATCATCGACTCCAACCTGTGGCCCAACACCGCCATGTCAACCAGACCATGGCACTGAGTGCCACGTCCAGTCTTCCCTTAAACACGTCCAGGGACGATGACTCCACCACCTCCGAGGGCAGCCCATTCCAATGTCTAATCACCCTTCCTGTGAAGAGATTCCTCCTAATGCCCAACCTAAACCTCCCCTGGCGCAGCTTGAGAGTATGTTCTCTCGTCCTGTCGCCTGTTGCCTGGGAGAAGAGGACAACCCCCACCTGGCTACACCCTCCTTTCAGGTTACCTCTCTGCCAGCTCCGTCCCCTCCGGTTGTGCGAGTGGCGTCGCTCCCGCTGGCGGAGCGGGGCCAGGGCGATGCCGGCGGGACCGAGCCGGAGCCGCCCCCGCTCCGCGGCCTCGGGCCCGACACTGCGCATGCGCGGCGCGGCCGCCGCGGCGCTTTCCGGGAAGATGTCGGCGGCGTGGAGAGCGGCGGCGGCGGCGGCTGCCCGAGCCCCGCTCCGGGGGCGGCTCGCCGGGATGCGGCCCCCGCGCAGCCAGCGCCGCTCGCCCGCATGGGGGGCCGTCGCCGCCGCCGCCGCCCTGGTCGGGGGAGGCTGCCTGGCGGTGTGTTACAGCCGGCGGCCGCCCGTGATCCCCACGGTCCTGGCTCAGGTAAGGCAGCAGCATCCCCACTCCCGCCGGCCGGCGGGGCTGGGCGGGCGTGCGGGGAGCCGGGGCCCGGGGGCGGACGTCGGCGGCCCGCGGGTGGGTCGGGGCCGCGGTGGTCGGACCCTGTCGTGAGGCGGGACTTGGCTGCGGGAGCCCTCCTGGCCCCGGTGGTCCAGCAGGTAATGCGCGTCGCCGGCCCCCGTGGCATCAGCAGCGTGTCACTTGCGCCGAGCAGACTCGCCTCATCGACACGGACTCCGCCGATTTCCGCAGGGTTTGCCTTTGCACGGAGCACTTCCCCTCTCCCCTTGACGGCCCTGGTTGTGCCGGCCGATGGACCCGTGCACAATTTTTGCACAGACACACGGCCTGTACTGAGCTCCGCGTTTTGCTGGTAACTTTCGGGGGAAACTGCTGTTAAGGCAGTCATGCATGTTTTTGTCTCTTAAAAAATTATTTCACGAAAGTATACTTTTGTAGTTCATACTTTGTCTGAAATGCATCACACAGAATGATTTCCTTTTACTATGTCTAAAATGTGTGTTCTGGATGCTAAAATGTGATTGCCTTGGAGCATCAGGGCACAATTAGAAGGGTATGCTCAAGGACAGACCGCTATTGTTTACACAAAACTCTTTGTACACAGTTGCCCAGCTTTATCCTTTGCATGGAGGCTGTGAGCTTTTTCCTGTTCTTCCTTCAGATAAGAAGTTACTGTCAATTAGAGCTGATTTGTTACTTCAGAGCTGGAAGACCTAAATGCTTTGTAGGCCAGAGGGTTTGGGTGGATGGGGGAAGAGGTCAGTCTATGCTTGCAGTGCCATTCATCTACTTATATCTAAGAGGTTTTGGAAGTATTCAACAGTTTGTATGCTTTGATGTCTTACCTCTTAACAGTGTTTAAACAGGCCGAACTACAAGCAGATAAATACCAACCTTTGTTCTTGAGGACAACCTTTATTCTTGAGTCAAGAACAAAGAATGATTTTTTAAATATATTTTTTTTAATATTGTACTATTCAGTGTGGAAGATATCTAAGCTACATCTTCTTAGAAAACTCAATTTTTATTAGATAAGCATTTTTCTAAACAGATTATCTAGTAGTCCTGGTTCCTTGGACAGCACATGCTAAACTTTAATCTTCTGTATACATCTCCTAGCTAGGAAAGCATGTATTACTTAGTAGATGTCCTACTGAAAACGTATCTTCTTGTTGTTTTTACGTTTAATTATGTGAGTTTTTTAAGCAGCATTGCATTACATTTTAAAAGTCTTTTAAGTCATTGAGACCAATTTCATATATGCATGGAACTCTTGCTTAAATAGATGTGTATGTAGGTATATATAAAAAGTGTTAAATGTGGGAAGTAATCACTTTTGAAGGGTGTTGAATGAAGGGGTGTCACTCTGGTGCTGATGTGTTCTCGTGGAGTAGCTTCCCTGTAACGCATGGACAGTCCTACGAGTATGCTTCTAGTAATTCTCAGGAGGAAGTCCAAAAGTCTAGGACCTATTTAACTGATTTGGTTTTGGAGATGGTAAATTGCTGGACTCTGCAAATGTTTAGTAGTTCAATTTGAACTTTTCAGTTTTCCAGTAAAGTGATTTTTGAAGAAGCTAGTTCTCCATACGTATTGTACACCATATTCCTGCAGGTAATGTACATTACTGAGCTTTTTGAAACTACCTAAGAAATGACCATGCAGAGCATAATGCTGCAAGTGGATTGTGAAAGCTACACACAACAGAGTGTACAGAGGAACAGAGTGATAGAGCCAAAGAGGCACACTGCAGGTCTTTTAGGCAGTTTAGATGCGACTTGTGGCTTCTGATTGATGGAAAATATTCCAAAGTGAAACAGTGTTGAAACAAGTATGTCACCTTTATTACAAGTTTTGAAGCCGTCTTTTTTTCAGTTCAGAGTTTGTGGAATCCTGAGAAATGGAGATTCTTTTCACGTTCTCATAGTGGATAACCTTACTTTCTGTTATTATTCCTTTTCATTGTAACTAATCTTAACCAGCCTTGCTTGAGCTTATGCTCACAAACAATATGGAACTGTTTGTTCCTGTTGTAGTATGCTATGTAGTGGGAATGTTGGCAGCATGGTGTGTGAAATAATAGAGGTTAAGGCAAGTATTTGAAATTAAACAGCCTAATTTTCATTGTCTTTGTAACAGAGGAGCATGTAGTGGAAATGTTTATACTTCTGTCTCATCAACAAGGCCTACTGGTTACTCCTGAGAGTGCTGCGAGATTATGCTACAGTGCTTCCCAATTTTCCTTGGTAATAGTCTTGACTGTTGAATTGCTGCAAAATAGGTTGTAATTATTTAAAATATTTGACAGAGTGAAGCTGACAAAGTGACAATGTATCTTCATGCTGTAAAGGACCAATATAATAAGATTTTATGCTTTTCAGCCGCATTACATTATGTTTAAAAAGTTCTGTCATTAAGACCAATGTCGTGTCTGTGTGTGACTCTGCTGTAAGCACAATTTGAGCCACTGAGTAACTTTCATTCTTGTCCTAAGTGAGACGTAACTACCATTAGTAACTTTGTTGCAGAGACAAAGACTTCACTGTAAATATGTCCTGTTTGTTTAGGTTAAGTAGTTGAAGTCGGTAACTCTATTTAGATTTTCAGTTTTGCTTGCTAAAACTAGTCTCTGTCAAAGTAGTCAGACATTTTTCAGCTTTTCCTTGTTTTAGGCAATTTTAGACATACAATTTCTAGTGAAGCTGGCAAACAGCATGCCAAAGTATATATTTTTTTTTTTAAATTCAGTATTTACTTTTTTTTTTTTTTCTTCTGAAGCTTTTGAATATTCTAAAATCAAAGACTGATACCTTTGGCATGTAGTTTTTTAAATCTGTTTTTAATTCCAGTTCTTTCTTCTTGCTGGAGTGGGTTTAATCCTGCTCATATTGGTTAGTGGCACTTCTGACTTACGCTCAGATTAAATGAAATCCAGCCTGTGTATGAGTCTATGCAGAATCAATGGTCTTGCAGGGTCAGATAATCTGTTTACTTTTTGTGAGTTGTATGGATAGTGTCTGTTTTATTTTGTAGTGGCTTATCTTTGGTTACGGTGTTTTAATATAATTGTTTAGTCTGACAATAAATTTTCAGTTCAGGGTTTTCTGTAAAACTTTGGGCCAGGTTTTTGTCACTATTTTCACTTATCTGTTCTTAGTGTACCCTAAGTGGTTAACATTTCAGTAATAAAACTTCCTATATTTAGTGTAATATTATGTCAGATGTAGTCTTTCATGATTTATGAAGTTACTTTCATTCCCTATCTCCATTTGCTGACCTACTGTTTAGAAACATATAACTAATATATGTTGGAGTAAGTGTTGCTTGTAAAATGCTACAAAGATTATTATAGCAAAATGAACATAATATTTCTGAAACTTTTTTTTTTAATAGATACTAGGTTTTGGTTCTATCTACACTTGTTATTTACCAGTGAAGCTACACTGACAATACCCAAACCAGATATAGCTTGTGTTGGGAAAAACTAGATCAATTTTCATTTTTTTAATAAAATGAGCTAATCAGCTTGTATCTAGAGGAGAAAAAAAGAAGGGAGGGAATAAGGGCTTTTGTTCTAGCAGTGTAACTCAGAATGGGGATTTATGTTGAATTCCCTAGAAGTGCTTCTTCTATTATCCTAACCAACACAGCCAGGTCAAAAATGTTCACACGGCACTGCATACTGCATTGATACTATACAGGCTACTTTTCTTCTTCAGTAGTGGAATTCAAATGACACAATGGTATATGGTTTGTAACCTTGATCAGACTTGCAGTATTGTCTCTTGTGCCTTGATTTTCTCAGAGCTTGCAGTTTGCTGTCCTAACACGGCCCACTCCAACTAAATTAGGAACTTCCCAACGGACTGCAGGTTCGATTTTAGACGGGCGCGAACTGCAAATGATAAGAAAGTTCTGAGAAGCAGCAGGCTGCCAGAGGCAGTATATCCTGCCCCTGCTGAGTTTTTTATGGCCATGTGTAGGTCACTCGCTTCAGAAAGAATATAATTTGATTTGCCCTTGAAAAGTTGCCATCCCTGCAGCATGTCACAATTTGTGCCAAGTCTAAGTCACTGTTTTCCAAATGAGGCTGACTGGAGTTGTTACTAGCACATATATGTGCAAAGCTTTATGTGTGCAAAGTCTTGTCTGCTTATAGACATTATCATGTTTCAGCATTCTCTGTTTAGGGTTGCAGGAGCATTAGCTGGTACTTAAATATTTGATAAAGCTTACCTGAGGTAAAGAGGAAAACATAGCCTACTAAAAGCCTTTTTTGGGGTCAATTCTTGTTAATACTGTTACATGATTGCAGTGTGATTGGTTCTCTTTCTCTTACCTTTTCTACTGCTGCTGTCCTGCATCAGCAATCTTCTTCAGTTATTCCAGATCAGAGGAGACTCAGTTTTTGTCCTGGAGGTCTTAAATACATACATTGTATTTGATCATACTGAAAATATTAAGATAGTGCTTATAACAATTAACAAACACTTTGTGATAATTTGCAAAATATTTTTAAGTGTCTGAAATTCTATTTAAAATACATTTATTGAAACAACTCTATTTTGTACTGCATTAATATTTTTATTTCACTTTAAACTGCATTAAATGTTTCATCATTTTTCGGGTGTCCATGATTCTTAAGAGATGCAAAGACGGGAGTGGTGACTCTGTATGTCGCACTACCCACACACTACATGGGAGTGGCAACTTTGTATGTCACAATATTAAAACTATTATTCTGCACAACTGGGAGTAAAAAACTGTGAGTGATTAAAACTAGAGCTTAGATTTGTTTTCCAGGTCTCTATGTGTACCCACCACAAAAATGTGTGTACAAAAATGTACATTGTTTAAAGAAACCAGGATACCGTAAAAGATTCTCCAAATGCTAGTTTGTTCAGGGAATGCTCCCTTGGTTCTGTCACTGTGGAAAGGCAAAATAGTATACAAACAAATCTTAGGGCTATAGAGAACTCAGTACCACAGCTCATAGGATAATCTAGGGAGAGCATATATATTAAATATAATTTAAGTTTATCAAGGGTTTAGTAAAAGCCTCTGGACTCCCAGAGGAAGTTCATAAAAATAGCTTTAAAAGTTTTGTAATCCTGCCTGTGTTTTTTGGTGACACTTTGAGATGTGAGCTGTGTCTCCAAAGAGATTGAGCTGAAATATAGTTGTTTTAGGCAAGCTCCAATATTTTGTGCATGGTTTCTTCTCAGGTAAAATTTCCAACCCAGATCAATAAAAAATTTTCAAAATAATGTCTGCTATAAGCATGTTACCTGTCTAGTATATATTTGTTTGATTGGTAACTTCTGGAAAAAACATCCAAAACAATTGTAATCAGTTGCATGCAGGTCAAAACAGCATTTTGTTTAAATCATCTGAATTAGTTTCTACAGAGCAGTGGAAGGAAGAAGTGCATAGCTCTGGGATTTTAATTGGTTTTTTACATATCCGTAGTTACCAGGATCAGTTTGTGACTTAAGTTAGGCATACACTGCTTCTAGGTCACGCTTTCTCACTCACTATATTTATGTGGTTTTGGGGTTCTTTTTGGAATAGTGTTACTTAGAAAAGTAAGCTGTGCATAATAACTGCATATAAAGGATTTTTTGGCCAGATAAAAATACACATGTGATGTTTAAATTCAGTCACCAAATAGAAAAAAAGAGCGTATTTCTTATACATTAATAATGATTCCTACAAAGTTACATGTTAGTGCTTTGAATTGTGAGACACTGATGAATTGTGTTAGAATGGGAATTTTTGTGAGGGCATCTTTGTAATGTTTTAAAAGCCTGGTTCATGCTGAGGAAAGAACGTTGCTATTAAGATGAGGTGTCTTGATAAACATAGAATCTGGGATAAAATTGCATAAGGATTTGTAATGATGTATAGAATTGCCTGGAGGGAGAAGTGTGGTTCTAAAATAGTCGCAGAAAGGATATGTGCAGTCTAATCTAAGAAACATACAAGAGGATTCTTGTGTTTACTCTATCATCAAAAGAAAAAGTTTGCCTGCTTTTGATGGAGTAAAAATCCCAGGATAGCTTCTTTTCTCCTAAGTAATATTTTAAAGTGTTTATCTTCAAGTCTTTATTCTATTAGAAATTGAGAATGCAGATGCGCATAGACGATTACTGGGATGCTCACTAAGTAAAATTAAGCATGTATAACATAAGTCTGCGTCATAATGTTTTAACATGCTTTTGAAACTTAGTGCAAATGTTTGTAATCCACATCAAACAAGCTGCTTAGTGATGGCTTGCAGGCTTCAGAGAAGACTCACAGTGGAATTCAGCTTGTGTGAACCTGACCACAGGGTTACATTATTAATACTTAAAATCTATGTAGTAAAACAATGCCATGTAAAAGTAATGAAAATTATCATTGCTGTTGTGGCTTGGAGCATCTTTAGGCAAGGATTGTTTGTTTATTTCTTTGGGTTTTTAAATCACTGTCTTGCTTTACAGCTTCCTTAAAGGAAGGGACAACTTCCTCAAAATGTCCTTCTGTCTTTTTGTATCTTATCTTGCTGCTGGTTATTGTTCTCCTTGCTGCTGTTCTGAGTGGAGCAGGACACAGCACGCAGAGCCAGGTAGTGGTTCCCTGCACAGCCCTAGATTTCTGTTCTGGTTGTAGCATAGTTGGGAAGGTGTTAGAGGATTCTTACTGCATCTTCAGGTTGTATCCTTGAACCATCTACAAGATGGTGCCTTTAAATCTTCCTGATGAAGGGCCTGCAAGACTGGCAGCCTTTGGAGGAGGACCCAGTTGGATTCAAGGTGCTTTGAACCCCTGGTGTTCCTTTCCAGCAGTGCCCAGCACTGGAGAGGCTCCTTATCCAGCTGTGGTGAGCTGCAGGCAGTGCTCTTGTTGGCACGTGGTAGCATCCATCTCTCTGCCAGCTTCATGGTTTATTTTCCACTGTATCTTTACTGCTATATTTACTATGTCAATAAATATTACCAAAAAAAGCGTTGTCATGGGTCATGACAAGGCAGTCATCTCAGTAGGTAAATGCATTCAATAGATTTGCTGAACAGAAAATGGGTAGTCATTTTTTTAATGAAATGGTTCAGGTACCTATATGAAAGAGACCGTTTAACATAATTTATACACGTGCCTTCTAATTCAGGTATATCATGTGAATATATTCCTATTTTTTTTTTCTTTACTGTGCATCTAGAAGTTAACGGAAGTACTACAATTGGTTTGGTTCCGAGTGTAAATGACTTGTAACATTGTTGCCTCCAAATTCATCTTCAATGAATGAGTTTTGGATAATAGTTTCAAAATATTCTGAAAATAGTGTGTGCTCAAAACATGCATTTTTAAACAACATTGCTCCTTTTTTTAAGCATTGATAAATATACATCTCCCTTGAAATTAGATTGCTAGCTCAGCCTATCCCGATCTTTTTTCTTTACCTTAAATGTGCTTCAGTATTTCTGAAACTGTTCCTCTTGTGCAACCAGTGGGGGTAACCTTAGCTACCTCTTGTTTAATTCTGTATTTCACTGTGTTATGGAAATACTGTATGTATCAGGTATCCATCAAGCAGTCTAAATCAATAACTGGGATATTAAATATATCACAAACATCATTCTCATCATTAGTGACATACAGACATTGTCACGTTATGTGCCTAAAATAGAATGTGGTATAGGGAGTGTGGAATCTGTAGGACCATGATGTTATAATTAATTATACCCTTACATATTACTTATGTATGTGCATTTGTTTCACAACTTTAAATATATGGTGGTAAGTGGCGTTTGCTTCAGTATCCTTTTCAGCTTTTTGAATGTGAAATATTTATATCCTGAAGTTCCTGGCTTTGAAAATATTAACATTTATTCCCTTCTCTGTGTGCATGGAGATTCTCTGTGCAGGTGTCTTCATTGATACTAAAACAACACGATGTCAAATGTAATCTTAGAGGTCAAGGTTAAAATTTAGCTATCTATCTTTCATCTGATCTGTCACCTTTTCCTTGAATTCACTCTTGCTATATGACTTCAGTGATTAAATAAAATCTAGCTAACATTCTTCTAGGCACTTTGATACATTCTTGGACAGATTTGGACAGATGGGGTGAGTTAAGCTGCATGGTTTTGTGTTTTTAGCTAATGCAGTAAAAGGTTAGTGTTTGAGAATCTTTGGCTGTTTATGTTAATGGACAAACATAAACAGATAAAATAGCTTGCCTGAAAACAAAAAATAGATTGATTAGAAAGAGTTGCACAAAATAATATTCTGATTTTAAAGAAAAGAACCTCTAGAAGAAACTAACATATATTTAGTGGTGATATAAGACTTTTTCTCCAGTAAATACAGTAGATGGTTTCAATGTAGATCTTACAAAGTTTCTTTTTCATTTGGTTTCTTAGATGGAAGCTCTGTTTGCCTTTTTTTTTTCCTAGAAACTTTGAGCATATTGATAATTACCTTTTCTTTTTTTAGTTTTTGTAAGAAAAGATCTGTACAAGCTGTAGTGACTATTCTCCTATTGGTGCTGCTTTGTACTGTTCTCCAAATGCATTTGCTGGTTAGCGTGAGAGCTCTGTATTACACTTAATTGTAGACTTTTGTGTAACATTGTGGCTGACTGAATATTCCTGGCAAGTGGCTCAGCATTTTGGAAACATAATCTAGGCAGAAAGAACAAATAACTCAGAATCTAGTTTAAATAATCATCCGAGATGGAACTGTGTGAAATGCTCGTTCAGAACACGTAGTAGACTGTAGCTCCTTGGTGCTACTCACTGAGCTTTTTATTACGCGTAGAACTAAAAGACAAGAGAAGGGAGTCTTGTCAGCTTTAAACACCAGACGTCATTTCAAGTAGTTCCTCAAGGTTTGTGTCCCTTTCAGGGTAGGAAAAATTTCAAGAATGACTGTCTTGCACTCACGTAGTCTATAAAAAGCGCTTATAGCAGATGTAGCTAATAAACATTATCGGTACTGATACCTTCCCTGCTCCTTTGCCAAATCATCAGAGAAACTCCTTCATCTGCCTCCAAAAACTGCACAAACTCTAGCACAGATGGAAAAGTTATGTGAAATGAAGAAAATTGGTGTTTCCAAATACTTTTTTCTTAATCTTCCTTTTTTTTTTAAAGTAGGCATTTTCTTTGATAATGCCTTTTATTGGGCATACTGTGATATTACAATAATATGTTAACAAATAATGCTGTAATGTTAAAACAACATATACTGAGCTGCATGTAAAGCTATGTACATATATATTTGTAATGTAAATTTAGATATATTAGTAAGGATATGTATGCATATGTATAAAATATACTTAAAATACAGACTGTGCGAATACAATAATAAAAAATAAATATAAGAATGTGTTAGTAGAGAAATTATGGAATTTATTTTGAAAGTTTCTAGTCTAAATGGAGGTATGATATATGCTCAGAATTTAAAGGACGAAATCTGCCTGAAGTTCTATCAAAAGCTTCTTCTGGTGGCCCTGTAAGAGGCAGAGGTCTGTGTGCTGCCAGATCAGGCTGGGCTTTGAACTTGACTGCATGGGCTCACTGATGTGAGATCTTGCCAAGGAGAAAAGCATGAAGTTCTGTCATATTGTATTGCTCCCCATCACGAAATGGACTTTGTAATTATATTTTATGATCTCACAAATTTGCCAAAATGAACTTTATTTTTCAGGAGAGAAAAGTCTTAATGGTTACGTATTGACCACATTATCTGACAGTCTGCTTTTCCTTTTATATAACAAACCTTAATAGCATGGCTGACAGAATAATTGGTTTGGAGATATAGTGCAGTTTCTGTACCAGTCCTCTCTGGGCTTGTTTTTGAAGCAACTGTGGACTTGCCTAGTAATTTGGTGTTTTTAATGGCAATGCAAAATCAAAATTATACTCAGCATGGAGACTAAGAAAGTGCTCTTTACTTTATAGCCTTATGTTGTTTAAATGCAAAGAGACAGTGGTCTCAATAGCCTGGGGTTGTCACGATGAAATGTTTTCCCTTGCTCATTACACTCTAATGACTTTCCCTCGGGTTATAGTTCTTACTTGGAAATGCAGTAAAGCTGATGGATAAAACATCTGGCACCTTTTTTACTGAAAAATAGGCTTGATCGTCTTAGGCATCAGGGAATACAGTAGTATCACTGCTGTGTTTGGGAATAAGTAAACAATTATAGGCTTCTGCTGAAGATGTGGAACAGCAGGAAGAAACACTGTAATCTCCAAAAGATGAAAAACACAATATGCAACATGTATCAATTTAAAACCAGCATTTCCCAGATCAATTTAGATGATTTTATCTAATGTAAAGCATTAATATTAAATCTGTACTGTTCAATAAGCAACAAATGAAGTGAATTAATGCTTGGCTTAGTTATTCATGTTACAGAATCACAGAATAAGCTCGGTTGAAGGGGACCCTGAAGGATCATCAAATCCAGCTCCTGGCCCTGCACAGGACCATCCCAAAGAGTCACACTATGTGCCTGAAAGTATTATCCAAATGGTTCTGGAACTCATTCAGGCTTGGTACTGTGGTTCTTAGATGTTCTTCATGAGACCCATCTCCACTTAAGAGAAACTTTCCTACATTTCGTTGTCGTCATTTAATCCCGATTGTCAACTACGCATCTCACAGCCCCTCGTTCCCTCTCTCCTTGGGGGAGGGAGCCGGAAGAGTAAAGAGGAGAAAACTTGTGCATTAAGATACAGACAGTGTAACAGGTAAAGTGAAAGCTGCATGTGCAAACAAAGCAAAATGGGATTTTTTTCACCACTTCCCATGGGCAGGTAAGTGTTCAGCCATCCCCAGGAGAGCAGGGCTCTGCTATGCATAATGGTGACTTGGGGAGGCAAACACCATCACTCCAAACATCCCCTTGTCCTCCTTCTGCCTCCAGCTTTATACACTGAGCATGGCGCCATATGACACCCCTTGGTCCGCTGGAGTCAGCTGTCCGGGCTATGTCTCCTTCCAACTCCTTGTGCACCCCCAGTCTACTCACTGGTGGGCTGGGGTGAGAGGCAGAAAAGGCCCTGGCTTTGTGTGAGCCCTCCTCAGCAGTTAGGAAAACATCCCTGTGGGTATCAACACTGTTTCCAAATCCAAAAGACAGAATTAATTCTTTTCCAGACATGAACAGCACAGTTGTGTCCACAGTAGAACATCCTGGGAAGTTATTTGTTTGTGTGCTTTAAAAGCAAGTTTTATTGCTAACCTGCACAGATCAGAGAAAACCCTTTTTCAGTGCTTCAGACAAGTGCAAGATCTGGTTTGTCTTTCTGAAATGTTTGTGTCACTAATGCAATTTAGGGGAATACTTCTTTTCAATGGTACAGTTACAGCAGCTACCTGGAAAATGTGGATATGTTTTAGCAAGTTTGCAGTCAGAAAAATTAAGTCTTTCATGTTCTGATTCTACAGAAATCCTGTGGCTAGGCACATAAGGAACAAGTGAGTGATGGAAAGAGAGCTACTAAAACAATACGCAGATTCCAGTGGTGTTCAGCTGAGTAAGCTCTGCAGTGTGTAGATGCTTTTCCTGCACTGTGACTTGTTTTGTCTGCCATTATTTTCTTCTAACCCTCCACCAGATTATCTGGCAGAGCATGCTGCTGCTTTTTCTTTACTTAAGTGAGAATTTTTTAAGCTCTGTGAACTCTTTTCATTTGAATTGGAGTAGACATCCTATTAACCATTAAGACCATCCTATAGGGAAACTTCTCAACAAAATCTTAAAATATATTTGGATTAATTTATAATAGTGAAACATACTCTATTTTGTCATACACAGGTAAAATGTGTGTTGTAATTTGTCGTTCAAATTAAACCAACTTCTGTATTATATCAGAGCTGGAGTTTGGTTTTATAGCTTGCTTGTTATTGTATGTGTGTGTTTTACTGTTGCAGTATTTCTCCTTCTGGGAAAAAAAACCAATTGTTAACTTTTTCACATAGAGCTGTAGCTAAGCACTTCTGCAAAGGCATTTGTGCTTGTCTTTTTGAGCTCTTTCCTGGAAATTTCTTGAAAAAGAGTACTAAAGATCTAAAAAGTCATAAGTAACAGCATTTAGGCTGTTAGTGTGTCCATTGAGGAAGGACACAACATGGAAAACAAAAATAGCAAAAACTAAAGCAAGTTTCTGTTTCTGGATTTTAAAAAAAATCCCTTAAAACTTTAGATTTTAGTTTAGCTGAAGAACCATAATGAATGATAAACAGTGTAAAGGGTATAAAATTACTTTTTCTAGAACACACAGTTTTCTTTTATTCTGAATATACCGATTGTTTGTAATGTTCCTGCTCAATCTTCCAGAAAAATACTGTGGGAAATTGCTGACATACTTTTTTCCTAACTGCTGTTAAATTTGGAAAACTGACAATGTCATATTGCCAAATGGTGTTGCATTGTTATTCTTTAATTTTGTGTTCTTGCTTCTCTTCAGCCTCAACAATGAAAACTATAAAGAAAAATCTAAATATTTAGGTGCACCAGAACTGTTGGATGCGCTAATTGAGCAGAGTTTGTATAGCAATAAATACTAGATTCTTTATATTAACAGTCTTATGGAAAATAATGCACTTTCACTGATAGTACACCATTTGTTTACTGAATGCTTTTCACGGGTGCCTCACTTTATTATCTGCAGTGCAGAGTCCCTCGACAGTACTGCTTCTTGAAATGACAGCAGTGCAATCAAGATGCATTGTCAGAAATCATGGAACCTAGTCAGATTCCTTGGTGTAAAACTTTTAAAGGAGTGTGTTGTTTTCCAGTACAGATGGGTTTTTCCTTGCAGGGTACGCTCACTCTCTCTGGCAGTGGTTGGAGGTACCACTTCCAGTGTTGCAGAGTTCTGGTACTGACAGCAAACAGGGAGTGGTTATCCTGAGAGTCATCACATGGCTGAATCCTTTGTGGGTAGGATTTGTGAGACTGTAGTTGTGGGAGTAATGGGGCATCTTTATTCCTTCTTCATCTCCTGTAGCCTGTGGGTTAGGTCACTCTCCATCACTTCCAGGAGCAGCAGACTCCATGTGAGGGGCTGATGTGCCAGCAGGAAGCAAAACTACTTCCATTGCTGAAGCAAACATACTGCTCTGGGCTCAGCTTTGAATGCAGAGTTAGAAGGTGATGAGTAATGGAAAGCAGACACAGTGGCTCTGGGCCAAGCTGCGTAGGGATTAAATTCTGGATGTGGTCTTAATAAGATGGAATGACACCCTTCCATATGGTTCAGTAGTGTGTGTGTGACTGTGTATCACCTCGATGAATTCGTGTTGCGTACATCGGGTTCTGGCCATCGGAAACACCCAGCTGATGTGACTAGACCCCTGTAGGTGGATTTAAAAGTTGCTTGCAGTTCTTCAAAGTGTATAAAACTTCATGCATACAGTATTCTTTGCATTCTGGAGGTCATGATTAGGCTGTTATCCTGCTATGTCAGACCTGGAGACTGTAAGTTTCCCATCACTGCGTGCTCGTGGGATGCTTCTGGCCCATTGAGTGTCCCTGTGAGTGTGAGTGGCAAAACAAAGTTGATGGACCCAAAATCCTTTATTTGAGCAGCTTTTGTAACTGGGAAGATTGCACAAGCTTTTTGGCCACCACACCAAGCTATAGAACATGTCTTTTCTGTTGGTAAACTTTGAATAGACAGATGATGAGTTACTGATGATGATCAGGTTATGTTGACATAGCCATGAGACAATAATGATGTGCTTTTAATTGTGGATAGGGCATTGGTCCTTCAGGCCATAATTTGCAAAGAGCAGAGAACATGAATAGTTTTCATAAGAATTTGAAGGTGACATGCTAGCAACACTATGCAAAGCATGCCTGTGCATCAGCTGAATAATTTTCTATGTTGAGATATTTTGCTGAATGTGTGAAACTTCTCCTATAGGCAGTTCATAAAAGCAGTCGTTCAGCTTTTGTAGCAAAAATTTCTTTTATTCCTTTATAATATTGGTCCTGCAATATTCCTGTTTAATATAATACTTTTATAGTAGAGGAAGCAGGGGATAAGAAAGTGGATCTTTTCTTCTCCAGGGACTTCTCTACTGTATTTTTGAACTGATACATGCCTAAGGCACTGAGGAAAGCACCCTGTGTTGTTGCAGTTATCTCAAAAAATGTTATTCTATGCAATAAGTATATGAAATAGCATAATTCATTTTGTGTTATTCATAAAGTAGGTATCCATGAAATGTCTGACATTAAAAGAAATTATATAGCTGTTATATATATTCATAAGCAACTTCTGTACCACATAGCAATGATGAAACAGTGCTTTGACAAGAGAGTAAGTGAAACTTCATGGTAGGATGATGTACTTGTCATATGTGTTCAGAAATCATAAATCAAGCCTTAAAATTGAACTGGTTGAAAATGTAATGTTTTTATTTAAGGTCATGTGAATTCTTTTTACTAGTTTTGAAACTCCAGGCCTGAAACTTCTGATCGTAAGGGCTAGAAGCATTTAAGTGAAAGATGAGATTCTTTCTCACTATTGTGAACAATAATGTGACTTTCATAGAATTGTAGAATATTACGAGTTGGAAGGGACCTTAAAGATCATCTCCAACCCCCCTGCCATGGGCAGGGACACCTCTGACTAGACCAGGTTGCTCAAGGCCTTATCCAGCCTGGCCTTGAACACTGCCGGGGCTGGGGCATTCACAGCTTCTCTGGGCAACCTGTTCCAGTATCTCATCACCCTCACAGTAAAGAATTTCTTCCTAAAATCCAGCCTAAATTGCCTCTCTTTCAGCTTGTGCCCATTACTCCTTGTCCTATCACTGCAGTTCCTGACAAAGAATCCCTCTCCAGCTTCCCTGTAGGCCCCCTTCAGACACTGGAAGGTTGCTGTGAGGTCTCCACACAACCTTCTCTTCTGCGGGCTCAACAGCCCCAACTTTCTCAGCCTGTCTTCATAGGGGAGGTGCTCCAGTCCTCTTACCAGCTGCATGGCCTCCTTGGACTTACTCCAACAGTTCTGTGTCCTCCTTATGTTGGGAGCACCATTACTGTGCTGGTCTCACCAGAGCAGAGGGGCAGAATCCCCTCCCTTGCCCTGCTGGCCACGCTGCTTTGGATGCAGCCCAGGATGCAGTTGGCTTTCTGGGATGCAAATGCACATTGACAGATTATGTTGAGTTTTTTACCAACCATACCTCAAGTCCTTCTCCACAGGACTGTTTTTAATGATGCCCTTTAATACTTTATTGATATCAAATGCTTTGCTAGTATTCATGATGAAACTAAATGGAAGGATTGATGTATAAATACACTTTACTTTAGAGTTTAGACTTTAGAGTCAAGTGTAGGAAGAGCCTTGATGAGTTATATCACAAGGCGAGAAACTTCACTGAAGTGCCAAGGGGTACTACTTACCACAGTGAAAAACAAGCCTGTAGTGATAGAAAAAAGGCTGTAGAAATTGACGACTGCTTTAATCTTGTGGAACTCCTAGTTGGCTATCCATTTGATATCCTACTCCTTTCCTAATAGTTCGAGTTTGCTCCATATGACTTATTTTCTTGCTTTGTTGAGGGCTGCTGACCTTCAGGGAGAAAGAGGGAGAAGATCACTTCCTATGCAGAAGCAGCTTGAGAAGATCTTAAGTTTGAAAAAAGAGAAAAAACAGTGAGAAGGAATTTTTTGTTACATGGAAATAGTTTAGAAATATAAACTTAGGTTGTCTTTATGTCAGCTGTTTTTGTAGCATCTTGTATGTTGAGTTAATTGTTAATAACAGGGTTTTCATGTACTGCAGCAAAACATGTGTAAACTTACGACACCTGAGCTATGAATCCTGAATTGAGATTTTACTGTGGGAATAAAAGCTCCCCCTGTTATTTTTTGTGGTGGTCTGGGAGTGTAGTGTTGCAATTCGTTTTTTTCTAATTCTTCACCTTATTAGCATAGGAATGAACAGCTGTGTTCATAATGCCAGGCTTGGTGTGGACTTCTAGTGGCCTTGTTAAAAGCAACAAGGCTGCACCTCAGCGTATGATAACTATGCTAGTAAGTCCTGGGTATCTGCATTTCTGTACAGAAAGCCTCAGACTATTCTGTAGCAGTAAGTTTGCTGCAGAATGGGCAGAAGTTTTTTTTCAATTAGTTTTTTTCCCACTGAAAACAAAGCAGGTAGTTGTAGTCTGCAAAGTAGGAATATGGCTGTTTTGACAATCTTAGGAAGATTTCTACTGCGTACAACAGGGATCGAGAGGAGAAGTAATTTTTCAGAATAAGGAGAGTCTGAAGGTTGGGATATGAACTATTTAGTCTCAAATCCATGATCTGGACAGAGCAAAACACAAAATTCAGTCTGCATCTTTCAGATCAGATAAGTGTATTATCAACCAACTTACTGTGTATGCTGATTTATTGAAAGAAAAAAAAAAAAAGGCACTTTCTGGAGTGCTGTCCATTTATTTCCCAAGTAAAAATATTTCGGTTCTTGTGGTACTGTTAGTCTGGGATAGAATTATGATTCTTTGGGAGCCAGAGCAAAAGAGACACAGAATTTCAAAGGTACACTATTTCTCAACCAGATTTGGGTACAACTAGGTGTAGTAAATATCCACAACTGAAGAAAATCAGTTTTGTAAGGAAATTTATCATTATCTTTTTTCTGTCCTCTATATACTAAAAACTTCCTGATAAGGACTATTTTTTTTCTTAATGAAATAATCAAAGTAATTGTTTTCGAGTCAAAAATAATTGGTTTTAGGGACATTTAAAGGATTCATATGCAGATAACTTGGTATTCAAAGTACAGGTAACTCAGTGTAACTCATGTAATCATCTGTGTGAACTGTGTTGTTAGTTTAATTTGCTGCTTTTAAAACTATTAGATTAGCATTGGAAAGATAGCACAATAATTTACCAAGTGCTAAACTGGGTTTAAAATCCTCCTTAATGGTATAGCCTGAAGTATGCATCTCAGTTGTGTTAAAGATACTAAAGTTAAAAATAAAGAGGAGGAGGAAAGGCATATCTCTGGTGTCAGCAAGGCATGTGGTAAGCTGATGTATAAAGGGAAGGTAATGGATCTGCTTGGATTCCAGCCAGTGGTGCCGGACACGGGCATTCTGCTGAGGCACATTCCGGGGCATTAAGAGCAATCCCTGAGTGTGCTGAGCCCTCTGCGTAATTGATCTTCCCCGTGGCCCACTCTGCCGGGGGCCAGGCATACAGTGGAGGTAATTTCATTAACAGTGCAACTTGTTGGTAGTCACTTTTTCAGTTTAGGGCAGTGTTTGTCTCCTGACACTTGGGCATGGAGAACTCCATTTGAATCTCCCCTGCAGACACCATCTTTCATCTTGCTGTTACTTTGAGTTGGGTATTGGATCTTGTCTCTGCTCTCAGTTTCTGGTTGTAAGCGAGTCGTCTTAAGAAAATGGCTTTTCAGTCAATGTTTTATAAGCACTATTGGGGTTAGTTGCAAAATTAAGTGGTGGTGGTGGTATTTCCTTTTAACCTTTCTGTCATGTTAGCAACTTATTCTGATACTAGAAGCTGTTGGCTACTTTATAGCAACACTGGAGGAAAAAACTGTATGATGCATTTTTCTGAACACAAAGAGGAAGAACAGAAGGAAGAAGGAATTAGCCATCAGTGCAAGGCACCTATATATTTCCACAAGTAATCAAGCACCACAGTAAAACTCACTCCCTAAACATGTCCAGGATGGGAGTTTACATCCTCCAACCTTTGAGACGTATTATTCCCATTTTCTCCACCAACCTAATTTTCCACTTTTTCCCATTTTCTTGGCCAGTTGAAAGCAAGATGAATTAGCCATAAAACTTTATGTCTTCTAAAGTATAAACTTTAAAGACACTCAGAAATGTTTGCAGGGTTGGCCTTCTCCTTCCTATGCTCAGATCTTTTGATGACAAGGATACACCATTTTGTGAAGTTAATTCCTCCAAGGTTGTCTTTGACTATGGGGATTATTTGGCCATTTGTTTTATGGAATGACCAGAGGAAGCCTGAAAGTATAGACTGTAGCTTTGTATGTTTGGTAGTGTGCAACCTCTTTATAAAAAAGGTGTGTTATGAAAGCATTTAACAAAATAGAAATGTTTATAGTGTTACAGCTTTTAATTTCAACTTTTCATGCTAACAGCTATGATTACTTTTCATTGTTATTGAAAAGTTCTTTTGTAACAAGACCTTTCAGATAAATATTTAATGTCAAGCTGAGTTGAGATTATCTAAGGATATCATTATGCCCAAGGTAACTGTGACCTGCACTTTGTTGAGGTACCATGCCTTGAAAATATAAAATGACCTGCGTTTCCAGCGTGAGTATTTATACTCACTTTTTAAAAGCTTAGTGACCAAAATCTATTTTAAAAATAACTTGTTTTTCTGATGTGTTGATAGCAATTAATCCTTATTCAAAGATGTACTATAATAAGTTAAGCTTGTTAAATTAAACTGATTTGCCTTTCACCTCTCCTGCCTTCTTAGAAAATCTTCCTACTTTGAGTGCTGCGTAATATTGTTTATAATTGTAGATGCAAAGAACTAGAAATACTGGACAGTGGAAAGTATAAAGGAAGGGATGGCACTTTCTTTCTCTAGCACTGGGAACATAGTACATTGATGTCTGTCCTCCTCCACTCCCACAGCCTTTCTTAAAAAGAAGCCAAAAAACTTGTGTTTAATTTGATGCTGTCATTTAACATTCTCTGTGGTTCTGGAACAAAGCTATTTATGCGTGGGACCTAAATAGTCATTCACAGCTGCTGCCAGCTTATACCCTGGTGATCTTTATAGCTCCTCATCCTCACACTGGAAAGACTTCTTTTAGATACAATATTTGATGAACACTGTGTTTCTTGGTTAGAGTCCTTGTCCAACCCTGTTCATGTTTCACACATTTAGGAGAACTGGCATTAAGATCATCTCTGTTAAATATGGGGAGCCATAAGCACTTGAGAAGACAAAGAGTCTTTAAGAACAACTAGATGTAATTGAGCAATAGTAGTGTGAAATGGTATCAAATAGGCCTTAGACTAGATAGTCTGTTGTGCCAACAGGAGAGTCGTGCTTCATTTTTGGCAAATCTCTCTGATTCTAAAAAGAGTCATTTTTTAAAATTTTAGTTGAACTACTTTGTCTAAGCTATGTAACTATCCTTTTCTAGTAAATTTTACTGAGCTTTCCCGAGCATTTAGTGTGTTAGGTGTCTAAAGAGAAGCTAATATGAAGTTGAACCAAAGGCAGTAGTGTTTACATTAAAAGAAAAAAAAATTGTAGCACTGAGAAATAGCTTATCATCTCTTTCTCAACTCTGTTATCTGTTCATTCATAATCCTATCAAAATAAAGATAAGAAAACAAATATCGAAATCTTATGTTGATGCTCTTATATAGAGCAGCATGGGAAAATGGCCCACTGGTACTTCTGACCTACTGTTGGACAACCCTCTCAGGCACATGGTGTGACTCTTGGGGATGGTGCCATGCAGGGCCAGGAGCTGAAGATGATGAGTCTTGTGGGTCCCTTCCGACTCAGGTTATTCTGTGATTTTGTCTTCCCAGGTAAGAATTTTCTTTCTTCCAGTTCAGTTTTATGTTGTCTTCCTCTTGCTTCTAAAGAGCGTTCTCAGCCACTCTATTCCCACTTTGAACTTCTTTGTGCATTTTGAATTAAAACAAGCATCTGTTTGAGGAAGAATGGAGAGCTGTATCCTGTTTTGAAACTAAAACATATCTGTGAAAAATGATTTCGAGACAATGGAATAGTTTTCTTTCTACAGTAAGTAGTATAGCTTAAAGAAACAAAATATGTGCTTCATGTTATCCATGCACAAGTAAGTAAAGCAATCAATTTTCTAAAAGTTCTTTCACCTAATTTGTACAGATATTGCTGTAGCAACCAGAACATAGCATTATGTGATTTACATAGTAAAGTATACAGGTCCCTAAACTGCAAACTTTTATGTTGTAATGAATAATGAGAATGTGTGTCTTAGTAGATAGGTACAAAATGTTAAATATGAGTAATGAAAAGGCACACAAGATACAGTTTGGAAAGGAATGTTATTTTTTAAGAGTTACTTTGTATTGACACTGAAAGTAATTACATGCATTCTGTTTACTTGCCTTCTGTAATTCATTAGGGCTTTTAAGCTACTGAGTTAAAGATAACTTGGTCTTCCCTCAGTAGAAGCTTTAATGACTAGCTTGAAGCCATTTTCTTTTAAGGAATTAATATTTAGACATAACATTAGCTATGGGGTAATTAACAGGTTTAGAATAATTAATAAAATTTCAAGAACTGTAAATTGAGTTGCCTAGTATCAACTGTTAAAGGTTTCTTTAAAGGTTTTCTCTAATTAAAATGCTAAATTGATTTTATTTCATGAACAGGATATGGAAAAACATTGCTGTAATTTCTTTGTAGGCTCCATTAGACTTGACACTTCATTGAAATCAATCCTGGATTAATAATTTACTAAGCAGACACACTAGGCACTCCAAAAAATCTCATTTGGTATTGCTTCTTTTAAAACCTCTGAAATTTCATTTTATTTTTATTAGATTTGTTTGGTTTTATAAGAAATGTGTATGGCATGTATTGGTGGAGAGAAGAGGAAGGAGAGAGAGATGGGCTTTTGGATGGGCTTTTGGGTTCAGTTTTGTGCCAAAACCAGTTCCTCAAGGGTGGAAAAAAGCCCACTAAATGAGACACAAAATATTCCACAATTGCATCTTGGTTGGCACTCTTCACTGATGTTTGAATTGAGCTAAGTTGATAGCACTGATATCTGAGAAAAACTAGAAGCACAACACATATTATAAGAATGCACATTGTACCTAGCTTCTTGTTTGGTATTCCTCCAAATACATAATTGCTTTTAGGAAGTTCCTTTCAAGTCTTCCAAATAATTTTTAAAAACGGACGTTACTAGCTGATGGGAGTGGCATCCCAAAGCTTCTGATCTCTGGTGTTAAATATTTTCAAGTGGAAAAAGTAATAGCTTAGAAAAATTTGATTGAAGATGACTTCAAGAAAAACGGATTTAATATGTGGTTGCTAAATTGACATGTGACCTATAAGAGATGTCGGACAGCAAGACTGAAGTGAAAGGACTGGACTATGCTTTATTTAAATAATGCTTTCAGATGCTATCATACATACAGATTGTAATCAAAATGGCTGTTTTATCTAAAGCCCAGGTAGAAACCGTAAGAATCTGTATTTTATCAGTGAATTTCTCAGATTACTGCTCAGCCCAGCTTATTGCCTTCCTTTCTATACTTCTAATCAAAGAGGAAACAAACCTATGACCCAGTAATGGCCAACATAGTGTAGCAGGAGCAGTCACACTCACTGGTGTTTCACCAGAGAAGTGAGTTTTGTGCTACCTGTCTGAATGAGGTGCTCTGGTTATGAGGCACATGACTATTGTTGGGTACAGCAAGGCCTTGAGTGTTTGTTTGGGACACCTCTTCCCCATCCCTAAAGATGTATTGACCATTTGAAGTTGCTTCATTTGTAGAATATTTTTAGCTTCTATGTATAAATGTATTAAATTACAAGGGGATTTTTTTTTTTAATCTTTTAAGTACTGTCATGCTTCTAAAAAAATGGGTGAGTTTTTTCTATGTCATGCATGTTTTTACTTCAGGAATAAACTAAAATTTCTTGCTTTTCTTGTATTACTGTGTCCATATGTGTCTGTACTTGATGCCTACATCTTAAAAAGGATAAGGCTTGATGATGACTAACATTTTATTAGCATTGTTATGTGATGTGATGGCATGTAGCAGTTGTGAGAGAAGATACTGTTCTCTGACATGCTAATCCTGTGTTATGCTGGGCCATTCACAGACCATTCACATAGTCTTCATTACTTATCATTAATCTTCTGTGTCAGATCTTCTGCCTGTGATCATTCTTTACTTTAAATCCATATTTAAATATACAGAATGTGGAATTTCTGAGTAATGTGATGCCCAGGAAGGATTAACACAGCAGTCTTGGTTCTTCTTGATCTGGGTTTTCGTCTTAGTAATTGAGTCACTTTTTAGACCAGACTGTCATATTCTGTTTCCTAGTTTTTCACATGAATTCAAAAACAATTGCAGACTTTCCTGACATCCGCTCTAAAATTATGCGTCAAAGTATAGTGGTTCTTATCAGGCTTGTGTGTATTTAAAAAAAAAAAAACCCAAACGCAAACCTATGTTGTTTTTACAATCACTTGTTCTGCTTCACTCTCTAGCAACACTCAATGAATTTAACTGGAATCTGTGGAGTGCTTTGTAATAAATATCTGTGCTCTTACAGTGTTAGAAGACAAGAAATTATTTTCTTTATAATAATTCATTTATGAGATTAGTTTTGATTGTAGCACATGCCTCTTTCAGTACCTTTCGATAACTGTGCAGATTGTTTTCTTAAGCTGTTAGTAGCTTACATAATTTAAATAAAGATTAATATATAGGTGTTTCTATTTTAATTATGAGTAAAATTACAGTGCTTTAAACTGGTCTGGCAGAAAGGTGGCCAAAATTGGTGTGGTACGTCATTCCAGAAAACAAGCAGAAGCATTGATGCTGTCGTGTTGTGTGTGCTTGGGGGTCAGCAAGATCTTTCTTACGATGAGCATAGAAAATTAAAGAGGGGTCTTTCTCGTGTTCTGGAATTGGAGGGGAGCATGAGTTTATGTGGTGTGTCATTTGGGTTTGTTTTACTGTTATTTTTAATGTAGTGGGTTTTACTCTGTTTTTCTCTTAGGAGGCAGTTCTGGTCATTCAAATCTTATTGACAAGAAAGAGCTGCATTTGATAAGTAACTGTAAAAGTTAAATGCAGAGATTTCAGGGGACTTAACCAAGTTGCTTGTTACTAAAGGCATATTTAATTTTACTAGTAACATTTTTAGGTATTTATAAATTTTGCAGATGTAATATTATACATAGATAATTTAAAGATAAAAATATTTCCTGTTGTATATATGTAGAAAGTGTTATTGGTAAGTACCATTGATTAGTAAGTTTAAACAAAGCTGTGGAGCAGACCAAAAAGTAAATGGTATGGATAGTAAAATAATAGCAGACTTAAGGTCTGTAATTCTTTCATGGATTAGATACATGATATTTTGCTGGCATTAAGTTCAAAAACCTGTTCCTTTAGTATTTGTAATTTGACTTCAGTCACGCATAGACTTGCTGACAGCTATTTACTAGAACTCTGCCTTTGCAAGAGACTGGTACCTTGCTGTGTAGCAATAAAGATACCGACATACCAGCTGCAAGAACTGTTTTTCAGATGTACTAATATATAAGCAGTAGAAGATGTGAAAGACATGCACTTTGAGCAGAAATGTGCAAATATACTTAATTTCTCGTAGTTACTTGGCTGTTTGATGATGCTGTTTTCATTAGAATTGTACTTTTTCTTGTATATCTTTATTAAATAACTTGAAAAAAGTAATTTGAATTACTGATACCTGTATTAAAAAATAGTTCTGCTTAACAGTCCCCTGTGTTTAGAGCCTGTTGTGTGTTAAACTTGCTGTTAGTAACTTGAAAAGAAACATTCTACAGTTTTGTTGTTCGTGGAGGTCTTCTCCCCCATAACAAATGATGGAATAAGGGGAAATAGCCTCAAGTTGCACCAAGAGAAGTTCAGAAGTTTATATTAGGAAAAATTTATTCACTGAAAGATTGGTTAAGCATTGGAGAGGCTGTCTGGGGAAGTAGTAAAGTCACTGTCCCTGGAAGTGTTCAAAAAACAAGTAGAAGTGGCACTTCATGATATGGTTGGTTTAGTAGGCATGGTGGTATTTGGTCAAAGCTTGGACTTTATGATCTTGGAGGTCTTTTCCAACCAGTGATTCTGTGATCATGTGTAATTTCTTTTTCTGTGTGCTTTCTTTTTCATTTACATGGAATTTTATCCAGTCATTTATACCTTTTGATCAGATTTATTTTTAGTCATGCCAAATAGTTTTGTATAATTAGTAAGCCTTTTGACTTCTTTTTTAAACTGGATTTCTAGACCTTAGGTGTGCTGAATCACACTGGCTCTAGGAGCTCTGCTGGCAAAATCTCTCATATGGAAAATGGTTTATTTTCACTCTTGGCTTGTAATTGTTTTAACTAGTTATTTAATTCTGGTAGGATCTTCTCTTTTGTCTTGTGTTAGCACAGTTTGTTTGGGAGGTTTCTTACCTTTTGTTAGGTAGCTTGTCCAAACTTCCTGAAAATTTAGATCTGTCCTGACACTGAAATCACACTTACGGAGCTGCTTGTCAATTCTTCAGCTGCTACTAGTAGTAATGACTTCCCACTGATGCCATGATTATTTTTTGCCTTTTTAATATATACCTTTTATGTACCCTTTTATATAGCTTTTATGTATCCTCAGTGCTTTTATCATGCATACTTGTAATTTCTTAAGCCAGATAATTTAGAATAGTCCTAATATTCCGTTAAGCCAGGAGACCAAACATCCTGGAGGCCTTGCAGGTGGGGCCAGAAAGCCCCACGCTATCCTGAGAAACCAAGGTCCTCTCTAGAACACATCCTGTAAACGAAGATAGGCCCATCCAGGGGGGAATTCCTTGGGATGGGGGGATATCATGCTATTCATTTAAGCTTCTCATTGGGGAATCTTTGATAGATATGGTAATTTGGAAGGTCTGTAGATTGTATACACAATCGATTGTTGGTGTGTTTTTTGGCACATTCCACCTGGACAAAGTGGCGCACCCTAAGGACCCTTAAATAAATACCAAGGTAAAAACCCCTTTTCCCTTAAACCATGTTTGGTTCTTAATTTTAAGACCAGGGAAAGGCAACACCACTACAAAAGCTACTGGCTTTTCCCATGTGTTTATCCATATGCTTAGTCTTGCTGGTTTTGCTACAGTTTAAACTGTTTCCTTTGGTGCATGCCTGGCTTATGTGTACCACACTTCCCTGGCTGTGCCCAGAAAGCTGATCTTTTTATTTAAATGGTATGCTATTTGAGTATCGTTGCAGTCTTACAGAGCACTTTTAGGGAATAAATTTCACACCACAGTTGTTAGATCAACTGTTTAATATTTTAATTTGTCTGGAAATTATGGGTGAATACTGTCTGATCTTGATGACTTGTTAGTGGTTTTATCTAGATTAACTTATGCTGATTGCATAAAAGGCTGTCTCTATTCTAGCCCTCTGGAGAAAGACTGTTGTGGCAAATTCCATCTGCTCTTCTATAGTGAGCATCAGGGAGAAAAAAAATCAGCTTTTTCGGTGCTTTTGTTTGAGCCCTTCTTTCATGATTCTTTCTTATCTTCGTGCTTGTTCTTGGAACAATTGGTTTTAATTGTGAATTGAGAAAGCTATTAAAAAGTTGGTTTTAAAACCTATTTTGCTTTCCTTTTTTACAATTCCTAGTTAGCCAGCTAAAGTTTATAGGAAATACTTCCCCATTCTGTTTTCATTGTTAAGGACCAACATCCGTTTTTAAAAAGATTCTTTTCTACCTAAAATAACATTCTGCAATGTTGTTTTTAATCAAGCTGTTTTTTCCAGGGCTTTTTTTGTTATTCTTGCTTGCTTGTTTTTAATAGGTGATGTGTGTTTAACCATTTTGGTGGTTTTGATGGATGATCCCTGTCATGTGCAAGCATTTACACTTTGAGATGCTTCTTCTAAATAGCTTCTTCATTTTTATGTAGCTTACTTCGTTGAAATTTAACTTGATAACAAAGGATACAATTTTTGTCATTCCAAACAGCCTTAATATGAATGTATTACAGTTACGATTAGTAGCTCTTTGATTCAAGATGTAACTGGTATTGTGAACTGTGAGCTCCTGCATAAAAAGGGGTTTCTAATTTTTATGACAGCTTACAGAAGGAATAATTTTGCTGTCTAAAATACGACAGTTCTCACAGTTGTGCTGTATTTACCTATCTAATAGTGAAAGATTTCAGTTTCTGAGTAGTTGTATTTTTGCTTTCATAATTTCTGCAGTTTTCATATGAGTACTGTTACATTAACTCTTGTTCACACAGTTTACGGTGCTGCTCTTAATTTCATGCATGTAGAATGCTGAGGGTACAGACCTGTTGGTTTTTCTGTGGATGAAGGGAGAACAGTGGGAGGTATTTACTTCAGATGTTTGTGAGGCCTTCAGCACTGTCGCTCACAGTATTCTTGCCTCCATGTTAAGGTACCACAGTCTGGATGGGTGGACAAGATGAGTGAAAGAAAGGGTTGATCAGCCCCAGAGGATAATGGTCAAGGAGGCCAGTATAAGTGGAGTGTAGGGGTCTGACCTGGAACCAGTCCTTTTAATATCTTTACCAACGAACCGGAGGAGGTGACAGGGTTCACTTGGCATGCTTGCAGGCAGCACCAGATTGAAGACAACCAGCTGACGGAAATAGATCTGCTGTTGGGAAGAGACCTAGATAGACTGGAGAAATGGGACAACAGAAACCTCATGAAATTGTAAAAATGCAAAGTTCTACACCTACAAAGAAAGAATTCCTTGCAGCAATACTATCTTGAGGAGAGTTCTGTGGAAAGGGATCTAAGGGTTTTGCTGTACAGCATCCTGAACGTAAGTTAGCAGTGTGCCCTGACTGCAAAGAGAGCAAAGTATCCTGGATTGTTTCAGTAGTATTTTGAGGGAAGGAAAATTATTATCCCTGTTAACTTGGCATTTCTTAGACATTTATAGTCCAAGACACTTCCAGTCTTAGACTCTCAAGTACAAGAAAGTATTGACAAACTGGACTGAGTTCAGTAAGAAGCCACCAAGATGGCTGGGAGCTGAAACACTTGAGTAAAGAGAGGTTGAGGTGTCTGCACTTGTTACACCTGGAGAAGGAGCAGTTTCAAGAGGACCTAATAGCATCCTTCCAGTGCCCAGGAGGAGGTCATCAAGAAGACAGAGACAGACACTTCACAGTGGTGAGTGGTGGAGATGACAAGGTACAGTGGGTATGAATTGAGATAAAGAGGATCTAGATGGCTTTAAAAAGAAGTTTGATGGAGGTGCACAGTAGGATTTTATGGCTCTTGAATTAATGTTGAACTTTTGGCCTCTTTAACTTTGAACTGATTGACAAGGTAATTCTAACATTCTTTTAACACTGTATTTCCTAAAATAAAAGGAACGGGTACTGGGAAAAGTTAGGAATGTTTTGGGCTGTTGCTGTTCCAATTAGATGTTATTTGTACTCCACAGAACTTGAATAAGAATGTTGTTCATGATGTACGGTCTAATAGTGTTGTTGGACTGTATCTGGCCCTGTGGTTTTTGGGTTTGGTTTTTGCAACTCATCTGTCTTGATGCAAAGTAATAACCTTTAGGATTATGGAATCCACAGGTAGTCATTACTTCAGAGTTAATGTTCCAGCTATTCAGAAAACATATTTAGAAAGAGCGTTATGAATACAGACTTGAAAACAATCTTAATGGAAAATATGTATAGGTAAAAACAGTTCCTTTCAGGCACTTCCAGACTTGCAGAAGTGTAAGCATAAATGGAGAGATGGAAAATACCATTAGATCTCAGTAAGTAGCTTGGAGACGTCAAATACACAGAAGCCCTACCTTTATTTGTTGTGGAAAATCACATAATATTTAGTCTTTCATTTAATATAGAAGCTTTATTGAGACCATTAGTGAAACTTGCTGTTGTCTGAACTGTCTTAATTTGTACAGGTAGTATTATTTCCTCTGTTATCCTCAAACATATTTTTTCAGTTGGAATTCAGTACCGTATGATTGAGCCTCCAGAGAAAGCTCTCCTAACCTCTGATCTTAGTTGTACAACATTGTAGCCCTCATTTATTGAACTTGGAATAAAAAAAATGGTTTTCACTCTTGTTCTTGCTTGCCTTAAGAGAAGTATATCACCTGAAATTCTCTGTAAGACATTTTATTTATCAATAATTATAAGACTCATGTAGCTCAAGGTTTTGTAGTTTGTGCTTTGCTAACCGAACTCCCACATATTTCTGATTTCACAGTTGAGAAGTGATTCTTTTCTCAGAAAAACATGAGAACAGCCATCCAGGTTCAGCCAAGGAAGAACTGAGGAATTGCACAAGTGTATATGGCACTTTTTGTAGTATGCTGGCCACTTGAGGTTGGACAGCCTAAGGAGGAACTGTCTTTTACTCAGGATTTACTGGCTTAGAGGTTTTTTTTTCTCTTTTCAATGAACATTTCCAGATTTCACTTGAATGCAAAAATTTTTAGTGTCTGCAGCATAAAATGCCAGCATCTAGCAGCTGGTTATGTCATGAACCATCTCCTTTTGTTTTTGAGCATTTGATGTCCAAGACAGCTGTCTCTTTTTTATGTTTCAGGTAGAAGTCAAAATGGAAGCTAGAAATGGACTGTTCTAATGTTTTATTCAAATAATGTTTTATTCTGTTATTTGCAGTTGAATATAGTGCAAAGTATCTCAAGTGTATAATTAACAGATACAAAGTTAAATTAAAAGCTTCTTTTTAACAAGGATGTCATCTTTCATACTGAAACCTATTTGAAATAAGTAATGGAATTGTCAATTCAGAAATCTTTCAGAAATCTAGCACATCTGATTCCAGAAATATGCAGCAGCAGATATTTATGCATCATTCCTTTCTGTTTGTGAATATACTTGTTCCATCCAGGTTGGATGAACATAATGATGTGCTTAGTCATTTCTTCATCCTGTCTTCAGTAGTTCTCTTAGAGCAAGAAATAACACAAATTGTCTTCGCAGGATGAGGGCACTTCTTGTGTTCTTTAAACATCGTAGAGAAAATTATGGATTTCTTGAGGTTGGTCTACATTGTGATCCCAAAATTGCAGACTAATCAAGAGATGCAGAAGTGGTGCTTTAACTGGAAGGCTGGTGGCCCAGAACCAGTAGCTGGTTTTACCACCACAGCATGACTGTTTTGTCCCACTGAAAACTTTCAGCAGAAGATAAACTTGGAGAAAGTCTGAATTGTCTTTAATTACATTTACAAATGAAGAAACAGCTGCAGTAGAGTTGGGAGTACTGTATGGTGTACTGAAAAACTTCTTTTTTCTTTCTTTCTTTCTATGGGTTAAAAGATCCTTTGTCCATCTGTAAGCTGCAGGTGGCAGTTGCCGATTCTGGATCCAGCCATAAGTGTCAAAAGCGCAATAGCCAACATGTTACCTTTTTAAAAGCAGGCAATATGTTTAAGTTAGGCTTTACTTAATCAGGAATCTGGTAGATTCTAAGAGCCTAAGTATTGTGCTTAATTTCTATTGCAATTTCAATAGAAATGCTCGAATAATTGTTAAATTTGGTAGGTATTTCAAAACCAGGATGGATTGCAGTTACCTGCAGAACAGCACATTTTACATAGTCCTTTGTTAAAGTCAGCTGAACAGTAAGCTTTCTCAGCTAAGCTATAGCCTTGCTAATACATCTGCATCTCTAAGGGAAGAAAAAATATCATTTCTGTGTTGTCAGGTGAACAAGGATATACTATAAATTCTAATCCTCTTTAGGAAGCGTATGTGGCCCAGGATTTGCTGTCTTACTGCCTCTGAGGGATCCTTAGGAAAAGGAGCAGCAGTGAGCACTCTGCAGTGAGTGTAGTGATTTGGTCTGTTAAACTGTGCTGTGCTTTAGGTAGCATGTTCTTAAGAGTGTCTTAGAATTTGAGCTTTCTCTGTTGGTTATAATGTTCTTGTGTTGGTAATGGCTGCCAGTTCTTACATCAGTAATAGGTTTATGTTGTTGAATAAATGGCCTTTCTCTGTAAGGTTCTGTGCCATTTTCTCTATTAAGAAATTAATGTTCTCTAATGTTAAAAGTGATATTCTGCTGCTGCAATTTCCCCTTTTTCCCACTTTGTCACCGTCTGTGTTTAAAAACCCCAAATCGTAGGGGCTAGGGTCACCGGTATGCTAGAAAACTATGATACTAATGAAAAAATGTCCCTGCCTTTAAACAGTTTTTCTACTTAACTTATTTATCATTGTTTGTAGACTCATCTGTGAACTTACCTGCCCTTACTTCAATACCCAACATTAGTACTTTTGCAGAATACTGTTTCTTTTTTATTTTGGCCCATGCATAATTTCTTACATTTTGTAAAGCATCTCTTCTGTGTTCAGAGGGATTTTTTTTACATTGCTTGTTTCCCCTTTTAACGGCATTCCTTGGTCTGGAATTTGCTGATTATCAGTCACTTTCCAAGGCATAACTTGTGAAGGGAAGGAAATATGCTCTCTAGGACTGTGCATTCTGTAAAATTTCTTCTTCCCTTTAATTTGCCTGGATTGTTTTTCCTTTCCTTTTGTCAGTGGTATTTAAAGGCAGGCCATTGCTTGCACCATTTTATTGAATATCCAAGTTATGTGCCTGCTGCTATGCTACAGTTTGTTGGTGAATAAAACCTGAAACTCTTCAAAACCAGATATGTCTTGGAATGATTGTTTTGTTGCAACCAGGAGATCTTTTCATCAGCTCCTGAGGTCTGCTTGGCTGTGCTGCAGTAGTTCTAGTCAGTTTGAGAATTGTGTGCCATTGTGGATCCTGATTAGTTGGTAGTGTACGAACTTTCATAATGTATCACTCCTTTATTGTTAAGCAAAAGTATTGCATTTTCTACCTGTCCTCGGGTACATTGTTTAGCAGTTTGTATTATTTGTGACCATTAGTGCATCTTCTCTTTGTTCTTTCACATCACTTAGCATTTCCTTTTCTTTCCTTATTTTTATGTATTTCTGTCTGGTTTTACGCATTATGTCCCTCCATCCTCCTTCATTAATACACATTCAGCTTATGTACACTGAATTTCAGCTGTTAAAAACCTTTTTTTACTCAATGTGCAATTAGCTCTGCCTTGTAGAAGCATTAAAAAATTCATGTCTCAAATTCCCTTGTCCTTACTGCTGTCTACTGTGGAGCACATTTTTTGCCAAAACTATCTGAGTTGAATAACTTGGCTGAACTTAGGTTGCTGGTAGGCGTTATGACCTGGGAAATGTCAGACATTTGTATCTCTAGTATACAGATATGTAAATGTCTGACATTTACATGCATTTTTTAACCATGACTGTCACCCACTACCTGTTCTCTTTTTCTGATATCCTTCTTGTGCTATACTATGTTTTGTTGTAGTTGTGGTTTCTATTTATAATGTAAAACTTCTGTTTAAAATTTTTATGTAAAAAAATGTTTATTCGGTTTCACACGTCTCTACTTGTTTTCTATCTATATAGAATCTTAACTGTTCACTTATTCCTATTACTTGCATTACTTTAGATGTCTAGTTAATTAATTTCCTCCTTTAATTTCCCTCAGAAACTGTCCTAACATTTCTGAAGATCTGTTCTCATATTTTGGCATATTTTGGCTCTGAATTACTTCTGTTTTTTCCAGTTGTCTTCCCTTTCTAATATTGTCTGATTTACTGCCTTTCTTTATAGCTTTTGGAACTGAAACTGCTGTTGTTAATTCTGTGTTCCAGCAGTTCTCTCTCAACAATGACAATAGTTTAATCAAATTGGAGTGGATGAGTTTAATGGGAGGTGCCACTCCCATTGTTAGAAATCAAAGAAGGTAGTACCTCTTAGTGTCTTCATTTAATATTTTATGCTTAACTACATTTCACTTGTCATTCTAACTGTAGTTGTTTCCCAGACCCTCATCAGTTGTGAACAAATGACTCAAGAAAAGTAATGTATTTTTTTGTACATTTTCTCTTTTCAGTGTATGTATCTTTGGAGAAAATGACATGTAAATCTGGTTTAGGATGTAAGGTTATAGCAGTTTTGTAGCGGTTGAAATCTGTGTTGCTCTAATGGCCCAGCCCGCTCGGCGGCTTTAGGGGAAGATCGATTTACTGTGGGCGGAGCGCAGGAGAAACAACAAAATTCTCCGGAGGTTCATAACAAATGCTTACGTGCAGGCTTTAGAACTTTAAGGTAGAGTAAGGTACTTGGCATATTTTAAAATGTAGCTGTTAGGGTTACTATTATCTATAGAAATGCAACAATATAGCCTCCAGTGGTGGGTGTGCCCCCCTTCTGCACCGGGGCTGTTACTTTGGGCATTATCAGCAAAGCACCCGCCGCTTTTGGAAATGGTCGATTGTGGATACAAAAATGCTGCTAGCAAGGATTTTCTTGCTATTTTCTAAGTCCGTGAGAGACTTTTTCTCTCTCACAGAGATAGTAGCAGAGTTCTGTAAACAATGAAACACCTGCAGCCTTGAAAAGTCTTGTTTATAGTACAGTAGAAAAATATTTTGACAATGGATGTTTTAGGATTGTAGCCAATCACCCCAAGGGGTGGCTGATCCTTTGTCCAATGAGACTATGAAGAAAAAAGTCTATAAAGGAGTTTGTAAAATCATTAAATAAATCAATCTTGCAGCACAATTCCTGCTGCTGGATCTTCTCTCCTCCTCCCTATGGCTGCGGGACAAGGTAATATACCCTAGGGCAATATTTTTTTTTAAGTAGTCGATTGTCTGAGCCATTAACTTGCCAGTCTCTCACAGTTGCCTGGTCCTACAGTGGAGTGGAGAAGACAATACAGATAAATTCTATAAGGAGAACCTCAGGTTAGTAGTTTCTGTGGGTGTGTGTTTGATGGTGCTTGTAGATAGGTTGCTGCTCTAAGTTTGAAATATTCTGAAGCACAAATTGAGAGTAAAAAATTGCTGGTTTCCTTGAAAAAAAATTATGCGATTTGCTTGTCTATGTATGCCAAAGCAATCTATATAGAACCCACTGGAAATTCTAATGATGTTTTGCCAAATGTTATAAAGAAATAGTATTGACATAACCTCTCACTTTCTGAACTTTATTCTAGAGGTTTTATTTCTAATAAAATTTTACTGCTCTGTTTCAAGGATAATTAGAAAGCACGTAGATATTTTTAAATATCAGGTTTTTAAATTTTCAATAATATTGAGAAAAAACAGGCACAAAAAATATGTAATACTATGAACTTCGTAACTTTTTTATACCAGTACCATTATTTTCCAGTTAATAGGGCGCTGAGTACAGCTGTTAATATATAGCTCTTTGTGTGTGTTTGTGCATGTACACACGAAGAAATAGAGTATATAACTGTATTTAAGTCCTCAAAAATAAGATAACTGTGTTTTTTATGACAAAAAAAAACATCTTGTGTGCACTGTATGTGAGAGGGAGAGAGGCATGCTTCCAGGTAAGGTAGTCTGTGGCTTAAGGCATCTGCCTGGTGTGGTTCCAGCTGTGTGTGGGTGTGTGTGGCAGGGAGCTCATGTGCATGAAGCTTGATGTTTCAGGCTCCCAGTCCTGGGCAGATAGTGTGCATTAGCCTTTACATTAATAGGAATTTTAGTATTTCAACCAGTTACAGTGATAGTCTTTTCCAGTGCTACCTGTCTTAAATTATTTTTAAAAAGCATGAAAGAACAGAGCAAGGTGCATTTTCCATCTTAAACACTGAATTGTTTTTTTTGCTTGCTTGCTGTAGGGCTTAAGAAAGCCATCTTCATTGCTATTCTTAGAGATATCATCAGTTTACCACTTTACTGTTGTTGTTTATGCTCCGTCCCCAATCTGAAACTTGCATCTTCTTGTTTAATCTTGTTATGACTGCAGATTATACATGTCAAAACAAAGAAACTGTGATATTTTTCTAGGTAAGAACAGCACTAAAATAAATTGCTCTGTGTTCTTTTTAGATGGAAGAAATAGATTGAGCTCTAGATGTGTTTTACAAGATTATTGTAGCTCATCTTTGAACGTTATCTGCTGCCTTGTTTATTTTTTCTTAATGAGTTCCAAAATTAAACTTAAATATTTGTGGTGTCATGAGCTCATGTGGGAAGGCAACATGATACCCATACTCTAGGATTTCCTTGTTTTCTGTCCACTGACAGAAGTATTAAATTTGTAGTATTCAGCAAAATGCCTATAATAAGCCCTTTTCTATTGTGTCTTACCGTACTTTCCTAATCTAAAATTGAGACAAAATCTTCACTTCCATTTTATTCAACTGTTTAATTTCAACATTATAAATATCATCATCCTTTTCATTACCTTCAGATAGGAGGGTCTTTAAATACTTTTCATAAAGCTTAATTTGGTTGACTTCTACCATGTGTTACTATCCCCTTTCATCTTCTATATAGTCAAGCTCCCACTATAGTTTTCTGGTTTCTGAAGTGCTTATTTTTCCCTTATGTTTGTAGTCATAGAATAGTTCCAGTAGGTAGGTGGTTGTACTCCTGTTGGATTTACTTCACCAGTTTATGGTTTCCAGAAGATACTTAAGTGAAAAAAAATCACAAAGAATACAAGTGCAGGTGAGACACGTGACAAAAGACAAGATAACCAAGTTTAGATTACTTCAAATTAATACAGTATTTTTACAGTGGTTTTATTGAGAGTAGGGAGGCAAAAAGACTGCTTCTTGGAAAAGTTCTGGCTTCCAGGTTGCCTTTCTTGAGATTTTTTTTCTAACTGGTGCCTACGTATGAAATATGAAAAGGGAGGGTAAAACTGTCTCTGGGGACAGTGCCAAAGTTTGCTATTTGAATTAGCAGATCACCTCCTAAGGTATCTAATAGCAGCCTTATTTCTGAGAAATGGTGCAGGGTGTATTAAATACTGGAGGACTGGGAAGGGTAAATGTACCAGTTGTCAAAGGGGGGAGAGGAGTCAAGGAGGGAGAGTTCAGCTATCTTAATACTCATGTCCTAAAAAAAAATAAAATTTGTAAAACTGTTTTTATGTTTTTATGTAATGAGGCGATGAACAACTGCTAGCATGGGCTTCCCAAGAAAAATAATGTCAAATCAGTTTAATTTTTCTGTATCATAAAACAGTTGAACCAGTCGATAAAAACAAAACAGTAGCTGTCATATATTTTTACTTTATTTAAAGCCCTTCATAATTCTGTCTTTTGTAACATTTTTATAAATAATGCAGAGAAATGTGATCTAGGAGAAATTAGTGTACAGTAAGTGCAAAATTGATTAGATTAGTATTTCTGTTGATTAATTGTCAATTGATTGCTCTCAAAATGAAAAGGTATATTGAGCAGGTGTTTTCTACAGACCTGCCTGGAATCTGGTTCCCTTTCTGTGTTTTTTACCTGGTGTACTTAATGGTAGAATAGAGAGTAGCTGGAGTCATTCTGCAGATGACACAAAACTCGGGAAAGATTGGGGAATGAGACCATACTTCAGAAAGGTCTTGTAAAACTGGAAAAATAATCTGCACATGAGTAGGTGCAGTCCTTCAGAAAAGTATATGATAGTTTTTTTCATTTGATAGCACTATACTGTATCAAAAGAGAATCCTGCCACTGGGATTTACAGGTAGAAGTGCAGCCAGTAAAATGAGCAAAGTTAAACTTTATTCATGATTGAACAGTATTGAAGTCTCTGATGGAACGCTGTTTCCTGCTTGGGAGAGATGTTGCAAGGAAAACTTGAACTGCTTTGAGGCTGAACAGAGGCATCACAGGTGATCAGAAGATAGGAGGAGTCCCTTAGAGGATGCTTCATTTGTTTAGCCTGTGGAAGGAAAGACAGTGAAGAAGAGTGTGGTTTTCTAATCTGTAAAAGGCTGTTGCAGAAGAAGTAAAGGAGTAGTTGCTTGTGTTGATGGTGCTCTTGATAAGTAAGAGCAGTCAAAACTTTATCAAGAAGAACTCAAAGGAGATATTAGGGAAACATTTCTGTATTGCAATTAATGAAATAATAAGTAAATTGCATGAGAAGGCTTTGAATTTTTGTCGTTGCTAGGCTTTGAAGAGCTGGTTAAAGATGTGTAGCTATGGATTTCCCCACTTTTGAGAGTAAGGTGGAAATTAATTTTTTTAAAAAACGTTGTTTCTTTAACCTTTATTTTTCTAGAAGTTTCTGACTGAATGACTGTCCAGAACAGAAGTATACAGGTTGAAGTGAGATAATATCAGTGGTTACATTTGCACAACACCCTACCTGAATTCACCTTTGAGAAGAAAAGTGAGGAAACCTTGTCTTCATCTCTGTGGGGAGAGGGCAGAGGAATAAAAGTAGCATTAAAAGATCGCTCCAGACTGTAGAGATCTTATTCGTATTGGACAGTCAAAGTGATAAACTCTTCTCTTGATTCAAACATAATATATTTGATTCAAGAGACATTTGTTTTGAAATATCCTTTTAGTGCTCTAGTAGGAATTTGAATTCTAGCAGTTGTTATCTTCAAATGAGTTTTAGACAATATATTTGTGTTTGTAGAATCATAGCTTTCATCTGTCCCTCATCTTTCTCTCATTTGAATTTGAGAGGTATCTCTTCAACATGACTGTCCAGACTATTTTAGCCTTCTAAAACTAACTTTACTTTCGCCATTTCTCCAAGGATTGTCATCTACGTGGGGCTTTTTGCTGTAATCCGTATAGAGAAGAAGCCCTGTATAGCTTAATTAAAAATTCATTGCCATTTTATGTTTGACAAAAAGCTAAACAATGCATTAGACTAAATTGTCCATTACACTTTTATGCAAGACAGTGTAATTACGTGAAAAAAAGCCTTAACAGTAAGAATAAAATTTATCATAGGATAGTGCTAATGCATTTATATGCAATGAGAGTCAGTTTAATTATAGTACATTTAAGATCAGTATGCCAAGGGCAATAAACTTTATAACAACATACGAAAGTTTAATAAGCATGAAACATCATAAGAACAATGTAGACTAAACCTTCCTCGTATCCGAAAAGCTGAAATGCAAAGAAGTTTTTATTTATTGCCTCAGGTAGAAAAGTCTGTAGAAACAGATAAGTGATGACAAAGCTTTGATGTTAATAAACCCAAATGGAAGTAAAAATCAAAGTGTGTAAATGGCTGGGTTATAAAAAGAAAGATGACAGAGTTATACCCTGTAATTATGTGTAATTTGTGCTTTTGGTGCAGCTATTTGTCCTGCATGAATGCGAGGTTGTCTTATGTTTTCTTGTCCCTGTATAATAGAGCTGCAGAACGGGCACAGCCCACTTAAAACCTCCCTAGGATTTTTTTTCAATAAGTATTTGAAAGCACTGTACATACTGATCCCCTTCTGGGAGCACTGTAGCCAGTTTGCCTTTCCTAGTACTTGAAAATAATCATAAGCTGAGTGTTTATAAAACACTTCCAGCTAGAAACCAAGAAATGATTTTAGAAAAAATGCAACCAAATGACAACATTAATTTCTACCTTGAGTATAAATCACGGACTTATGTGTCATACAAGTAAATTACATCAAAACTAGAAAATAATTAATCCAGTTAAATTATTTAAGGAGTTGTTCTGTTTAGCAGCTGGTTGTCTCATCCATATTTTAAACTGTTGTAGAACAACTTGCTATTAATTAAATAATTTAATTTAATTGATTCCTGTCTTTGTTTTATGGTATCTCTACATGAGACATCAAATTTTCAGTGCTGAAACCTCTTTTACAACCATCTCTTGCTGCCATGTACTGTGAAAATTTAGAATAAATCTTTTCTTTGACTTTCTATGTTGCAAAGAAACAGAAAATGGCTTGATATGGGGAGAAAACAACAGATTTTACTAAAGGCTATATTTCTGTACAGGTATCAGTTTTTGAACTTTTCAGTTTAGAAATAATTTCTGTATTTGTAGACATGCTACATTCTCTGTGTCTTTCTGAAATTACTGCAAGGTTTGATACTGTTGTTTGGTTTTGATCTCTGATGTAAAGTTCACAGCTCTCATTTGATGGGATGTGAAATACCCTCGCAGAGCACCTTTCACTGAGCTGCAATACATGACTAATGTTGTAAATCCATGAAACGCAATGCAAGTGCTCCTGCACTGCAAAGCCACCTGGTGAAGCTTGTAGTTCTCTTGTACATAAAAATGCATGAAACAAAATGAGAAAAATTAGTATGATTCCTTTTTATCTTGACCTAAAGGTATATTTTCTTCATCTGTCTTGTCTCCTTTTTTATTTGAAATTTGAGTCTGACGTTCAGAAGTTCTCAAATTATTTCTGTAAATGCTGCAGCATGGTGGCATGGCAGTGTTCACTGGTGGCATGAGGTGGCCTTCTGCCTCTTGTGGGTATCCTTCTGAATTCTGAAGGGGCATTTGCTTGTCCTGCAGGGCAGAAATCTCCCCTTTTTTTTCTAATTGTCTTTCCAGTTCATGAAGTCTTTTTCATTAATTTTGCCCTCAAGGACAAACTCCCTGGTGGGGAAAAGGGCTCTCTGATGATTCAGACATTTCCTTTCTGTTTGGGCTGGTGGGGCTGTAAATTCCTTTTCTGGGGGTCTGCGCTCATTCAAGGCTGAGGGATTCCCTCTTCCCACTCCAGTGTCACTCCTAACCGGTTATATGCCTCTCTTCCTACTGATGTCATGCCTTGCTCTAGAACTGCTACAGCTATATTGGGGAAAAGGATTTGGCAAGTCTGTACTTTCTTCTGCTATTAAAGGAATAATCTTATTGTTATAAAACCAGTTATGTAAGTGTTTCATTTTAGAGGTCACATTTTGGTAAGCTAAAAAGGTTGGCTAAAATTTCTGAACGCCTACATGGGATATTATTTAAATAAAATTTAGAAAGTGCAAATCCTCAAAGAGTGTTTTAACTTCTGCCCATGCTGTGAATACTTTAAAATATCTTCATAAGATTTAAGTGAAAAGTCATAGTATAGGAATAAGATGCTACTGAAGTAATTTCATCTTTTCTGTCAAGAAGTGCAATTCAGTACCATTTCAAACCCCTGTGGGCTGTGATGAGAGTAGAACTTCTGATAGGAATTGAGTAACAGTCCTGTGATTTAGTAGTTATAAAAGTAGATGCCTGGAGACAAGTTTTAAACTATTTTTTCCCATCACCGTAGGATTTCTGCAGCCTTAAAACTTCAGGAAAAATTTAGGAAACCTTGCATACTGTGTATGTTCAACAAGTGCCAAAGGTACACATTTTTCTACCTTACCTGTAAAACCATTTTGTCTCTTAAATATGTGCTGATCATTATGTGGTTTTTCAAGTAAATGTGATATTATTAGTGACACATGAATGAATATTTCTCTTACTGTCTCAGAAGTGAGGCTATGCTGATCTCTGGTAGGGTTCTATAAGTGTGATTCATGCTGATCAATTACTGAAAGACTTTCTGTTTTCCTCCTTTCCATGTCATTGAGATCCATCTTGTAAGCTGCATTTTCTAACTGCAGTGGAATGAAAAGATGTGACCTGTACTTCTCTCATAAGGCAAGCGGTAGAGCCATGCTCCAAATGGCTCAGTGCATTGTCTTTTCTCCAGCTAACAATGTGAGTTAAGCTCTCCTGGGTGGACTTACTTAAATCTGTTTCTTGGGCCCAGATATCTGCTCAAAATCACTGCTATTCTTGAAGTGCTGGTGCTTGTTGAAAATTATCACAATTTCAGTCCCACTGGCACTTTTCACTGCTAACCAGATGACAACTCATGTTTTCTTAAGCCTACAGTCTGTAGCCATAAAATTATATCTTTGCTTAAGGTCAGTATTTCCCTCTGTGTTTCTGATGCTTATTTGCTTTCCTCTTTTGCTTACCCTTTCCCCTCAGTTAATTATAAACTTCTTTCACGACTCTAAACTCTCCGGATCTGTCAGAATGGAAGTTCTCACCCTCTCCAGACTATTCTAAGCCAGGGTCAGTTTTCACCGGAACCATCTCCCACACCACCCAACAGAGGTGGGAATATGAGGCAGACAATACCTGGACCTCCTCTGGGGCTGAGCAAAGCCATGACCCTTCCAGTTGTGCCGGCTGCCACCTTTGTGTCAAGGTGGTGTGAAGTGCACAGTGTGGCTTCCTAGCCAGACACCATACCTCTGCAATTCTTCTGCTCAGACCCGGTAAGGAGTGCTTTGGAGGAATCGTTAATAATTGATTTGGGACTTCCAAGTAGTCTTGCTGTAGAGAATTTGATTTGTCTGTCATTTCCCTGAAATCATTATGTTGTGGGGAAAAAAATCTGAAAACTCTTTTTTCTGAGTTTTTAGTCTGAGGTGAATGAGCTTGTGGAATTTCTTTTTAATTCCAGTATGTAAACCAGAATTTTTTTCTTGTTTTTGAGTGGTGCCATTTCAAATTAAAGCATAGTTAATTCTGAATAAAGAGTGTGTAAGATTTCCAGTGTTTGGAAAAAATGCTACCCTGTACATCTGAAGTGTTTGACAGCTATGAAATTTTTGTATGGTTTCTTCCTAAATTGGTTTATACACAGTATGATAGTAATGTACTCTGTTAAAACTGATTATTTCCATTGTCCTCTGACTCTGTTGAGGTGCTGCTACTTGTTAATAACTGGGAAGATGTCTTGAGATGAAGGAAGAATTGGAATTCCTCTGTGCAGAATTGTAGCTTTGCTTAGAGACTTAATTTTCATTTTTAATAATTGTAACACTAATCTAGATGTGTGGTTACAAAGATTTTTTTTTATAATGATTGGAAGAAGTGTATGTAGACTAGAACTAGGATAGTGCAATAAATTATCCTTTTTTCAAATATTTAACTGCAATTATGTTAGATTTATAGATAGGATAAATTTTCTTTCTAGTTGCTCTCTCTCTCTTGGAGCCTATACCAGTTCTGGAGTTATTTGCCTCTTTTTGTTGGTGTAGTTTTTTGAGTCATTAATTTGATGGATGTCAAAGCCCTGTGTTTGTTTAAAGTGTAATAACATCTTTATTTGAGATGAGGATGTTTTCATCTGGAAATGACAGAAGACATATTTGTGTTCTCTAAAGCACTTTTGCTTCAAGTAATGACTTTTGTTCTAACTGGTACTTTGGGAGTATGGTTACACCAGTGGCTGCAATATAGTAAATCAGTTCCCTCCAAAAGATAATGATTGCTCTAAATCAGACCTGCTTAGAATATCATATCAGTTAGATGAAGACTGCTGCAGTCCCTGGATGAGTGGAAGGAATAAAGTTACTCTTTGTCAGGGAAGCCTTAATTGTTTTAGGCCCAAGAATAGAAAGTGTCTACTTAGGAGACTAGCAGGAGCTGAAGAAGTGTGGTTGACTTACCGGTTGTGACTCAGTGGTAACCTGCTTGTGTTGCTTCAGATAGTTGTGGATTTGATGAGTAAAATTAAATGTATACTAATTAAATTCAAATTTTGTGCTTTTTCTTTTTGCTGTATTTTCTGTCATTATACATGTGTATTTGCATTACAGATGTAGTAGAGAAAGTTCAGTAAAAGTTGATTTGAGTAAGGATTCATTTGATTCCCTTAAAAGTTCTAGGTATGAAGTTTTACAGTTGATATATAGTTTGGTTTTTCTTAAGTGTGCTGATTTTAGAAAAATCAAAATACGTGTTCTGGAGCAGATAGGCAGGTAAGTTGAAACTATCTAGCAGTTACAATGGAGAATTTCAGGTTATATGAAGGATTCTTCTAAAATGTGTCACAGTTTTAAATTTTTTTAATAAAATTAAAGACTTGAAATTGTGCAAAACCACAATGTGATTTATTTCACAACATTCATATACTGAAGCATTAGAGTTCTATATAGACAATCCAGCAAAATAAACTTAAATAACTTTAATATTGTACATCTCTGCATATGTGTATATATGTTCATGCTTTCACATTGGAACCTGCTGAGAAAAAAGGCAGGAAGCTTCCCATGGCTGTTGTGCATTGTCCCAGTAATATGCATGCTGTGGAGGAAACACGTGACTAAGTATGTATAGATTGGTGTGGTGGTTGTCTTACCTGCCTTTCCTGTTGAGATCGTTAAGAAAAGGGTTAGGTTTTCTTTGTTTAAATTAAAATCCTGTCCCGTTCTAGAAGCATAAACTTTTGTATGAAAATTGCACTGTCATTTTTCCAGTAGGCTCTAATGCGGCTTTTTCATGCTTTGATGTCAGTGTTTTGTTCCCAGACTGTGACCCGAGATACTGTAAAAATGGACTGACAATAGTCTTTTCAGAGCACCTTTTATTTGTTTTGGTTATGAGAAATTTTTTTTCATTGTTTCAGGAGGAAAGCACCTCTTTTCATCATTTAGACTACTGTGTAATTCCTTTATTTATGTTTTACAGTGTCTTTGGATAGAATCCTGGTGAATTCTTATGACATTTTTACATCTGGGCTTATGATATTTAGGTCTTTTTAAAATCAGCTTTCAGAATTCTTGTTTTACTCAGTTGCTTCTATCTGCAAGTTTTTAATCAGCTGTAAGTATTCTATTCTGCTTTTTAAAACAAAAACAATTTTGTCCCTTTAAATGGAAGTGAGAAAAGCATTATATAATTGCTGAGGTTTTTTAGCTCAAATCCTAGCTTTTCTGTGCCCATTGAAAGCGTCAAGCAAAACATAACGACCTTGATGATTTCTGACAAACAAGTGAGGGTTACTTATGGCAAGCCAGCATTGTTGAATTAGAAGCTATATTCCAAGGCTGCTTGTAAGTCTTCACAAATCCTATCACAATGGAAGCTATGGAGTAACAAAAATATTGTGAAACAAATGCCTCCTGGGTGGCTAATTATTGGCATTCTTTCCTTTTTCCCTCAAAGGGAAGCTCTGTATCTTCCCTGTAAAATGCTGTCTGACTCAACAGCAAGAATGTTTTTGGGGTGGGAAGCTGAAATCTCTTCAGTGGTTTATTTTGGGGGGTTTTCTTATTTATGCTTTTATTTTATTTTTAAAAAGTAGTTCTTAAAAGGAACTTCATGAAATCCTTACTGTCATGAAAGACTGTTAATACCTTGGCTTTCTCTATTACAAATATCATGTAAACAGTTATTGCATTGTTTGTGCCATTTCATGGATGTTGTTCCAGTTTGAAGTAAATGTTGAATTCAAAAGAACAGTTAATACACATTCCTAATTTCACACATTTTGTTTAGATGAGCTAATGGAGTAAGAGAACTTTTCAATTTATTATGCTTTCTTTTTAAGTGAATGCCAAAGCTTTTCTTCTGATTTGAAGAACTTATGATCATATTACTGTTTCTCATGTGCTATTTATTTCCTTTCTGTGAGCATTCCTGTATCAGCTTGATTATTAAAAGCTTTAGATATCATAATGCTGATTAGAAAATTACAATAGTGTAATTGCGTTCTCCTCATCATGGAAAAGTGGCAGTTCTTAGAGAAGGAAGGAATAAAAGTCCAATTTATGCCTTCCTATGTCTGCCTGTAGGTGGTTCATTTTATAGAAGCTTTTCAATGGGCATGAAAAATGACAACCTTAAAGTTGAGAAAAAATTAGAAACATAGAAAATAAACTCTCTCTAGGAACTGTAAATCTGAAGGAAGTAAAATAAATTTCCCCAAAGGATGCTTTTCCATTGGCCATGCCAGTCACTAGATCCTTTCTCACTCAGTTATTTCTAATAGGCCGTTGCTAATGTTCCATTAACTTCAGCTCTTTGCAGAATCTGGGGAAAGATCACTGTAAATGTGAACAATAACCACCTCTGGTGATACCTTGATGGCCTGACTTTCTATTTTTGGCTTTCTTTTGTTGTGTTGTGCTTCCTTAGGAGATTAGAAATGCATTATCGTGCATCTGTTCTTCCTTCTTTGTGGAAGCTGTCAGTCCAATACTTGGATTAAGGTTATGACTTGGAGGAAGAGATTATTTATTGTTAGGGAGGAGTGAATCTATTCTCTTCTGACCATGCTGCATAAAGCTTTTGATACAGCATTTTCTTGTCATGATTTTTCAACCCCCCTGGAGAACTAAAACAAAAAGACAGTGATCCAACATTTCTGACATTAGAGATCTGAAGTCTGTCTGTGTTACACATAGCTTTGGTACATTTCTGGGCATTCAGGGAGCTTTTCATTATGTTACTTTTCTTAGTCCTAGGATAGTGAAGGACAGAAGTGTTTTTTACTGCATGGTAACAAGTGTTTTTCTTGTTCCGGGAATGTGCAATATTTGTCGTAAATCTGTTTTAAACAAAAAAAAAAAAAAAAAAAAAAGCCATCATGTGTTTTATAAGAAAAGCTTAGTGACACAAGTGTGATCACATCATTGGCTTGTTCAAAACTGCATCAAAGGAAGAGGATTTAGTTGTAACTTTGCAGAGTAAAACAGCTCGCCTCATCAGCAGAAAGCTGTCATAGAGCGACAAAAACCAATGGCTTGCTGCTGTGAAAAGTCTTGCAACTTCTTACTTACATATTTTTGACATTAATGAGAAACAGGTTTATAATTCATAATGGTAATTCACTAGTGTAATTTTAGAATATGTAAGTAAAAACCCTTTCTTTAATGCAAATAGTGATTTTCAGTATTTATTTAAAAATCCACAATCAGTTTACCGTGTGTTCATTTTTTAAGAATATTAGGTTTATTTTTCTCGCTTCCCTTAATAGTGTGTATCTATGTGTGTATATATATATTTTTAAATGAAAGCATTGCTGCTTGTCCAAATGTGTATGTTATAGCTAAGACTGGTGCTTAGTAGTCTTGGAGCAGTACTTCAAAATCAGCCAGGCTTGTAATTTTTTTATACATTAATAAAAATTAAATTGGTTCTCTGATCTATAATCAGGATAAATCCACTGACTTATCTGAGTTTTCTGATTTATGCTAGCTTCACCTGGTTTACAAAAGAGAAAAATTTAGCAGAGACTAGCTAGCAAAAAATGGGAGAAGGCAGGTGGGACAAAATTTAAATGTTCTACAGCCACTTTGAAGATCAAATATTAAAAAGCAGAAGGCCAAATCAGGAAACCTGACCTAACTTTGGAATGCAGAATATGGGGAATATGCAAAAATTGCCTAGAAATTTTTCTGTGCTATGTCATTGAGAGAGACCAATCTGTGTGTATACACAGAACATCATTTTTATACTTAATGTTCAAATGTGGTAAAACAACTCAGCTAAGAAAGCATGCTAGAAGGCTTTTTTGCAAAAGAGATCTTCAAATTATGTTTAATCCCTGTCTGCTTAAGTTCTGGTTAAACTAAGTGAGCATAAGTGTGTCTGTAGGGCTGAGCACAGACTTAAGTGTTTTGTCAAATGGAAAGAGACTTTAACAAGTTTTGCATGTGTTTCATTGTTCTGATCTGCCATGATCTGCTGAGTACCTGTATTCCTGAGTCTAGTAAACACCAAGCTGTTATGTTGGAGATGAAGGGTCAAAGGTGTTTGGCTTTAAGTTCTTACATTCTCTTCACATTCTGTAGCAATAGGCTGCCTTTGCAGTATTAAAAAGCAGAAATGGAAACCTGGCAAAGTGTGTGGTATTCCTATAAACTGCTGCCCTCAAGACTTCTCAACTGAAATGTCATCATCAAACATCAATATTTACAGAGCTAAGTAGAAAATAAGTTAATGAGTGAAAACAGAAGAACTTAAAATCCCTTTTCAGCCTCTTCGACATTTAAATACTTTTCTAAAATTTAGGGAGCTGTGCTTGCACACAAGCATTAGAGTAGTTGGTGAAGCTTGATGTAAGCAAACAGTCCTGCTAAATTGCTTGGAAAAATGGGGTGATGGGTTGGTATGGAGTTGGGAGCACATTCACAAGAAACTTGAAAAACAGTAATAATTTGATATGTAGTCATACTATTCCTTTAAATATTTAAGTGATAAAATGATACCCTGTATTGAATGTTCCCGCTCTCTCTGTGTGTTGTGTATATGTACATACGTGAAGCGCAGTACACACGCAATAGAGTGTATGTGTTTGTGTACACACACACATGTATATGAAAATCCCAAACTGGGTATGTGGGGTTCTTCTTCCAGTAGTTAAAATTCACCCATTTGGGTACATTTCATCTCCTCCTTCTCCTCCCACCCTTCTCCCCCCAATAGTTTCTTCCTTCCGTATTACCAAATGAAATGTATCTGTTCCAAGGAAGGACCATATCAAAACCAGTGATGATCCCTTTGCAGAAGTAATATAGCTGTCAAAAGTATTAATCATTTGATTAATACATTGGTTATTCATTTATTTTTGACCTTGGAAAGTAAGAAATTGTGGTTATCCTGAAGAAGGATTTCTTATTATTTTAAGTGATAACAGTTTTCAGACTAAAAAGACACAAAAATTGAGTTAGGAGCAAGACATTTAGAAGTAACTGATTCAAGTGGATAGCTATTGTGAAATGTAGTCATTTCACTGCCACCCACTCCTGCTTGTAGCTGCTGTTGATCATTAAAATTTTTAACAAATTTCCCAGCTGCTGATGCTGTTAACCAAGGTAATATACCCTCTGTTAAGCTGTAATTGGACTCTCCCTGCATCTTCCCTTTCAACATTTTGAATTCTGTTAAACTTTATTAAACTTGTGACACCCTGTGGCGGTGGTGAGCCATTGCATATTATGTACACTGGAAAAAGAGGTATTCTGGACACCCTTTTGTGGTCTAGCCTTCCCTTGTCAAAACTAGTGACTGCAGATGACTTTTGGCCTCCCAGAACACTACCCTCAGAGGCAGGACTAGAAGTCATGCTTATTTGCAGCATACTGCATTTTACAAATGGATTTATTTGCTGGACCAAGCAGACACGCTGTGTTTCCACAGATTTAGTTTGAAACTGCCTTTTTATCACTGACATTTCTGAAACAGCCATATGTCTGCGTGCACAGCAGCAGTCCAGGAAACATCAAGGAGAACAGCAAGGACAAGCAAATATTTCTGAAAGGCATGGTCTTCACTGAGCTTTGTTTTGTCATAAACCCTCAAAGTTATTTCATAAAGCCACTGGTTTAGCAATATTTGTTGTATTATCAACTAATTGAGTAAGGTAGCTAAGACATGCAGCGTCTTACGGACTTTGAGATCATTATATTTACAGTGCTCTTTAGGGATTTGTGAAGGAGATGGTTACAACCACTTAGGATGTGTATTAGCAGACATTAGAGGTTGGGTCCTTGTGACCAACTCTTTAACACATCCTGAAATATTCACCATAATGTTTGAACCTCTCCACTATAAAAAAATGTTTGCCTCCCTAAACTGTGTTTTGCTGAAGCACATTAGTTTGTGAAAGTGCTGTATTATCATCTGCTAATAACTGTTTATTGGTGATTTAATGATTTTGCTTTATATCCCTCCTAACAGAAAAGGCAGTGGGATGTGGTTTAGTGCCTTCATGGTTAAACCGTGGTGTTCTGATACAATGTGGTAAAGTACCTGGCATTTTTTGCAGATAAATATTTAGCTCTCACAGAGGACAGATAACTTGTGGCATTTATGTGTCTGCATGCACACAGGTACTTATTTATACATATATGCCTACTTTTAAGTACTACTGCAACAGTTGTGCCCTGACTCTTCTATGGGGCATCATTAAAATTAATGGACTTCTGAAGTCACAGATGCTTGCAGCTTCCAGGTAGCTCCAGTGGCTTTGCTGGTGGATAAGGTTACCTAACTTTTCTCTTTACAAGCCTGTTTCCAGTTGTTCACAAGTGTAAAAATGTAACTGCTCACTCTGAAATTCTCTGTGCCGGGAGTCAGCCTTAGCTGGATTTTTCTGAAACTGTTCAGTGAAGGTATGGAAGGTATGGGCACCTTAGAGTCCTATCACTCCATCTTACGTTTAAGAAGGAAGGCTGAGTTATGACTGAACTAGTAGTTATACCTAAGGAATTTTTCTAAGTCTGTGATTTTGAGGCCTTAATGTTCAACACAGCATTTATACTACAGTATAAAATGTAGTAAGTAGAAATATGAGTAATCAAGATATTGATTGAGGGCAAAGCTTGAATTAACTGTGGTAGGTGGTTGGGTTGGTTTTTTTAAAAAATCACAGAAGAGTCGAGAAGATGACACTGGACAAAACATTAAGCACAATTCACAATCTTGTTGTTTTTCACCCTGAATGTAGATTGATTTCTTTATCCTTAGGATTACTTTCCTCTCATGAGCAGAGGAGAGCACATTCTGTGCCAGGGATATAGATTCTTCATTACAGCAGTGTTTTTGTCTTACGTGGTTAACACAACTGACAATCAGTTTTTCTGTTGACAAGTACATAACTATGAGGGGAGGATTTTACTGGTTTTATCACTAAATATTATTTTGACTATGATAGTAGGTACTTATAGGTGCATTAGGTGATGGTATAGCTGTGTTTTGTCCACTTTTTCATTTTTGTACTGCAAGAAGTTACTGTGCAATATCTGTATCCTCTCAGAAGAGATCTTTTCCTGCTGGGAGTATTTTTCTTGGGCAAATCTTATCCTTAGGCTGATTAGGGTGTGAGAGCAGAAGTGCTAAAGTTCTACTCAGAGCAGAAGTGCTAAAGTTTCTGGTTTTATGTAGTTAAGCATGTTGGGCTATGGCCTCTTCTCTTGGCCTAGCAAGGTGATGTATTTTGCATTTCTGTTGCAGTGCCTAGGGAGCTGACCTCAAAGCAGGACTATATCAAGGGGTGGTTTGGTGAAGGGAGGAGGTTGCTCTCTTTGTAGCAGAGATCAGACAGGAAGTTTGTAGTTTGGATTCAGATGATGGAGAGAATAATTTTGTGTGTCTGGTTCCAGTATAACTGCTGCTGCAGTTACCTAGAAAGTCATTCTTGAGGTGGTCCATCAAGAAATGGTGTTCTGCTCTGTGTTTTGAAGAAAGTTAGTTGTTAATCTTTGGACTCCTGATTTCTGTGCCTTAGAGTGTGTCAAAAATGGCTATGACATATTTGATTATAGAAGAGGAGAACTGCTTGGTAGTAAGTCTTAGGTGATTCCCATCCTTGAATTGCACTCATGTATTAGTGCAGTGAAAACCATAAAATAGCTCTTATATTCTGAACCTTGCTGGAGGTAAGCTGTGTGGCAGTTCATTTTATTAAAATCTGAAATAACAAAGAAAAAATTATTAATAAGGTGCAATGTATTTTCCATTGGCACATACTCTATTCTTGTTTGAAATATCTTTAGCATAATTCCTTTCTTGATGACTTAAGGATCTACCTTTCGTTTCCTCTCTATTCAGGGAAGACTGGGTTAAGTTGCAAGGCTTTTTAAACTTCTTAGATTGCTTTCCAATTAGTCAGTATTTAAAAAAAAATTACAGGCACTGATTCTGCTACCATACTTTCAGCCATGATGTAATTTCTAATAAACATATAAATTCTGATAAGCTCAGAACAGGTGAACATTGTTACCTGATATTTTACTTTTTTCATCTATCAAATTGGATTTGTGCTTATGGTTTTAGATTAAGTACTGATTTTTTGTTAAAATCATTTTGTAAATAGCTGATAGAGTTGAGTTTTTCTGAAGTTTTTTGTGATTGTCTAAAGATTAATAATCACAGACATTTTTTAAATGGCTAGCTGGCTTATTTCTAGCATGGTTTCTTTTGCAGATGGCTTTTGAAAGCTCTCTGTATTTAAAACCTTAGCATGGATTTAGAATGACTTTGAAATATTTTTCAAGGTGGCAGGATAGAAAGAGTGTGACTTGACTACTTAATCTCTAGCTGAGGCCAAGGGTTCCTTTTACATAATCCCATCATTCTTACACTATGTTAATGCAATGGACAGAGTAAGTGACCAATGGTTGCAAAAAAAAGTTATGATTAACCAATCCCTCATAAATTGGACTGTAGTATACAAGAAGTTGTTTTTGAAGAGCTTTGTTATTGGTAAATTTAAATGCCCTTGTCCTTTTTTTTAAAATTATTATTTCCTTTTTTTGGTTACAGATTACAATTAGCCTAACATTACATTGAAGGTGAAATAAATAAATAGCATTCATGTTCCTTTCACTATCTTTTTTGCAACCTGGTAGCAGAAACTGAACCATCAACATACTGTAAAATAACCATAAATAGTACTTCAAATAGTGTGTTGCATCTGCTATTATATTTTATATAAACAAAAAAAAAGGACTATTTTCTAGTGTAATTGTAACTGCAAGCTGAAATGTAAAATATTTAATTTTGCAGATTTGTATGTTTAGTTGTGCATCATAGTTTTTTGTTTAGTTTTAGACAAAAGTCTGCAATGCAGTTTTCACTGTACCTCAGTCATAACTAACTTTAGTAAAAGTTTGTTTTGCCAGATCATTTCTGTGAATCTAAGTCACAATCAATATGCTGAAAATTGTCTAGAGAAAAGATAACCACATGAACCTTGAAAATCAGTTCTACAAAGGTGATTGAATATTTGCTTTTCCTGTAAAGATCAAACTTCCTCTACTAATTCCCATATAATCCCTGTGTAGTTAAATAGCACGGTAGTTATAACATGCTTGAAATGTATGCAAGGCATACAGCCCAAAAGTTTTAACTTAATAACAGAAGGATCAAAGGACTTCGTTGACATAATTTTATTTTAAAATAAAACATGATACAGACATAAATGTTAGTATAAGTAAAAGGCTTTTACAGCATGCATTTTAGATATTTTATATTGTAGATTAAAATCAGTTCTCCTTGTCTCAGCCAGAGAAAGAAATCTTGCACACCTTCATTGTCCCGAAAACAAATGTTGTGGTTTCAGTTTGTTCTCTAGTTGATGTCTGTACTAAAGAACAGTGCTTTGAGGAAGGGGAGGTAGATGATCTGTCACCTGCAGCTTCGTTCTCTCTCTGCAGAAATAAAGTATCTATGTTTAAAAATGTGCTTTGATGTTTTAAAAATTACTCTTAGCAGAGGGATCTTTATGTTTTTAACTTGCCATGTAACTCAAGTAACTGTGTTGCTGTAGGGTACTGAAAATAAGGGGAGCTGTAATATCCCATTAGCAATTTGAGTGAGTTATAAAGCCAGATCAGTGGCTTTTGCCTGAAATTTGCCTTTTGAGTACAAGTTGTGTGGGCTTGCACAATTGGCTTCTGGTCTTTAGATGACTCCTGCTAAGACGAACTAAATCACACATCTACTTATGGATATAGACTTTAAGTGGTGTCCCATTTTGGTTCATTTTAAATGACATGCTACGTTTGTAGAAAGTTTCCATCCACTTTTTACAGGCTGCTGTTCTGAAATGTCAAATTAAAAAATAGCTTCTGCTGCGGTGAGGTGTATTTAATCCCAGTTCTTAGAGATTTTCAATTTCTTGAAGTGGACCATATCATTAACATTGACACATTTTCTTTTTCAAGTTAATGCAGTGTCAAGTTTGTGCTTTAATATTTAAATTAAATACCTCCTATCAGACATTCAGAAAGCCAGCTTTCAGTATTGAAGGTGTGAAGTGATACATCAGTGTGGAAATTCACTTTACTGCAATATTTTTCTCTGCTTTACCAACTAATATATCACATATGCAGTTGATTAATTCCCAGGTTTTGTAGTTTAGTTACGTTTTTATCCTGCTAGAGCATAATGTTCACATTATTCTTTTAAGTAATGGTCGTGTGTGAAAATAGTGCTAACCATTTCCCGGTAGAAAATTGTTTGCCGGGAAGAGAGGAAAGGATATTAATTGCTTGGAGCACAGTGGTGTCTATCAGGCACATAGGTCTGATATTTAATTTTGTTTTTTCATTTTCCAAGCTAGGTCTTTACCTGCCTGTCAATTTTCCTTTTGTAGTATGTTTGAAAAATAGGTATTGTTCTTCACTCATGCTTAGCTTCCTATATTCTTCAGGCAGAATATTGTGCTGGTTTGATAAGGGTTTTTTTAAATCACTCAAATTTTAGTTAGCCAAACTATACAGTCATTTGGATAGTAATTCACAGTTGGTGACTGGGCCCTTAGAAGCTGGTAAAACATGCTGGCTTTTTTATAATGTAATTGTTAGTAATGGAAACTAAATTAATCCGGAAAAATGGATTTTCATTTTTCATTATATTTAACATATAAGACATGTAAAAATATTCTATATTCAATATAGTAGATGTTTATAATGTTATTTTCTTTTCTCTTGAGTAAAGGAGAGCGTTTTTAGTATCCAAGCACAGTATGTTCCTGTTTTTATAGCAGGTCAAAAAAAGGGTGCAGCACTTTTTCCATAGTTAGTGTAAATTACTTGCCACTTGGAACTACTGGAAATTTCAGATCATTCAGGATAAACAGCAGTGAACTGATCTTGTCTGGGTTTAGCTTGAGCTTTCTCTTGAAGTTCAATGGAGCAATGCTTCGCAAGGAAGCCACAAATCTTGAATCTTTTTAGCAACAGAAACAACATTTCTATATGCAAAAAAGATTTGCCCAAATTATTTTGTGATAAATGGAAGATAAGTAAATTGTTGTACTGAATATCATTTCAGTCTGATGTCATTTTATCAGTCCATCATTTCATTTGTAATATCCATGTAATATGCTTTTCTAGTGCTGATTAAGCTGTGCTGTTGTATTTTGCATGCACTTTTTTTCTTCTCATCCTGCTACTTTTCCAGGCTTTCATCCCTTCCCTCCCAAATTTTCTTCTCTCTCTAGCTATTTTCTACTCATAAATAAAACACCTCTTCCAGTTTGAACCTAGGTTTGAGCATACCTGTAAGATTATTGTGATGAAATGGAATACATTATTGTTTTCATGTTAAAAAATTAAAATCAACTAGTAATTAGAAGTTCAATTCTTCACACTTCAGCTTGTGCACTTGGCCAATCCAGAAAATAACTATTGACGTTCTGTTAGTTTGAATGTTTGCAACTAAAAAGGGAAAATGAAGCAATTTGGCTGTATGTGCTCTGTTTAAAAAAATGACAACTTGTGTTGGATTCTGATAATTCAAAATATTACACAGATAAGTTTTTCTCTAATAGGAAAGTTGAAGTAAAGCTTTAGAAAACATCACAGAGAAACCCTGCTTCAACAAGTCAGATGACAGAATAGTTTCCTTCATTTCCTAAGCAAGGAGATGGATAGAGAAAAAATCTGCATAGTGCAGAGTCTGGGCATTGTAAGGGATTGTGCAGATAATGTGTAACATGAAGCTGTTTCATTTGTATTCTCAGAGAAGTCCAGAGGTAATCAAAACTAGCTAACACAAGGAGTTTTGTTAAATTTATTAGGGGAAAAAAAAAAAAAAAGAGTAAGAGCCCTTAAGACTGCTTTGAAGTTTTGCTTGCACACAATATAGCATCATGATAGCCATCAGGTGTAATTGGGACAAAAGGGACTTTGATCTTCTTGTCATTCCAGAGTGGACCACCTTTTGAGGCAGGATCTCAACTCTTCTAGCTAACAGGTTCTCAGAGAAGGGATTAGCTTCAAATTTACTTCCAGATTGTGCTTGCTTATTTCAGACTTTCTTTGCATTGTTACTGCGTTGTCAGTTTTGTATTTGAAGACTTAACTCTTTGCTAGCATAAAATTTTTGGAGTTTTGCTTTGGGTGCATAATAGTTTAATAAAGAAACTGTTCTTAGATAAACATATAACTGGGATTGTAGCAGAATCTCTCCAGTGTCTGACATATTTTATGTCTGTTCTCAAAGCACTATTGCAAAACTCGGCAAAATTGGTTTTTACATTTTCAACACTCATTCCTGGGGTTGTATCTATCGCAAACAGTCTGCTGTTACTTTTCCTATCACAGAGTAAAATTCTTTGTTGCAATGTGTGAGAAATGTTTGCTTTCCTTATTGCTGCGTGAAAATATTCAAGTAGTAACCTGCCAGTGTCTTATAAGATATATACTTCACTACATGAAGGGTTCCCAAAATTCATGCCAATGAAAACTCAGGCACTAGTGGCTTTAGGAGGAGTCTCTGTCTTTGCCCTGCTCTGTGGACATCTGCAGGAGGGGCTGGTTACTCCATCCCGTCATCATCCTGCCCTTCAAATTCAGAACTACAAACTCACACACCTGGACTTACTCTGACTTGTTGGAGAAAGGTAGCTGCCAGTGTGAAAAAAGCTTTGTCTGCACACTTCAGGTGGTCCTGCTACCACTTGTGGTCTATGTGCATCAGGTTGGGCCCTTCAGTATTATGTTGAGTTAATTCAGCATTTAAATGTTCTACCTTGATGCCAACAAATTGAGAATATACAGCTTATCATTTTCTGTTAAAATGTCTCACTCCCTAGCATTGCCATTAGTTGTGTGTTGATGCAGAGAGGCTTGTAGCACATCTCTTTCTGAAAATATTCCCTGATACTACTTCTGGTAGCTGATCTTTCTTTCCTCCTCAGCATGTTTCCTTTACCCTAATCCCTTCTTACATCACCTATTGTGAAGGTTATCTGAGATTTATTTTCAAGTTCCAATACTGTTAGAGTTTGTAAAGTATTGTTTATTCCTCCAGATAAGGTTCTTTGAGTAAAGTTTGAAAGCTACAGTGTTATGGCTTGTTAATGTGTTCAAATAGTGAAATGTTAATTGCATTTTTCGTAGTAATTTATTGCAAAAGATGTGGTATAACACCATCTCTGTCTTTTCAGCTGAAGAGTCAGGATCTTTTCCATAGGTAACGCAGAAACTCCATGCAATTCATTTGTGTCTTCTATGACTGTGAAGAAACTATCCAAATATAAACATAAGCAGTGCTGTGCTTATCTTTCATTTTTCTAGATTTTCTGAAAGCATGTATCTCCAAGAATGGTTGGTCTCTTTTAGTCATTTAAATGAAGTGCTGAATGCTGAGCATGTAAGTGTGGGTGATAACTACATGTTTGCTGATCAAAGGAACTAGGGAGAGTGCAAGTCCAATAATGACTCAGATGATTTTTCATTATGAAGTCCCCAGGAGCCCTAGGCTTGATCAGACAAGATAATTGTGCTTTGAACACGTGTAAACTCACCCCGTTGTCCGTGTTTTCTTCAGATGCACCTAGTAGCTCATGAAAAAGATAAGCAAAGGTCTTAACAGGTCCTTTCCAATCAAGTTAGTTAATGTTCCTAATTTTTCTATTTCTCTCCACTGTTTAATTTTTCTTCTTTTTCTCCTTTCACTAAAAATGTTTCAGAAGGTGCAATGGAGATACATGGAGATATCTCCTCTCCTCCCCCTCCACCTCCATGATCTACTATAACTGTTCTTATTTGTTTCTGTGTGAGGATTTTTGTACTGTGTGGAGGTTTTTAAGACAGAGGTGTGTTTGCAACATATTATGGAAGACACAGAAGGAGTTCCTGTCCATTTCTGGCTATAGAAAGGAATTTAAAGACCGTGAGCATGTCAATCTTAGCTTTGTCCTTTGGGACCTTGGAAGAAGGCATGCTTTTTGTCAGATTTTGAAACTTGAAAATGGGTTATCACTGTCGAAGATAAGCTAAAAAGTAAAATATTCTATTCACAGTAATGATTATGGTACATCCTAATACATGTTCTCCAGTGAGTATGCTGCAATGCTCTGATGAAGCTGGGTGTACTTTTAGGGGCTTGGTAGAAGCTACCTTAGTGTTCTGGTGAGTGAGGTGTTTCAAAGCCAGTTTTCTTGCTTTCAACAGCATCCTATTGAATGCACTTGATTCCTTTTACCAAGTAACCTGTAAGTGCATCTTTTTTGATAGTGACATAGGTGTAAGAGCAGAATGTTGTCACTACTGCCCACATCTGCCCAGAGTCATCTCTCAGCTGGGACCAAAAATCACTTACCAACACTAAAGCCCCTGATGAGACTTTTTCCCTGCGTTTGCAGATACCATTGGAGTGCTCTTGCCCAATAGCCAAAAAAATCCCTTAAATCACTCATACATGAAACTTGAAGTTTGTACAGCTCCTTTGTTCCCACTAACAAAATGGCTGTGGGCTGGTGCAACCCAGTGTCTTGCAGTGTGCATGGATTCTCCTGCAGCTAAGACAGGGATAACTCCCATGGGCCAGAGGGCAGTGGTGCCACACATCTGTCAGTGTGTCTCTCTTCCTTTCATTGCCCAGGTCCCTGGGGTGATAGTGCTCAGCAGGGTGCAGTATTTTGTGTGCAATAGCAGGCTGCAGTTGTGTTAGTCCACTGACATCTCCACATTTGGAAGGACAATCATCATCTGCATATTCTGCTGAAATGTGTTTTTGCACTGGTGTGATGGGTTATGTTGACTCTTCCAGCAATGCAGTCAAAAATGGAACATTTAGTCATCCAGCACATTGCTTGGAGTCGCAGCTGATTGCCGCTATAGAGCTGTATTTACGCTGAGTTCCAGACAAATTGTGTCAAATAGTGAAAATGAAGGCAGCCTTCTAGTCAGAGGCATAGGTTATATTTATGATCAAGCATCTGAATTACCAAAGAAAGAATGACCTACTACTTAATTGTAACCCAGATAACCATAGTGGTCAACATATGGGTTTTATATATTTAGACTTTTAGAAAATATAGCATGTATATGACCTTAAAAATAAGTAAAAAAAAAAAAATCAGAAAAATCAAAAATCCTTTTCTCTGGACCATGAAAGTAGGAGTTAAAGCAGGACTTTCTGGTGTTTCTTGGGATTAGAAAGGTAGAGGGCAATATTAATTCTTGATACAATTCCTTTGGGGTTTGACCAAATTTATCTAAAACTGAGTAGTGCTTGCTTCTAGGATGTATTCTCACACTTCCATAAAGAATAACAAAACTTTTTAAATGCAGGAGCAAGTTGGAATAGGCATTCCCATTTTCTTCTCTCTCTGCAGCGCTACGACTACTGTGGTTGCTGTGACTTGGGTATTAGCTGTTGTCTATTCTTTTTCCTGGGTTATGGCAAGAAAGTGATAATGCTTAGTATTTTCATTTTCATCAACAAAGATTTCCTGCCTTTCCCAGGCAGCTGGAGTTATTAATGTCAGCCATAGTTTATGTATTATTATTATTATTATTATTTACCAACTTTTGTTGTTATGCTTCATTTCTTACAACACTTGGTTAGGAAGGAGTTAAGGCAGACATAGATTTATCAGAGGATAAATCAAATTTTGGGTGTCCAAATACTATGAGAAGTGAGACACCCATCATTCTCTACTGAAGCAAGGAGGAGTCAGGGGTAATAAAGTTCTTACTTTTTAGTCTGGATCTGGGAATTTGTCACAAGCATGTAGACAGTGAGTTCTGTGGGCTTTGAGCTAATGACCTGTCCATCATCTTAGGTGACCTTGCTTAACTGTTGTTTGACATTCAAAGAGAAATTTAAACTAATTTCAGATAAACTCATTTCTTCTGTTTGCTGCAGTGGCCAGAAGTTATTGACTCTATCTCCTTTCTTTATACTTCATCTTCTGAGAAATGAATTTTTATTTATCTTTCACTAGTGTGATTTTTGCCTCAGTATGGCTTTCAACTCCTTTTGGGGAGTTCTTGCACTTTATTTAACACCATAAGTACTTTAAAAAGTGGCACTAATGTCACACTTCAGTGCCCCTGCCAGAGGAAATGGTCTTTGCAGTTTATAAAGGGAGAGTGTAAAGGGGAAGTCAACCAGTCAATGAACAGCTCTGTTCATTGGTTGAACTTCTTCTGTTTGAAGATAACTTATACTTAGTGGTTTCTAATAAAAAGTTGAAGTGTTGGTTCATGTTTTCCTGTGTTACAAAAAAATAAAAAATTAAAAAACAACTAACCAAAACCTACCTGGAATTAATAAGAATGCAGCAGAAAACTGCTTCATCAAATATCAGACAACTGACGAGAATTAGAGTGAGATTCTGTAGCCTTAATGGATTTCTGGCAGAAGCTAGAAGTAATAATTAAGCTAAAAAGCTTGAAGTCATTTTATTTTGGTCTGTTTAAGCACAGAATGCCATTTCAAATTGTTAGGAATAAAAAGCAGAGCACATTTAATTTGGGAGTTTATGATTATTCTGCAGCATTTCTGTAGTGTAGGTAGAACTAGCATGTTGCCAAATGCTGATGCTCCACTGCATGCAGTCTTCAAAGTTAGTTCATGTTCCACACCATCTTTGTCAGCAAATCAGTGCAAGTTTACAAGTTTACTAAATTTAAATCAGGTTTTAGATTTAACTAGTATTTATTCTTTAAGTAATTTTTTTGAAATGCCACAGGAATGGCATCACAAACATATGAATATGGTTCTTTAAAACATGTCTTTGATAGTCTCAAGAGTGATATTGTTTTATGAAAGAGGAATTAAAGGCAGAGAATAAAGATTGGATGGAAGAAATAATGGAAATCTGTAAGTTCTGTTAAAGCTTTCTCTGAGCTGATAGCACAGAGAGTAGCCAGTGCCATAGCACTATTAGCCAGTGCTAAAATGTTTTCTGACTTGATAGCCTGAAGAGGGGCAAATGCTTGAACTTTGTTCTTTTGCAATGAAAGAAAAGCATGATTATATAGTGATGCTGGAAGCTTTCAGCTACTAGATGAGTCCAGTAACTTGCCCATTGAGGTAGAAGGTGGTATGGTATCATTTAAACTATGAGTTGTAACTCCACAAGCTTGGAAATGGAAATGGAAATACTTGTTGCACTAATACAGTGCAAAATTCTACATCAAGCTGTCAGAGTTTAAAAATTCACGAGGAAGTGGCAATTTAGGACTTCCTTTAAAGAAGGAGCAACTGTACATAAAGACCAGGCTGTATGAGTGGTAGCAACTTAAATGATTTATCTTACATGATTATCTGCCCTCCCCTCATTTGAGTGGTCTTATGTCCTTGAGCTGCTGTTGGCATGAGATGAGCAGAGACTCCTTTAACATTGCATCAGTAGTATAATTAGGAAGGAAAATTAAGATACTTGAAATATTACTAAAAATTGTCATGCAAAACACAGTGCTATTATTTGAAGTTCTGGTCGTTTTCTTGCAAATAGAATCTGGAAACAGCTGTTGACTACATGCTTAGATAGGTAGAGTTTGTGAATGTTTGGTGAACCTAGCTCCCATTTCCATCTTCAAGGGTTCACAGAAAGAAGCCATCAACTTGTCCCAGATCCTAGACAGAATATTGCTGGCTGTTCAAGGCTGAATATTGTACTTCAGGTAAGTGTGATTCAAAGTGGCAGGATAACATTTGGGAAAGTAAAAGGGGATTTTGTGACAGGTGGGGTTTTTTTATGGCAGCTGTATGAAGCTGGTCAGAAGTGTGGAGTGATCGAAGTAGTCCCAGCAGAGATGGATTATTGGAAAAATGCAAGTGAGGTGGGCAAAGCTGCCTGATAGATTTCAAAACCATATGATTAATTATACTGATCACATGCATATGGCTCCCATATAACTAATGTATATTTGTGTGCAGACATTTATCCTCCCCACCGCCCTTTTCATAGTAAAATTCAGAGCAGTGAATTAGGAACGATACAACCAGATACAAAAGGATTTAGAACTGTTTAGGTGACTGGGCCAGCAGCTGGCAAATGTGGTTCACTGTGGAAAAATGTAAAATAATTAGTCTGGGAGCAAGAAACCAGAGGAAACACAGTGTGTGCTGCAATGGAACAATCATTCAGCACACTGACTAGGAAAAGGATTTGAAGGTTATTGTGGAAAAATCATTGAAACCATGGGGCTTATGCACAGCTGCAAGAAAGTAAGTTACTAGGTTGTATCAGAGGGATAAAATACAAAATAAGAGACGATACAGTTACAGGAGTGTTAGGCTCCATCTGGAATACTGTACAGAGTATTGGTCAACGTGCCACACAAGAAATATAATGTCTGGGAAAGAGTGAGAAAGCAGTAACAGAGATAAATATTCTATGTTTAAAGATTAGGGAAGATTATCTAGTAAAACATATATCCTTGTCTCTGTCCAAGGTAAAAACTGAGAGTAATCTTAAAAATAATGAAATAGAAATAGTCAACTGAGAACTGCATATAAAAATGATAAGGATCTGGAATAAATTATTATTTCAGAAAGTCTGTTGGAATACAAAATATACATACATTCTATAGACTTCATAAAAAGAATTAAAGGGAATGACAAATGAGATAAATTTGTGATTGAGGTTTCTAAATTTGAAGGCAGGCAGATTAAGCTGTTTCCTTTCCCACCTTCCCTCTTAAAGGTTTGCGACTTGAGTGAAGTTTGCATAGTTTTCAGACTTAATACAGCTTGTAGTGAGGAGGGCACATAGTTTTTTCTGTGAGTTATGCTTTTTTGTCTGCTAAGACTAGTTTTAAGTACATTGGGGAGCACCCAGATTCTTCATGTTGGGTATCAGGAATAACTTCTTCATTCTGCCAGCACTTTTCTGTATTTTAGAGACGTGCAACTGGAATATAAGGCTGCCTGTCTAGTGCTTCTGCAATTCCATGATAGGATAATGATGCCAGTACACAGTCTGCCACAGGTCTGGAAATGTTTTTAGATCATTTGCTGTTTTGTCAATCCTGGTTCTTCCATTAAAAAAACTAGAGAGAGAAAGGTGAAGCATATTAAAGAATATGACATTTAGAGTTTGTGTAAGTGGCAAAATTATAGTTAAGATGGAAAATACGCTAAAGCAATTAAACTATTTTAATTTTTTTTAATTTAAGTTTTAAATTATTTTAATCCCTTTTTTTCAGGATTCAGCACTTGGCTGGGTGGGATGCTTAGCTCTTAATGTCTAGCTAGTGGCTGCAGGAGCAGTAGGACAGCATGTGAATAAATGAGAGATAACTCCATGGACTTCAGTTCTGTGGAGAAAATTAGCTGCTGCATCTTTCTATCTAAACCAAATGCAGTGGGTCACTGGACTGAAGTTTGAGAAAGCAACTTATCAAACTTGGTGTAAATAGCTAACTTCTCCCGGAAATTGTTTCCATTTTGATACCCTGCTTTGAAAACTTTGGAGTTACTTGGTCCCAACTGCTTCTTCTCTGTTGTCACATAGTTGTGATGATGAGGACAGTTCTCCCGTAGTCTTTGTAGTTAATGTGCTGGGGCCATTTCTCTCTCTTCTGCAGAGGTATGCAGCAGAGCCCAGTTATGATTCTACCTTTTTAGGTAGATACTCACGAGACTGCAGCAGACTACCTCCGAGGCAGGCACCCAAATTTCGTGCACATTACATATTTATTACCGAGGGAGTGGAGAAGCTCCAAAGGGGAGTTTTGAAGCCTGGGAGCTTTGTAGACAGCAAAATGAAACCAGTGTGAATGGCTGCTGTTAACTCTGAATGGCAATTTAGTGCAAGTTGGAAAGTAGCCTGTCATCAAAGCCAGTTGCTGAGCATTTGATAGTATCGTTCTTATGTGAAGGGCAGCTGACCCTTTTTTGTCAGCTCCCAGTGACTTGCAGACCACCAGAATAATCAGCAGCTCTGTGGGTGTGCATGTCAAAAGAGATCTTGGGAGGATCTGTGTGTCAGCAAAAATCTGCCCAGGTACTGCTCTGCTTGCTGGGGTGTGACAGTGCCTCTTCACTCATCTCAGCTGGGGTGGAGTGACATAGGACAGAAACTGGTTTGCCTGTGGCAAGGGAGATTTAGGTGGCTCCTGACAGCATGCAGAAGCAGAACTTGAAGTGCTTCAAAATTAAATAGCAGCCATGATATCTGCAGTGTAAAGGTCTCTCTTCAGTTTTTTCTTATAGATCATGGCTTCTAGGCATACCTGTTACTTTCAATTTACTTCTATTTCTGTGTCCATCATCAAAATCACTAATAAAAATATTAGGGCTCTTGTGTGATGACTTCTAAACAGCCAGTGCAGTTCTCAAAGATAACCCAAACATATTGCTGTTCTATACTTAATGTTGCCACAGACATAGACAGTCTTCAGTTATGTCATGAAGAAGGTTCTTGGTGACATTGTCACCTGTATCATAAGCAAGGTGTCACTTTTACTCATTATGACTTTCCCACAGGCTGAGTGATTGGCTTTCCAGAGTTGTTCCCATGCCTGTCAGAAATCTGCTTTTAGCCAGCTGAGCTGGAACTGTCAGTAAATCAGTTTGCTGATGGGAAAAACTTGGTACTGCATGTTAACACAGTCTTGGCAACCAGATTGTATTTACAGTGGCTTTATATATACAAATGTTTGATTCTAGAATTGAGGATAAAGTTAATATAAACCAAATTCCCATTACATTTTTTTCTCTCATTTTTTAAACTAGAAGCTTTTAAAGCACAGATTTCTAAATATAGGTAGAATCACTTCAAAGCAGGTCATTAAAAACTGACTTCCCGGAAGCAAAGTCAAGCCAGTGATTCCTTTTTTAATTATTCAGTATCTGTAATGGTATGTAATGATGGGACAGCAAGTCAAGTATGGTCTGAGAGGGAACCATCTCTAACATATCCTGTAGGAGGCTCCACAAAAAGAGCAAACTGACTTTATCTCAATAAAAGCTGGAAATTTAAACAGAGAAAATTCAAGCATCTAGGAGAGGCAAAACAAAGATACTTATACGTAGATCTCCTTTCCCTCATGAATCCTTGCCAGTGGGTCCTTGCTTTCAGCAAGCTTGATGGCTGAGAGACAGCAAGCTTTTCTTCTTTCCTGCTCAGTCCTGAGGAATGTCTATCCAGAAGGCCATACCATGCTGTTTGGCACTGCTCTAACTACAGTTAAAAACATCCTTGGCCTCCATGAAGGCTTGAGCCCTTCTGGGAACTATTCTATTCGTGCTGTTGCAGGCTCAGTGCTGAGTTAGAACTGCTGCTTTACGTAGAGTTACCCTGGGGAGTGTATCCTGATGCTCTGCAGTGTAGTCAAAACTTTGCAGATGTTTGCCATAAAGTGGCACTGTGTGGGAGGCTTGTGCTACTTTACTCATCTAAATTTACATGTCTTTAGATACCCACAGAAGAACCTGATCTTTAAGTCACTCTGGAGTCAGTGGAATCTCTGCAGTTTAGATACCAGAAATGTATTCTGTTATTAACACCCGTCCCAATTAGTGCTTGAATTCTGGAAAAAATCTATCCCAAAGATGTATTTTAAAATGTTAATCTTTAATAATTAAATAAAATAAAATCTGATTTTCAACCATGTTGCTTTTGACCCGCTTTTGATAACATCATTTCAGATTGTTTCCAGAAGTTAAAGAGTGATATGCATAATCATTAGACACAGGTCTGAAGAGCTTCAGATGTTACCTTATAAACAGTTTGGCAATAATAAAACTCTTCTAGCTGGATTGATGAGACCAATGTCGTGTGAGAAACTAGATCAGTTTTGAGTAAAACTATGTATAATTTAATTTGAAATGTGCAGCCGCAGTTTCACAGAAAACAAAATGTATAGCAGGCACAATGCTTATATTCAGCCTGAAGTTAAAGCATTTTTTCCAGCTATCAATTTACAGCTTAAGATAATGAATTTTGGCAGTGTGCAGATCTATTAAGTAATGTTTATTGAAATGGATAAGAAAGGACTTAAGAGGTGGCCTGTAAAAGAATTTTTAAAGGGCTGGTTAGCGGAATAAAGAAATAGCATTTTCTCTTAGAAGTAAAGTTTTATATCCCTGGATAGGTCATTAATGAAAAAGATTGTGGTGATATCATCTTATTATTTAATGCAGTTTATGAACTGATATGGAAACTGTACTTAGGATATTTTTTTCACCTTACTGTGAGACTGAAGTGTATTAAACATCTATACTAGAGAGAGAAATAATCAATTATATTTAAGTTTGCCTCGGTCACAAAACTAGCATACAATTTGACATGACCTTTACATTCCCTGGGTCTATTATCCATTGTGCAATTCTTCAGAATAGGCAATAGATGTGTGAAACTCCATGCCAAAAGTCATTAAAGCACTAGAAGTTTGCATGGACTCAAGGAGATGTTGGGTGAGTGCCAAGGGCACTTATATAGCCAAGGGTTGTTAAATACGTAGAAACCACATCCAGCTCAGGGTGTCCCTGAGCTCAAAATAAATTAATACTGAGAGAATATTTTCATTCCTTCCTAAGCATTTGCTTCTGACCAGTGCTTGAATTGATGCATACACACTGCAGTTGGATTTTAAGTGCAATGTCCAACTCATAGAGATGCTCTGACCTTGCAGCCAACAGACCAGTAAGGAAAGAGAAAGCATGTTGGATGAGGTGGACCTTTGGCCTGACCCAGCAGTCATTCTTCCTTTCTTCTGAGATCATCTGTGACCTAAAGCTTTAAATGTTTTCTAAATACTTTCAAAACAGGACTAGACACTGCATGAGTTCAGCTCTGAACATGAGTTTAAGTCTTACAGTGTATGTGTGCATTTATTTGTTTTTCTGAATAGAAGTGCTTTTGAAATCTCTATATCTGCTAGGAGGTCACAAAATTGACTGCCAAGTCAAGGCTATGGAGCCTTGGGCAAAGGGGTACTAAGCCACTTTTTCTGCAGTTAGAAGCAGGGTATCAGAGTATTTTCTTTCCTTAAATGAGTATGTCTCTTTGCAGTAAGGGGTGCCCTGGGGCCCTGTTTTTCACTGCAGGGCTTCCCCAAGGGCTGCCTGGATGAATGCATATGATGGCATGGAGAGTTTGAGCTTGACAGAGCCCATGCCCTAGATGCAGTGGAGACCTAAGAAGTGTACATTCCTCTTTCATTGTCTTTCAAAATGAACAAGGTTTTTCCTAAGCACAGTGAGAACAACCCTGTAACATTTTTCTACCCGTCTCTCACCTGCCTTCAGCGCTACCCCCAGAATGAACCTGGGGTTTGTGGTTGATGATTAGTACCAGCTAGAAGTCAAGTCATCCATTTGTGCTTTCAAACCTTTAATTATCCTGGTGGCTAGTGAATCTTCTCCAGCAGAGCAGGAGAAAACGAACATGCATTACTTTTAGTACTTTAGTACTTTTAGTACTGTAAACATTTACAAATAGGCAGTCTGTCTTGAAAAAATGTACACATACCTGAGGTCTTAGGATGTCTGAGAAGTCATTTTTTATTGAGAGAAAAGAGTTTGGACAAAGATAGCATTAATTTGACTCAGTCTGGGTTTTACATCATTTCATCCTTCTTGAATTAAATGCCATACTCAAAGTATTTCCCTAGAGAAGTCTGAGATAAAGATAATCTTAAAGACTTTGAAGAGGAGAAGAGAGAATTGCATCAGATAGAGTTTTAGACCTCCCAAAGAAATGTAAGGTTTGTGCTAATAGCACAGTCTGCTTCCAAGAATATGGCAGATTTGATAAATGAAGCAACACTGATAACTACTGAGGTCTTGAAAATCAGCACATGCTTGATGACCTGCTTAAATGGTACTACAACCTCTGCAAAAGCTGTTTAAGGTGCAGCCAGGATGGCTGAAAACAGCTTTATCTCTAGTACAGAGGAATGTAGCATAGAGAAGTGGATGACCTTCTAGGTATGGGGTTTTCCTAGATTCAGATGCTGCAGAGAAGAAAATTTTAGTTCTAGTTGTGACCTTGCACTCTCTCTGAAGGTGCAGCAGTGACAGGCTTTGAAGGGAGGATTGAGAACACATACTTGAACTTTCTTTATAGAAGAAAAGTACAGAATTAGAGAATGGAATTTATAAACACTGGTAAAAAATGAAGGGTCATTACAACTCTGCTGTAATCAGGAAAACACTGGTTTTACACTCTCTAATAGCTCAAATTGAAATAAATATTTGTCAGTGTTACTCTCTTCACAGAGTTTCATACTGAATACAGCTTTTAGGATAACTCTTGAAAATTCTGAATGGAAAAGTGATCTTCTGAATTTCTGATGTAAATCTAATATTCTGAACAATCATCTGCTTGACATCCAGTTTAAAGGTAGTAAGACCTCTTTGCAAATACAGTATGTGTGTAAATTTAATTAATTCAATTAATTCACACTTCTGTTACCTTCTGCTGGTGCCCTTAACTACATCTCATCTGTTCAGTTTTCTGTGGATTTTCTATTAGGGGCTGTCAAAAACTGATTTTAAACATTCTGATCTACACAGCAATGTGCTGGGACTTCTGAGATTATCCTTGCCAGTTTTGTGTGTGATGCATTTTGCAACCTATTGAAAACTTAAAATATTACACAAATATTTTCTTAAATAATGTGTGCTTAGTTCAAAGTAAGTATGTTCTTTCGAATGGGGGAAATTCTAGATTTCTGAATTATTTTTTCAAATATTTTGAACTTACTGTGAATTTTTTAGAAACTAGTGTTGATGAAAATATTTAATTAGTAAATGGGAATACCAGAATTTATTTAAAATTTTCACTGGTTTTCTGAACAAGTGGCACAGCAGAACTGTTTTAGCTGTCTCTCTTCATCCAGTCTTTCCATATGTGATCTCTGTGTCAAATGGAAATGCTGTAGAAGAAAAATTCTGCCTAGGAAGAAAGTTTAAAAAAATAAGCAAGTCTATGAAAAATATGCCTGGCCACTGGAAAATATAGTGTGTTTTAAGACATTCAGGTTTTACACATGACATTGTCACAAGATCAGTGACTCCTACAGAAAACAAATGATTTGTTTAGAAGGGAAATCAGCAGCTTTATGGAGAAATAAATATAATTTTACAACTTAATTACAGTATAAACATTTCTTGTGGTTGCAATGACTTTGTTGTTATTGTTGTATTAATCTTACAGGACATATGGATATTTGTTTTGGTACCTCCTGGGACCTGCTAAATCCTCCGAGCATAACTCTGACCACTCTTCTAAAGAGCTTAACTTGTTAGCCATTTTTCATCTGTGTGACTAAATGTTTAATAAATAAAGAGAGGAAAAAAAGTAAAAAAAAAGAAAGAAAAGCTTTAAAGATATTCTGTTTTCTTTTTTTTAAGTTGTTATTCTCTGATTAATTTGCTGCTCTGGAAGTTTTATCTAATAGTGTTAGTTCACTGAAATAAAGTGAAAAGTTTCACACTTCCCAGATGCTGCTGAATGCTTTAGGAGGGTTGGTGGTGGTAGTCTTTTCTATGGCAACCTAATCAGTTAACTTCCCTTCACTTACAGCACCTTTTTAAGTACCAGACTCTGTGAGAACTGAGAAAATATCTTGATGTAGCATAGCTAATAATGGGGGTTAAAATCTGATAGAATTCTTGTAGATTAAAAAGTATATTGTGACATTCAGTTAGGGATTCCTTTTGTTTTCAATTTGGTTGTTTATGCAAAAGAACCTGGAGCATATGTATCTGTCCTTTCTTTTTTTCTTTTCAATTTGGGTGTCTTTATCTTGAAAAATTTGTTATAAATGGAGAAAAGCTCACAAAACCTTTTTCTAGGTTTTCAGGCTTCTGGGGAAAGAGTGATGCAATTAGCTCTGTAGTGTTCACATTATCACAGAAGGGAATTCTGACACTTTCTGAACACAGTTTTCCTGACATCTAGCATTCTTAGACATTTCTTCTTAAGCGAATAGTATGTTTTGAGGATTGCCTACTATTTGGGCTCTTATTTGTTTTAAAGAGTGATTTTTTAATTTTTTTTTTTTTTTTTTAATTTCAGAAGATTTATAACAAATGCTTGTAATGGCCTCTTCTATTTTGTTGGGGGGGTGGGTGGTTTTTGCTTGTTTTTTATTTTAAAAAAGCCCAACAAACTACAAACTGTAAAACTCCTAATTCCTTTACCAGGATTTACTGGTTTTTATGTGGTTTTGCTGTAGGAAGCCATCCTAAGAATATATTCAACTGGTGTGTTCACTGGTATAATGTACAGTGACTTGTAACACTGTTAAATACATGTGTGGATTAAAACAAGAGCCTTAAAGCACAACCGTGTAGATCTTGCTTTGCATGAAGAATAGATTAAGGGCTCCTGTCTCATTTGAGCAGTGGCCAGCAGAACTTTCTTCCAAGAACCATTGCATTTTTAAACTGCATTTTCTTTATGTCAAAGCCTTCCAAAAGGGAAATGCTGAAATTTGGATAAATTCATAACAGCTACAAGTTTTTTTTAGTCTTTGCAGGCTGACTAAATAGAAGCACTCATTTACAGAAACTGATGAGAGCTAGCATATATGATAATTGGATATTTAAGATTCTAACTTTTTTTTTCACTCTTTCATAGCATCATATAAGCATTTTTAGGTCTTAGGTACATGTCCTGTTTGCTTTGGTTTGAGTTCTGTTTACTCTTCAATACAGAAACATAGCTCTTAGTCCAGGAATATGAAGTCACAGGGTATTTCCAGTTGGAGAGTGCTTGTCTTTGGTGGAGAAGTAGTTGTAAGTCCGTAGGTTCTGCTGCTGCATGGTTGGTTTTGGTCAGTGCTGTGGTAGCCTGGTTGGCAGCTGAAGCACCAAGTGTTTTTCTTGTAATGTTGTCTCAGGGTCATGATGAAAATTCCCTGGCAGAGCAAGTACAAAGTACCTAGGTTAAAAATTAATGGGATTTGCATAATTATATTTGGCACACAGCGTGTTTCAGGGAGTGATACAGCAATCCAAGGCTCTTCCACATCTACTTTTGTTGGAGGCACCGTGCCATCAGCCACTGTTTAAAGCATTTTGGATGTGCAGACATGTTAAGAATAGTGCTTAAACAAGATGGATGTTCTGAAATGTGTTTCGAAAACACGCAAGTGACTGTGTTCTCTGATGACAGAGAGGCAGTTTCTTTCACAGTGTTTCCCTTGAAGCATCTACATTGTGTGTAAAACATCATGCTCGTGGAATGGCTTTGCAGGAGTACTTTTGGCACATTGTTGCAAATGTAGAGTATACAGAACCCTTGAAAGTGTGTGTAACCATTGACAGAGGCACTTTGAAGTTGTTTTAAAAAGCTTGTGAGACAAATTCTGGTATGTTTCTGGTGTTCTTTTCTTTTTCTTTTTTTTTTTTTTTTTTTTACTTTTCTCCTCCAATAATCACTAAACTCCCTCCTATCTTAATTCCCATTCCATTGTATTTACCACTTCTTGCTAAGCCTTTAAGCCTTTACACAGATCAGAGTAGCCATCTTGTTTCTAGTCCCTTTTATTCATACATGAACATGGATATATTTAAGTATGCACAACCACTAAATGCTAACACAATACATTTGTTTAATTACCAAAAAAACCCAAAAAAACCTCTTGAAAGTGTAACCACTTTGCTTTTTACTATGTCACTTGACTGTCTGCTGTGTCAAATCTAGCTCCCTTATCCTGAGTTTCATCTCTTTAAATTTCATCTGACTCTGTATTGCTTAGTTTACTTATTGGAAAATTGCCTCCCCTTTTTGTCATCTTCTCCCAGTCTTGGTTTTAAACATGCATTCCCTTAGGTTCTTCTGCTTAGGTCACTACGTCCAGCATTAAATATTTTCTCCTTTAAATTCTTCCATATGAGCACTGAGTTCAGGATTTATCTTGTTCAGAACAAAAGTTGTCTAGCATTCAACCACCTACTACTAAAGCAGTTAACTTTTTTTCCTGTCTGTACAGTTGTTGCAGGACCAAGCACTATGACAGTAAAAACCTTTTAAAGCTATAAATCATCAGGTAAATGTATGGCACCATGCAGCTGGCATGAGTTGGACTGCAAAACTTCCCACAGTTTGAGGTTGCACTTCTCAAACTCAGGCATATATACTTCTACTCAGTTTTAACTGCACACCCCTCCCATTTTGAAGGGTGTGCAGTTAAAACTGAATCTCGTGTAATAAATAGGTTATCTCTTGATGTAGTTCAGAACAGATGAAGTAGAGCTACTATCTGAGTTACCCAATCAAAATGAGCAGTTATTTGAAAGGGCATATGGTTTCCTTTGACAGCACAAGCACACTTAAGAGGTAAAGTCCTATCAACTTGAAAATCCTAAAGATCTGCAAACTCAGGGTAAGCAAAATCAGATGGATTAGAGGCTTTCCCAGCTCCTCCTGAGAAGGTGTGTTGAGTGACACTCCATACATCATTTGAATTGGGAAGGAGGAGATAAAGATACTATGGCATTTCAAAATGAGCTTCATCAGCAGGTCAAGGGAAGTGATTTCTGCCCCTCCACTCTCTTGTGAGACCCCATGTGGAGAATTGCATCCAGCTCTGGGGCCTCCAAGGTAAGAAGGACATGTATGCACTGGAGTGCCTCCAGTGGAGGGGGACAAAGATGATCAACCGGCTGGAGCGCCTCTCCTGTGAAGCAGCCTTCCAGTACCTAAAGGGGGCTTGCGCAAAAGCTGGAGAGGGACTTTTTACAGGGGCATCTGACAAGGGGTGATGGTTCTAAGATGAAAGAGGGCAGGTTTGGATTAGATATTAGGAAGAAATTCTTTCCTATGAGGGTGCTGAGGCAGCAGTACAGGTTGTCCAGAGAAGTTGTGGATGCTCCTTCCCTGAAAGTGGTCATGGCTAGCCTGGATGAGGCTTAGAGTAACCTGGTCTAGTTGGAGGTGTCTCTCCCCATGGCAGGGGATAGAAACTAGATGATTATACAGTCCCTTCCCACCCAACCCATTCTGTGTTTCTGTGATATTAGAGGCAAATAGTTAAGCACCGTGTATTGTTTAACATTCATACATAGTACCTTTCAAAAATATCTAGCTCCTCTTACTTTTAAAGATTAATGTATTTGTGTCTTCACATTTTAACTGCACTTTAATGTGAAGTGATTGACTGAGAAAGATCAGCGAGAAGTAGATACAACGCATTTTTCACCCAAGTCTACTGACTGTCAAGCACAATGTAATGAGCTCTCCCAGAAAGCTGTATGGACACGTTTCCTGGGTGTGTTGTCTTTGAGGCATCGATGTGGTCCCCCTGCCGCTCTGTATGTATTAGTACTTCTGCACCAGTGTGTTTGAGTGGTGTGTCAGCCTCAGTAGGGGAATGTGTAAGTAGGCTGGTGTGATAACTTGCAAGTAGAGGTGAAAATGTATGGTTTGTTAAATTAACTGGTTTCCTGGCTTGTTAGAGCTTGGGTACCTTATCTGCCTTTCTTATATTCTGTTAGGGGAAATGTGTTCATTTCCTGCTTTGTTTTAAGCTTATGTTTAAAAATGAGCTCTGCTAAGGCAGAAGTTCTAGAATTAAATGATGAAATCAAAAACCTTTATAAACTGAGTCTGTTTTCTGTATTATCCTCATGTTTGAGTTAGTTCTCCATTTGGTATGGGTGTTTGTAACAGTAGATCTGCTCTGTGTGCACAATTTAGTCTGAAATGCAAAGGGAGGGAGAGAAAAACTAAAACCAAAATTGTCAGATGTTTAGATGCAAATAAACTGCTCAGCTGCTGCTTCAAACATAACCATCACTAATTAATTCTGGTGCACAGAAGAACTGACTGAGCAGCTATTTGAAAGAAAGGAGGGGAATGGCACCTGTTAGGGCATAGAAAGGGCTTCATCTAATTTTTGAGTGTTTCTATTCAGCCATTAAGAGCAACCAGACACAGGACTTTGGCATTCTCATTCTTTTCTTGTCCTTATTTAACAGTCTGTTCTCTATCTCCGAAGTAGCTCCTGAGAAGGTATTTTTGATCTCTTGTCTTTTTCATATTTAGGAATTTCAAGACTGTTAGAGCTTTTCGTAATGTAGTTGTTTGTTTAGTTTCACACTGCTAAATGGTCACATAAATACATAGAATTGATTTCCAGAGAAATACGTTCTCTGTACGAGTCCTGTGCTTTTTTTTTTTTTTCCCTGGCTTACTTTATGTCCAGGCTAGCAGTTTGATTTGCAAGCTCAGAAAATATAATGCTGGAGAAAGTAATACAGATCGATTCACATCATCAGAACATTTTGGTTCTGATCTTTCTTTAACTTGGTGTTGGTTTTGGTAACTGGTGCATTTGATCAAGATACGGCTCACATTCTTTATTGTGAAAGTAAAAACTACATTTTCACATACTTACACAAGCTTTCTTAAATATTATGATCTTGAGCTTTCGGTAAGTCACATATTTCTGTCAAATGGATTTCTTGTCAAAACTCTTTTTCATCTATCAATTATTGCATCATATGAAACGTTGAAGCGTTCAGCTCTGAGCATTATTCCTCTGTGCATTCAGCATGCGTGCTGGGTGTGTTAACATGTGCAGCGGGGTTGGAGGTCGAGTTACATTTTCTGTTATTTTGATCATTTCAAAATGGATTGGGTTGAAATTGAGATGCAATAGTGACACTAGTTAACTGCAAAGTTTTCATCAGTCATACAGAAATTTGATACAGAGTTGCTAAATCCTTCTGTAGATCTAGTGTGGATTAATGGATCAAAACCTGAGGCTCCCAGAGATCCCGCTGGCACCAACTGGATTTTAATTACATCTCACACATTGGTTTAGTTTTAGCAGGTAAAATGAGTGTTACAAGTTAATTTTTTCAGATTAGAAGGAAAAAAATTATTGATTCTCTTTTCAGATGAGGGGGGGATAAAAGGTTTAAAATAGCTTAATTTTATTTTTTCCCAAGGAAAAAGGAAATGTGAAGGTATGTAGTTAATGGAAGAAAGAAAGGCAATGAAAGGATACCAAGAGACAAAATAAGTCAATTGCATGGAGAGGAGTAGAGTAAAGAAAGAAAAATTATGTTGGAAAAAATTAACTGGAAAGGGTCTTCTATTTTATAAGCAGAAAAGATTAAAACAGAAAACCTGAAAGGCACAAGCACATTAAAACACCAAATTCTGTGCAAAGGGAGAAAAAGTAAAATGAATGAAAGGGGAAGAGTTTAAATTGAAGAGAGAGATAAGTACATATGATATTTTTAAGTAATTTCTCTCTAATAATCAGCAGCATATATTTGAGTTTGTACAGAATGACTTCGATTTTTAATGGATACAAAATTAGTGTTGCCAAAAATTACATCACAGTGATCAGCAGTGTTACTCTAAACACAGGTAAGGGTTATCAAGGTTTTATTTATGTAACCCTTCATTTTTATTCAATGTTTTCTTTGAAAAAAAAAATTCAAAGCTACAGTAAATATAGGGGGTTTCTTTCACTTAAGCTTGCTATTTTTCATGCCAAAAAAAAAAAAAAAAAGCCAAAGATTGAACACCATGAATTCTTCAATAGCATCTTAAATTTAAGAGACTGAATGATAAACAGATTAATTATATCAACCTGAAAATTAATTGTCTGAAGTAATGTTGTTGCCCTTAGGTATTTCTCAGTGCAGGAAGCCAGGAAGAGGAAAGAACAGTCTTTGGTAATGCTTGTAGACACCAGTAGCTGGTCAGCTCCTGATCCATTACCATGTCAACTGCAGAGCATCCTCCTGTAGCCCTTTTCATGTCATTCAATTCTAATTTACCATCAGCTTTCATAGCTTTACCATGCACATTCTGAAATTGGCACTGGAGGCTTGACATAAAACCACAAAGGCAACTAAATTCCAAGTTAAAGCTGAAATTCCATTCTCAGTTCTCTTGGTTGTGGGCGTGCTGTGGAGCACGCAGGAACACCCAGTGTTTGAAGCCTGGGCTGGACCCACACGCAGGAGAACAAGCTGAGAGTGGAGTTTCAGCCCAAGCCTTACCATTAATGCCACATAGCTCTTTGTGGTTTGAAGTCAATCCCAGAGTTATTTTAAACTTGCTTACAAGAATCTTGTGGTAATAGTAATAGATTCTTCTCACCCATTGTGCCTCCTAAATTTGAATTTTTGTATCCATCTTGCTTTGAGTTTGCACTCTTGGAAGCTGCTGAGGTGTTAGATTACAGATACCTTAATATCTGAGGTTCAGCCTTAAATACGTAATTTTTTCTTACAGTATACCCGTCTTCACTTGAAACTCATTTTGTGGAATAGAATTGAAGAGGAGAACTCTTCTTTTTGCCCAGTGCATGCATTTTTATGAGCAAAATGAGCTTTCACAGTGTTTTTAAAAATGTCAGGAATGTCAAATGTTTTTTTATCTGAAGGACTCATTGGATGACTCAGGAAAAACTACTTGGAAATTAGTCAGGATTTAACTGAAGTGGGAAGGATACTGAACTGTGGAGAGAGAGCTTGCTCCCCTCTGCACTTTTTAGATTGGTACTTCAAAAGAAGATCAATCTTAATTTTAAGTGATTGAATCAGCCTTTTCTTCAAAACATAGTTTTTATTTAATCTTTGGTTAGGTGCTTGGAATAGTGATTAGAATAGTTATTCAAACATTTATCTCTTTGAAGAACAAATGGCAGTTATGCTTATAATTTGTTTTTTCAAAAATAAGAGCTTTCTTCTTCTTCCCATGTATTTCCATCCCTTACCAGCTGTCTTTGCTGGGTCTGACATCCCTGCTTATTGAAGATTGGAGAGAGATGTATTGGTGAAGAGGGAGGGATACAGCTTTTAAACAAGGTGGTGGCTGCTCTACCTGAGCTTGTGCTCATGTCCTGAAGGGTGCTCTTTGCAGATGACAAGTTTCTTCAACAGTGACAGGATGTCAGGAATTTTGCAAAAGCTTTGAAAAAATGTAGAAGATGGCACAGCTGATATATTTCATCGTGTTCCATCCTTATTTGTGCTAGTTTTGAAGCTGGCATTCATAAGAAGTTAGCCAAGGCTATTTTGCAAATCAGGGATGCCAGATTCACAAAAAGAAGGGGGTTTGATGAGTCCATAATCACATGTTATTGTAACTGTGATGGGAATAGGTTCCTTTCCAAATACAAGGCACTCTTCAGAATTAATATTTGAACATCACAGAATCACCAAATATGCTGAGTTTGAAGGGGCCCAATCGGGAATTGAATGAATCAGGGTCATCCAGTCCAACTCCTGTCCCTGCACAGGACACCCCAAGAGTCACACCATGTGCCTGAGAGTGTTATCCAAATGCTTCTTGACCTCTGTCAGGCTGGTGCAGTGACCACTTCCCTGGGGAGCCTGTTCCAGTGCCCAAACACCCTCTGGGTGAAGAACCTTTTTCTAATACCCAACCTAAACCTCCCCTGACACAGCTTCAGGCCATTCCCTCAGGTCCTGACACTGGGCACCGCAAACAAATCAGTGCCTGCCTCTTCTCTTACCCTCATGAGGAAGCTGTAACTGCAATGAGGTTTCCCCTCAGTCTCCTCCAGGCTGAACACACCAAGTGACCTCAGCTACTCCACATATGACTTCTCCTCAAGGCCCTTCACCATCTTTGTTGCCCTCCTTTGGACACTCTCTTAACAGCATAATGTCTTTCTTGCATCGTGGTGACCAAAACTGGTACCTATGTATTTCAGTTAAAATCACAGATTGCTGAAATTCAATGCTCTGCTATCAGTAACAAGTTTAGCTTTAGACAGAATTCAGATAAATGCTGCAAGACTTAAGAAACTTGAAAATCCACTTGGTTTGAAGATGCTGTAGAATTCGCTTTTTACTTCTTATCTAAACTTTTTTATTTTGTATTTGTGCAGAAAGATTGCTTTTCATTACATAATTTTGGTTAAAGGACAACTGTGAAACCATTTTCCACTTTTTAAAAAAATTTGCTGGTGGGCAAAAATTGTTTATGTTACTATGAGAAGGAGATGATTTTAGAAAGAATGCAGCATGTTAATACCCAGCAACCATGAGCTATTCATTTGAGATTTGGAGCATTTGTTGAGTCTTGTTAACTAAGCAATTACAGAGTCACTTGTCCCGTAAAGTTTTAAAAGTATGAAGCTACATTTCTTGCTACATTTGATTTATTTTTAAGCAGCATTTTCCAGAACATGCAGGTCTGAACAGCAGCAGTGCACTCGTGTTACAGGCCATGATAGAGCTATATACTGTAAGAAGCTTAAAGCAGTTCTGTCTAAACCAAAGCAAGTCTTGGCTTCAGATACTTAGAGGTAGCCCACATTTTCCTTGCATATCAGAATATGACTGTTTTAAATCTAAATTATGAGTATTTTGGGTTTTTTTCTTGTTGTTGGTTCCCTCCCACCCTTCACTGAAACCTGAGGTTTGAGGCAAACGTTACATTACAGGAAACTAAAATTGACTATAACAGGTGCTTGTAGCCTATCATGCAGTGAAGTATTTTAACAAGTTCTTAATGCTAACACAGAGGTGCAAGGTGTGGGATTAAATGGCAAATTGAAGCCTTCTATTTAGAATTATAGTACAGTATAATATAATATTATGATGCTAATTGCTGTTCCATGATTAATGTTCAAATACACAGTGTGAGTTCTGAATTTTAGAGTTTCTCCTTTTCCTGTTATCACTTACCATCTCTGAAATCCTAAAGTGTAAATATCTCAGTTTCACTGTGTCTGTATCCTCCCTTGCTGCCATTAAGTGCTGGTGCTACTCATCAGAGTGTTGTCAACTTTCATGGTTTTGATCCTGAGTCTCTCAATATTTACAAGGAGAGGGTGAAGTTGGAAATTTTTTGTTTGCTTGACTAGTTTGGTTTTGTTTGCTTGACTAGTTTGCTTGACTTTGGGTTTGGTGATACAATCTGTGACTCTCTTATTGGAGTTTTCATTGCTTTTCCCATCTCTGACTTCTCTGAAAGACAGGCTCATACTTAAACTAGAAGATCATTATTTTCTCATCTTAGTAGTTGCTCCACAGTTTGATAGTTAACTTCAGGAATGGGTCATTTGCATGGATACACTGGACATTTCAGCCTTTACTGAGCCAGCCACTAACCTGGCAAAATACTATTTACTGTTTGGTGGGTTTAGGTTTTTTTTGAGTTAGTGAGCTGAATTTGGCTCAGTAAGAGTCCAACAAGTAGCAGAGCTGGCAAACAAGGAGGTGCAGGACCATATAGCCAAGAGCAGGGGAGTGGGGAAGCAGGAGCAGCCTTTGGTGACATCCAGCCATTAATTTGGCTTGCCTGTGTTACTAAAGCATGCTCTCAGTGAAGGCAAAAAATACTTTGACATGATATATAAGCATGTCATTCTTTAAGACTGTGCCATAAAGGTTTTAATTGCTGGTAGCTTTTTGTTGTGGCTACCCGCAAAGTACCGAGGTTAATCAAGATTGGGTATTGGATTTTTTTCTAATTACAGCTTTGGTCTACAAATGCAGTGGACTTTTTTTCTTTTTCAGAAGGCAGATGTCATTCGTGCAGAAGTGGATGAAAGACTGTCGCTTCGAAAGCACCGCTTCATGCATTTTGCATCACTGGAGTATGAAGGAGAACATTACATGACACCAAGAGATTTCTTGTTCTCAGTAATGTTTGATCAAGTTGAACGTAAGTTGTTTTCTCGTCATTGTATTTGTGAAGGAAAAGAAAGTTGCAGATCCCCTTAGACATGTCATTTGCAAATCACTGGGATAAGATCCTTTATGTTACCTAAATCAGCAGAAGCCAACTTATAAATGTTGCCCATATGGATTCCACAGACAGCACTACCCTTTACACAAGTGAAGTGAGGCTGATGATTTAGAAATCTGGTGACTTGATGATGACATCTCTGCATAATTTTCATGTCTGATCAGTATGTAGTTCCTCAATTACTGACGTGCCACAGAAAATAGAATGAGTGTAATGTAATACTGTTCATACCATTTCTGGCCCTGTTATCTTCTATCCACTTCACCAGTGAGTAATTCTGTGACCTGTTTTCTTAGAAGAGGCAGTGGTGGGAGTGAGTTGAAGGAGAGTAATAAAGTACAGAGTTCAGTTCTACATTTTTGGTTTCAAATCTTTGATTTTTACAAAACCTAGTTAAGAACAAATTAAAATCGTAAGTGTATTTTCAAGAAGTACTTTTAAAAGCATACTTTCTGAGAAGAAGGTAGGAACAGCACACAAATAAAAAGTGCATAGTTTGTTGTTCTTTTCTGCAGGTTTTCTGGCTTCATTAATTCTTCCCCATTTCTTAAGCTTCTTTTGTCTTTGTATCATCTTCTGTTATTTCCGTACTTTTTTTAATTATATATGCTTTTTTCCTCAAAAAATTTGGGTTTTACAGTTTTCACAAGATTTTACTTTTGCTTTTGAAAGGTTAAGTTTTACAGTTTCCAGAGAGGATTGTCACTTAGAGGACAATTACTCTGTTAATTCATCTGCTGAGGGAAAGAGAGAGAAATCCCAGCTTTAATAGTTGCTTGCTGCAATCTGCACCTGCTGACCAGGAGAGCATGTTGTCTAACAAAAGGCATTCAAAGCCTGGGATGCTCTGCCCACCTACCAGCAAATGTTGTAGTGACTTGGGAGTACTGAACTGGAAATACAAAAAGGAATTCAAGGTCCTGTGAAAGGGTTTGAGAGACAGGGAGGAAGAAGGAGACCAGAATGTGCTTTGGTTCAAGCTTGTCAAAAACCTAGGGCAGAAAAGAGCTCCAAGTAGTCAAAGAGTAGGACACAAGTATTTATAATAAAAGAAGTTTTCCTGTAACTGCCAAAAATCTATAGGTGATAAGGATACATGGATTCACTGCTGACACACAGCTTCTAATATTACACAAAGCTGAATATAAATCCTTAGAAGGACTTTATGACCTTGAGAGTCATGGAGATTTTTAAAAGACTGTTTTTTAATATATGGGTGTTAGACTTCTTTCCCCTTCAAAACTTAAGCCATTAAGCTAAAAACCTTAAAGGGATCTTATTTTGAGTTTTTCAGCCTGAAAGACGGTGAATACAGAAACTTTTAGTTTTGAAGGTGTGGTTTTCAGACAGTTGTCTCTGAAAACAAGGTTAGAGAGATGAGTGTTTTTCAGTCCTAGCAGTTCATACATATTAACTGGTTACTCCAAGTATGATAGTATACATGCAGATTTTTAATGAAGTGGTATGCAGTGGTATTTATTTGTAATGCAGCCAAGTTAATTTCAGTTGCTTTGTTAATATGAGTAGGAAACAGCATTAAACAGAAACGAATAAATAATGACAAGAAAAAAATCTTTGCTCTAATGACTGTTTAGCATTTCAAATTGAGGTCAGGCTTGCAGCAGTAGCATCATAGATGCCTGATAGAAAAGTGTTGATACTTGAATCTAATGTTCTTAAATTTTTTTTTTAACCATCATTGGTATGGATTCTTTGGCCAGTAGCATAAACACAGTGGTAAGCAATTCTCTTGATTTCTCTTGCTTGGGATTTTACATTTCCATGTGACTTAGAACAGACATAGAATGCAGACTAGCAGAGAAATATGGCACTTGAAGTATTTTAAAGGCAGTGGTTTATTCATTGTGTTTAGAAGAGTTTCATATGAGGAAGATAAACAGACCTATTTCAAGTGTCTATCCTGGTATATTCAGAGTAGGTCAAGATAGTGAACTTAATAACAAAGCAGCAACTATTTTGGAAGCTTTATATTATAAAATAATTCTCTTTCACCCTGAACAGTGCCTTTAGAAAGGAGAATGGCACCACCACTTATCCTAGAAAGCCTTTCACTTACTGCATACTTAGATGCAATTTTAACATGTGATCCTGCATACAAATGGTGAGTCTTATAATGCTGAACTTCAGGCTGTAATGATTTGGTTATTTTTGATTAATTTTTGATTAATTACTAATAATTAAAAAGCCCAAATTGCTCAGGAGAATCTGAAGCACCCTGACAGTAACCATTCATCTTCATAAATATTTGCTTGGAGTTTTCCAATTTAATGCTGTTTATACTAATATGGAAGACTTTGGGCTGTTCTAAAGTTTTGTTTCTGCTATTCTTTTTACAGACAATATGCAGAAACATATGACCAGCTTCACGAGCAGTTTAGTTGTGTACATCAAGCAATATTGCTGAGGTTGATCTGTCCCTGTTCAGAGATAAATACTCCCACAAGGAAAAAAGGCAAGCAAAAAGAGGGATGAGAAACAGTTATGAATTGTGAATAGGAGACCTTGGCCAGCAGCCTTAGGGTTTTTTGCTCATGGGTGGTTGTCACTGGAGAATTACTTTGAAATCTTCTGTTAGTTTTTAAACATAATCGAATTTAGTAGAAAGTGAATGTGGTATTGTGTAAACCAGATGAGTTGTTGGTGCTAGCATTAGAAAATACCAAAATATTTCAGCTATGTGCAGATTGTCAAGTGAATTCCTGTTCACAGTTGGGTGGAATTTATTACTGAAGCAAAAATCTTAGGTGTGCCCTTTGACAAGGTTGCAAAACATGCAATAAATTATGATTTATTATAGAACACTTTACCAGATAAGAAAACAGATGAACTGTACTGCAAATATATCAGCTGTCATCCAGCCTAAGTGATCTTGAACCCTGCCTGGTAGACCTTAGTTCACTACCTCTGGTCATTTGTTTCCTGATGCATGGGTTTCTCTATTACTCATTTTCTTTAAGGTAGGCAAAAGTTGTGAAATACCGGCATTCCTGTTAATTAAATCACACCTTCAAAGTTATTTACTGTCAGGGTGATAATGAAGAGAAATATTTACAGTACTGCCATGTAAGGAGAATCAGCTGATAACAAATGCAGAATTTCCTGACAGACTTTTTGTTCTGCATATTGACAAAACAAACAGCTCTTTAAAGGAATAAAGACACCATCCAAAAAAAAAATTTGCTTGCTTTTAGAGGCAGTGCTTCACACCAAATTACTCTGTAAATATGTACCTAGTTGTGTTGCTGTTAGTTATTTTATGAAAGGAAGCAGCCACCTCTTTATAAACAGTGGCAAACAGTAAATGAGATGTGGTAGTGTGACACAGCATTTGTGCCAGTGTAAACTAATGACAGCATTTTTTTCTACTAGTTAGTGCAGTGCATACTAAATGCACCATTGCGGATTTTGGATTCATGGCTATATGCCATGTAATCTTGTGTTTAAACTATGTTACCACAGGGATGTGTGGCAAACCATTGCAAAACCAGCCAAGTTTTTCTGGGTAATCTGTGGGGTGTTCATGTAAATCGTCATACCTGATGCAATGATAGTTTAGTGAGAAAGTATTCTCTGTTACTGTTCTTATTGTAATGTAAAAATACTTCACAATGTGTAGTAATATCCAATACAAATAGTATAAACTTGTTATGTTGCATCGGAAATTCTAGCACTTTTAAGATAACAGGTATGGGAAGGATTAAACTGTGATGATTTACACTGAATTTTCATTGCAATGCAGGAGCATATTTGAGATGTAAAACTTGTGTCTTACACAATTGTGCATACTTGAGCTCATACTCCAGATTAGACAACTAATACGGTGTTAGAGCTCCATGGAAATACCATCTCTGATGTGCTGTTGCAGAATGTATAAGAAAATCTGTGTTAATTTTTGAAAAGGACTGCAAGACTCCTTCAGGAAATTAAGATTTTGCAATGCATTGACTCTGAACTGTGCTTATGTTCATTTTTTTTCTAGAGAAGGTTATTCTATTCCTCTTCCAGGTAGAAGACAAGCCTTCAGGTTGCCTTGTCTGATAACAATTGACACCTGCTAAGTAAAGACTTGTGTGTCTGCTCAATCTAGATTTAATGTGTTGTAGCATCTTCATTCATTCAGCTGTAGTGAAAGAGATTTTTCTGTGTTCTACAGTACCAGGGTACCAGAGGGAATACTTCCATGGCAGAGTCCTTTCTGTCAGTGAGGATTAGTGTATTCTAAGTTTCCTTGGAGAAGTTGTTCAAGCTTTCTGAGTTGGCGCAAAGTTATGGTGTGTTTGCAGGCTTGATAATAGGACAGGCGGCTTCATGTCACAGCACCAGCATGGTCATGGCTGTGAGGGAATCTGAGGAAAGGACACAGTGCAAGGCTGTGGTGGCTAAAAAATTGACTTCTCCATTGTCCTTCGTTGAGGTCAGTGCTGGTGCAGTCAGTGGTATTAGGAGAGCGAGGAGGGACCAGCTGGTAGATGAGCACTTCGGAATGAGCTGAGTCAGTCTTTTTATTTTTGGGTCTTGAGTTTTTTGCCTTTGACGGGAGTTCAGACGCCTATGCTTTAGTGTCTTCATTTTGACCTGAATTTCATATGCGATAACTAATCAGACTAATATGAGTCATGCATCAGTGTCAGATCTGAAATCTAGGATTCAAAGAGTGAGATTGAAGCTTGTCTAACTGGAGAAGCTTCACATGGGGAGTAGGGATTGAAGTGTTATATGGGGAGCCATTGATACAGCTGGGAACTGAATTCAATCCTCTCAAATTTCTAATGTGTTAACAAAGAAAGTGTTTTCTGTCTATCTGTGCATTTAGTGGTTTTTTAGTACAGATATGTCATTGTTGCTCAAATTCCCCAAACAGAGTAGAGAGCTCTGCAAGCTGGGTATGCAGAACAAGGATGACCCCTTGCCCAGTGCTAGATGGAAGGCAAAGTGAAGATAACCCAAAGAAATAACATGATGGTTTAACATCATTATAGTAATCTCTTCTGAATTTTATAAAATGAAACAAAATCAGCCATTTCTAACCAAAGCTTCTTAGTCATCATTGTTTACTCACTTCTTAAAGTGGGGTTGTGAGTAAAGGAAAATAATATTCCTGTTAAGGAATTGCACACACAAGCAAAGATAAACATTGATTGCTGAAAATTTATGCCTTGTAACTATTCCATACTGTGGATTTTTCGTCTTCAGCTATCCTTCATCACCCAGAAAAGCATTAGCAAATCCTACCACAACCCTTTCAAAGTCTGCAAAGTAACATACTTTTACTTTGCCTTAAGTGTCCGAGTAGAACAATAAAATTGGTGTTCTGCATAAAATAATATATTGTTTTGGGTCAAATGTTATGCCTCAGCCAATTGTTGGTAAATAGATAAGCTAAATAAGGGAGTTTTTTGTTTCTTCTTTTGTCCTCAGCAATTAGATGTTAACCCTGATAACTAAAGTACATAGGCTGTGTGTTTATTAGAAACAAATTTGACGGTAAATAGTTCTTTGTTTAGAAATATGGCAGAAATTACTATAATCTTGATAATGTGTATTTATGTCTGGACAAATGTTTTGTTGTGAACTCAAAATAAACACTAATGCACTTTCATGATGGTTGCATCACAAGGTATTACACAACAGAATCAAAGATGGGATTCTTGAGGAGAAATGGCTTGTTCCCTCCTGCAGCATTCGAGTCTGCTCTGTTGGCCAGGCTACTATTTTGGTGTGTTAACCACTGGCCACTGCACCAACTTACTTGTTTGCTCCCATTTTTCAGAAGAATGTCTTTGGTTGAGAGTCTAAAAAACAGCTGCGAGGGGAGCAGCGCTGAGAGCAGAGGTGTTAGGTGAGTGCTGGCTTCCAGCGCTGTAGCCCTGCAGCTGCAGCAGCAAGGAAGCGTGCACGGTCAGATGGGAGAGCAGGAGGAAAGGGAACCATGAAGCAAAATCACTTAAAAAGAAGCGTGTCTTTTTTTTTGCTCCAGTTCTATTTCCAAGCCTTCAACCATCTTGAAGGTACCTGAGATACATTCCTTGTACAGTCAAATAGGAAAATATATTTTTGATCCTTAAATTTATACTGACATTGCATTAATTACATTTGTATGTTTGTGGCTATATCTGTGTGAGACAATAGTAAGGTTATACTGAGCTGGTGCCTCTGTTGTGATTGATTCCTATTTCTCTCTTTGTGGCATTGATGACTGGCTGAAGAGTGATGCAGATTGAGAGTTCTTACCTTGATTGGCTGCAATGCTACTGTTTAGGTAAAAACTTTGGCAAGGTGTCCTGATTTGAAAATACATTACTAGCTATTTAGCTTTCTGAAAAACAGTTCAATGAGAAGATAAATTAGAGCTTCTCAATGAATGAAAGCAATTTTTAAAAACTCAGCAGAAAAATAGTACCAATAATAAAAGCAATCAAGCTTCAGCAGAGTTCTGAGCAAGAGGCAAGTGGTCTCAATGCACATCTTGAAGGATTTGGTTATTTAAAGTGTGAAAGTTATTGGTTATTTAATGGCATCTGAATGGAAAACAGATTCCTTGAAACGAATGAAAATATATTGTGCACATACAGAATACTTTTAGTGCAAGTAATGGAAAGATCTGGTTATTAATAACAGGAGTCTGCTTGTTGTATAAACATCGTCTGCCTTAGAATTTCAGAAGTCTTGCAACAGTTTCTGCTTTAGTCAAGTATTCCAGTTTTGTGACATGCTAATGTGATACTTAAAATACCTAACAGAGAAGTCACTTTTTTTAAACATATGGGCACATTTCAAGAGCTCATACAATCATTCTTGGTCTCTAAATATTTTTCCTATCTTTAAAGATTTTTTTTATTCTTTTAGAACACCACACGCTTTTTCAACTACTTTTATTACACACTGTCAACATACCACAGAAAATATCTCTGGGATTTGTTCTCCCACAGGTTCCGAAAACTTTTTGACAGATTACTTCAGTATTATTTTTTTAATAACTCAGTGGAACTTAATCAGTTCTGAAACATCCTGCTTAACTGACAATTAAGTCTTAACAGATGTAGCGTGAAAATCAGACTCAATGAATTTTTTCACTCTTAAATGTATTTTAATTTCTTGCAACATATGTCCTCAACACAGACAGGTATTGGTTTATCCCTCAGAAGTACAATCTGGTTTTAAAATTCCTTGGCTTGCATTCAGATATTTAAGAACTGATGAGGATCTGCAGTCTGTTGGCAGACAATAGAAGGTGCCAGGAGTGCAGGTCAGGCTCCTGCCAAAATCTAGCACACGTTCTAGCCTCATATTTTAAGTTGTTTGTAACTCTTTTGGTGCTGATGGTTCCATGCTTTTCCTTAGGCCAATGCTGAATTTTTATCATATTAGTCATATGATTTATCCTATTTTGAGTAACCTTGATACAGACTACTATTTTTCCCCTGCTTGTTCTCATCAGAAATGTTACATTATGAGTTTTTTTAAAATGCCTAGAGTAGAGCCACAGAGTATAAATCACTTTTCTTCTAGGCAGTAGCAGCAGGCAAGGTGTGCAGCCTGCTTTCATAGGTGAGAGGACTTGTCCTTACTTGCCAAACAGCTGGCGTCTCCAGGGGCACCTTTGAGAAGTTCCATTGCTCCCTGTTTGGAGAACACTGGCATCGATTCCCTAAGGGAGAAACTGGCCAGGTTATGCTCTGTTTTTCACTCCCCAACCTTGCACCTGCAGTGGGTTATAGCATCAATCGTGCTCAGTAGCCTTCCTCATCTGCTGTGAAACAAAAGCAAAGACCGAGTTCAAAGACTTTTTTCCATGTGTAAAACACACAGGTTCCTCTTGTTAGAGCCACCTGCTTATGTGGCAGTGCCCTCCCTTGGGTTGCCAGCTTCGTTACTGCAGAGGAGAATGCAGATGAGACTGTTCTTAGTAATCAAACCAGTCTTCCAGTGTTGTCCAGTCCCTCAGAGAGCTCAGGTCCTCACACCACCATCCATAAGGCTGGCAAGCACCTGATTATTCTGATGGTTATGTCTTTTTTTAAAAATCTTTCCTCTCAGACCTGGAAAAGCCTGAAAGTGAAAGGATTTTACAGACACAGCTAACAGAAAAATACCACATTTTCCAACAAATCCTGCCTTGGTTCTTACCAGACAAAAAGTAGTTCAGCATTACTAGTAGGTCCAAATCCATCCTACCTGGCCACTCTTGTTTTTTCTAGCTGCTTTTTTCAGCTGATCAGTATACATAAAATGCCAGTGTCCAGGAACTTTGTTCACCAAGAGTTGCAATCGTACTTGGCTTAATAAAAATTTTGAAATGGGCTCCTTGCATGGAATTTAAATAGAAGACATGGCCAAGACAGCTACCTTTTGATGTTATCCAGTTTAATCCAGTTGTCTTTCAGGACTGATGTTTGAAGTCTTCAGAATGATACAGCTTGTTTTCCCAGGTGCCAGCCTTCTTTTCGAGTCTTGAACGCGTGTCCTTTGTGCCAATACCTCTGATACTTCTGGAACTGCTGAGACAGTGAAATCTTGCTGCTGCATCGGTATTGACAAGTGCTTAGTAAGTCACATATCCCACCACAGAAACTGCCAGTTCCAGAAAACGGAGGACTTTTCCTCCTTTTTTTAACTCTCCAAATGTTTTTTGTTTCATTTTTGATTCTCCTCGGGAAGGGGTGTGCATCTGTTTGTGTGTCACCCACACCCGGGCAATAGCATTTATTTCCTTTCTGTGGATTTGTTGGTGATACAGAATGTGAGAGCTTCCTTTTGTTTCACTGTCAGTTTCTTGGGAAAAAGTATAAAACCTAATGCTCAAAAATGTCATCTGCTTCTCTGGCTTTCTTTGAACTGGCTAAGGAGAGACATTTTTTGCCATCTGTATGGTGGTAAAGGCAGTCTCTACTGCTGAAAAAGTGAGCAGGTCTTTTAAACCAGTATGGTCATTTTAAAAGTACACTGGGCAACATAAATTACACTTTCACTAGAAGAAAGCTGTCCATTGTTTGCTTTTCATTTGTACCAAATTTGAGAACTATAAAAAGCCCATTTAAAATCCGATTCATCATTTCAATTTCTTTCCTCTGCAGCTAAAATAAATGCTCATTTCAAGAGGACAGTAGTTATTCTTTATGTCCAGTATTTCTGTAAAGAGAAGAAAGGATATCTGTTTAGCCAAACCATTGTAAGAAGACTCATATTTATTGCCACTGCTCCCCTAAGTTAACATGTAATATCTTGTAATGTGTTTTTATGGATTTGTATCCTCTGTTAGGGAAATACTTCATGGCTTAGTACTTGTCTTAAGCATTTCATAGCTAAGTGTTTCAAAATTTATCATATATGTTCTAAAAGTCAGCTCCTATTTCAGCAGTTTACAAACTTAAAATATAGACCTCATACACTTTTTTCATACTCAATTTAAAATCATTTTTAACCACTGCTTATACTGGAAAACTGTAACACGAAATCTCCTCTGTTGCTTAAAAACTCTGCTGATATCCACACTAAAAGTAGTCACTGTCTGTTTAAACCCTCTTGCTCTTGGGCTAACATTTCCCATTTCCTAAAATAGTGGATTTTTTTCTTTTGAACCTTAGGTCTGTGATACATTATAGATAATTAAGTTACCACTCAGCATTGGTCTTGTTAGGTTAAGCAAACCTGAGTTTATTTTTATCTCCTCTGTCTGGGTGAGGCCATCCATTCCACAGCTTCATGTAGGTATCTTTATTCCATGCTTTTCTGAGTCTGATTTATCTGTGTAAAGCCAGCGTCATTCCCTGGCTCACTCCGCTAGCAACCCCTGCGGTCTAAGGGATGGAACAAGGATTGAAGTCAGGAACTTCTTGAATTAATACTGTTGCTGAAACATCTGAAATGTCAAAGTGCAGCTTTAGTTAAGGAGAAAAATGGTACGAAGCAATGCTCATTTGAGCAAAATGCTGAAATGCGTGTATTCTGTGCTCCACTCGCAGTCAGTACCTGCAGAACAGCTTCCAGCATCACAGGTGCTTTGGTCCTCATTTGTACTTCCCATGTGTCTGCCAGGCTGAGGATACGGCGGTAGAGCAAATTATTTTCTGTATTCTTAGGTGGGGAAATTTTTGACATAATCATTGTATGGCAATTAAAATGGAAAAAGAGAGATCTGACAAATAATGTCCTTTTAGGAGGTCCTGTACAGTCAAGGACCCTCAGATAAGGTACACTTTTTCTCAGGAAAAGGAAAAAACTACATTTTTTCAGTCCACAATTGCTCTTGGAGGAGAAATTAGTTTTGTCAGAGAAGCTGAGAATGGCAGGAAGGAGACAACAAGGATAATTGGAAGTGGTGGACACAGAAGCCCAGTATACTGAAGGCTGCTGCAAGTTAAATGAGACATTAGCGGGAATTTTGATGTAAAGTGTATTTCTGCATTTGCATTTGCCTCCTTCATTATATTTACTGAATAAATATTTCTGTTCTATTTCTGTTTTGACCTATTACGATGTTTCCTTTGGTGCTTAATATGATCAGAATTCTTCAGAAAATTTGACTGTAAAATAAAAGCCAGAGTAAAGCCAAATGTGTTTCTGAGGTTTGCTTCATCAGATTATTTGAATTCAGGGGGAGAAAAGTTATTTTCTGAGAAAATAAGACTGTCCTAGAAAAGAAAAAGTTTTTTTTTAAAGAAACTCTTGATCTTCTTTGTCTAGATTTTTTTTTTCTGCCAGATTTTTTTCTTTATCATGTGAGGAGTTTGAAGTCAAAGGGTCAAGTGATGGCTTATCTTTTCTTCTCTTTTTCAGTCTGAAAAGTTCATTCTTTAGTGTAGAGGAGGTGCTCTAATTGGTGCACAAGACTTTTTGTTTGTTCTACTATAGAAGGCTGATGAACATCATGTCAATAATTAATTTTTAAACATACTATTAGCTGCATTAATTTTTATCTAGGTTGCAAATTGACCAAGCTGTTCTAACCAGTGCAATAAGGTATGATTAACACCTGTTTTTAAGCTCTTCCATGACTTCTCTTTACTTCAGTTCTTTTGAGTCTTAAGGGAGTTCTCAGACTTTTCATGATCCTACTCCTCTTCCCTTTACCACCTTGTCTACTGAATAAAGGCAATGTTTCAGGTTAGTTTTATGTAGCTGTCTTCATTCTGCTAACAGAACCTAACGAAATTTCTTCATTAAGCTTTTTGCATGGCAAAAATAGGTTAAATCTTTCATAGCTTAAAAACCAGGAGCATCCTGTTATCATTTACATACCCTTGGAGCCCCTGCTGTAGGAAAACTTTCCAAACATCTGTTAATTGCTATGTGGCAGATGTTAATGATGTATAAACAAGTCAGACTCAGCAGGGGCTGTTACTGGTTTGCTTAGAGCTTCTGTATGTGCTAATAACAGAAGGAGCTAATCTTAGAAGTGGAAAGAAACTCCAGGCTAATTTAAAGATAAGGGTGAGAATGACTTGGACCATCAACTGAAGGAAAGCAAGTCAGCCACTGAAAGAAACTCCAGTTAAACAAGAGAAGGGAGAAGGAAAGAAAAACTAGAGATTGCAATAATTCTTGAACTTGGAGAGCTATGGAAATAGTGAGGTAGGGCTGTGCAGCATCAGTAGAAGCTCCAAGCAGTAGACAGTGTCTTCTATTTGTAATTTCCTAAACATGGTTATTAGAATGTCCTTTTCTTTTCACTATGGCATTTGGAACAAGTAATGTCATCACTGGGGTATCATCTGCAGTAAAATGGCCTTCCTAAAATTTTCACGTAAGGTTGCACTTCAGAGCCTTATAAAGGAAAAGGTTCCTTCTGGAAATTCTGACATGACAGTATTAGCTTAACTCAACTCTGAATAGCAATTCCCTTTATCACTATCATCCTTGTCATCTCCAGGAATCTAAAACATCTGAAGTGCTACAGTACTGCGCCTATGCCAAAAGTCTCTTCCCTTAAAACATCAGTTTTATTACTTTCTTTTTTCTCCTGTCTTAAGCTGATTCACTATCATTAACGGGGATTAGTTGCAATTATTGAGATTCTGCTGAAAAAGAAAGTGATGCATTAGGTTCTGCAAGAGTAGGAATCTAATAATTAAGTTCATCCTTTTAATAAAACTGATTGCAAAATGGATGTGTTTCTTTGGTGAATGTTTATGAACCCTTTTCTTTCAATGGATGATGTCAGCAGAATTTGGGAAGGTGGAGAACAGATGGATAATATCATCAATTGCAAAAATTGTTTTGGCATAAAGCAAGTGGATCCAAAACAACCTTGTGTGCTTTCTTTTGCTTGTATTTGTCGTATCTTTTAGAAGTTCCTCTTACTGACATTCAACACAGATGGTAAATAATTTACTAAAGCATTTCCAAATTTTTAGTTAAGAGAATTATTTCATCCCATTTTTGTCCTCTAATACAAATGTATGTGTTGTTTCTTCAAGAAAAGCCTGCTGCAGAGGTGAATAGGAGCTGTACCTAGCCCAGTCACCCCATACAGTAGTTGAACACCACCTAGTGGGTGTTCATTTAATCCTTTCATTCCTAAGCAGAATCTATATTGGTTATAATTTATTAACTAATTGTTCTGTAAACTCAAAAGCAATGCCCTCAGACAGCTAGTCACTGTAAATTGCATGTTCATGAATGGAGCTTTTGTTCTGGAAGAGAAGCATAATAAGGTTTTGAATTTTTGGTGTTTATTGTGCTCTGGACAGCAAGACAAAATGTCCCAGGCCCTGAGCTTAAACACACAGTTCACATTAATGAAATTATCAATATAGAATTGTTTCCTTTCAGTAAAATGCCCCAATTCACTATTAAATCCAGTGCTTAGTACTCTCAAGGCTCAAGAAATAAGGCAAAAAGGCTGTCTTGTAGGTTGTTAGTGAGAATTGAAGCCAGGCTACAGACTTCAACTGCATAAGAATGTTGTTGCCTATAGTGTAAGGAAGGGGGAAAAATCCTAAAACTGCATATGAAACCTACCAACTGTTGCATGTATTTGGTGTTAGTGTATGTTACAAAAGCACATAAGTGGATATTTTCTTTTTGGAAGGATTGATCAGGTGACTGTATTAAATTAGAGAGATGTCTTGTATTCGTAACCCTTCTAGAAACAAATGTCTGCAAGCAAATGCTAAACCCAACTGGTCATGGTCTTGGGCAGCATATTCTGACTGACCTTGCTTTGAGCTTTTTCCTGTTGTCATCATGAGAACATAAGGACTTTCTAGTTACTGCAGTAACTTCCAGAACTCTGTTCCAACTAAAGCTATTCTGTGAGTGAGGTAATTTCCCTTAACCATGGGGGAGCCCTACTTCATGGGTTTTCCCACAAGCTTCTCAGAAACTCCTGAGACCATCTTTCACAATCACAAAAAAGGTGCTGTTTGTGATATATTCCCTAGAATGTTACTACTGGGAAGGAAATAAGAACAATAAGATGTTGGAAAGGATGTGTTTGCTCTGTGGAGCCCTGAAGGCCTCAAATTCTATACACTTGATGGAAGGACAAGGCACTAGGAGAATGAAACATGATTACCACCATCATTAGAATAGTGCAGCAATAGAAATCAGACATCCTGCTGTTGAGATGTGCAGATTTCACAATAGCAGTATAGGAAAACATCGGCCACCTCTTTCTAGTTTACCAAATTGATATTTCTAGTAAAATTCCATTATACTTTTCCAATCAGCTATCACCTCTTTGAACATTTTTTGGTAATATTTCTAAGACCTTTTACTGTGTGTTGCTGTAGTGGAAGTAAGTCTTTTAAAAAGAGTACAAAACATAACAAAAGAGAAAACATTAATGATGGTGTAAATAATTTTGCTATGTGATAAGGTGAAACAGGAAAAACAGTAAAAAAAGTGAGCTACTATATAAACTGGATCTAAGTAGCTATTTATATTTACAGTACTCTTGAGGACCCATGCAATTTATGTGGAATGTCAATGCTCCTGGTTGCTTACCCACTGCAGTAATTTAAATTGCCTAGATGCACTAATATGTCAGCTATTTACTGCTTGGACACAAGTACTATAAATGTCCTATATCTGAAGAGAATTACAGTAATCACCGCATTTTTCATGCTGATACCATTAATAAATATTTTTCCCACTTAATATTTCCAGTTTTGATTTTAAGATTTTAAATTACTTCAAATCAATAGATTTTTTTTCTTTCTGTTCCACTAGGAATAAGCAATATCAACAGTATCCTGAAGTTTGTGCTTGGATGAATAAGTTTAAGAAGCAAGCTGTTTCATAAACAAAGCAGTTTAATTAATTTCACCAAGGTGACCTGCCTAGTGGATGGGGGAAAGGCTATTCATGTTGTCTACCTAGACTTTAGAAAAGTCTTTGACACCATTTCCCTCAGCATTCTCCTGGAGAAGGTAGCTGCTCATGGCTTGGGTGGGTGCACTGTCCACTGGGTAAAATAAATGTCTGGGTGGCCAGACAGTGGTAGGGAATGGAGTTACATCCACCTGGGGGCTGGTTACTAGTGGTGTGCCCCGGGGCTCTGTATCTGGGCCAGCCCTCTTTAATATCTTTATTGATAATCTGGGCAAGGGGATCAAGTGCACTCTCAGTCAGTTTGCAAATGACACCAAGTTGGGTGGGAGTGTTGATCAGCTGAAGTGCAGGAAGGCTCTGCAGGGGGATCTGGACAGGCTGGATCAAAGGGCCAGCTCCAATTGTATGAGGTTCAATGAGGCCAAGTGCCAGGTCCTGCGCTGGGGTCACACCAACCTCAGGCAGCGCTACAGGCTGGGGGGCAGCGGCTGGAAAGCTGCCTGGTGGAAAAGGACCTGGGGGTGCTGGTCAACAGCAGCTGAACATGATCCAGCTGTGCCCAGGTGGCCAAGAAGGCCAATGGCATCCTGGCCTGGATCAGCAGTGGTGTGGCCAGCAGGACCAGGGCAGTGACCGTCCCCCCGTACTCGGCACTGCTGAGGCCACACCTCCAATCCTGTGTTCAGTTCTGGGCCCCTCACTGCCAGAAAGACATTGAGGGACTGGAGCGTGTCCAGAGAAGGGCACCGGAGCTGGGGAAGGGTCTGGAGCACAAGTCCTGTGAGGAGCAGCTGAGGGAGCTGGGGGTGTTTAGCCTGGAGAAAAGGAGGCTCAGGAGACCTTACTGTTCTCTACAACCACACGAAAATAAGTCGTGGCCAGGTGGGGGTCAGTCTCTTCTCCCGGGTAACAAGTGACAGGATGAGAGGAAATGGCGCAAATTGCACCAAGGAAGGTTTAGGCTGGGTAGTAGGGAAAAATTCTTCAGTGAGTGGGTGATCAGACATTGGAACAGGCTGCCCAGAAAAGCAGTGAAATCACCATCCCTGGAAGCAATCAAAAGACTCATGGATGTGGCACTTAGGGACACAGTTTAGTGGTGGACCTGGCAGTGCTGCATCGACGGTTGGACTCGATAATCTTTGAGGTCTTTTCCAACCTTAGTGATTCTATTGTCTTTTGAAGCCAAATCAAGGAATCATAGAATCATTTAGGTTAGAAAAGAGTCCGCCACTAAGCCATGGCCCTAAGCAACATATTCACGTGTCTTCTGAATACCTGCAGAGATGATGACTCTACAACTTCCCTGGGCAGCCTGTTCGAAAGCTTGACAAGCCTTTCAGTAATGAAATTTTTCCAGTCTAAACCTCTCCTGGTGCCTCTTGAGGCTGTTTTCTAAACTAATTTTAGTATTGATACTATCTTTCAAATATGTGAACATGTATTTGTGTGCAGCTAAACTGATGAGATAATGCATGAGCCAAAGTCTATTGGGAGCAGTAGGACAAAGTGGTTGACCCACGTGGTTATTTCTGGCATTATTATCTATAATTCTTTCATGTTGGAGTGTTTATTACATATCAAAGAGCAATAAACCATACAGTTACTTCATATAATTTGACACAGTTTGAAATTATTTGCAGTTCCTGCTTAGGGGATAAATTGCATCAAAACAAAAAGGTGGAAAAGATAGTCCTCTCTGACATGTCCTCTCTTGCCTTATTCCAGGGTTAGCAAGGTAGCTTTATGCTAGTGATAAATTCCCACACAATGGATGAATTCTTCACCTGGCCCCTCATTTGCCAGCAAGAGAACAGAATTTGTAATAAGCAATCTTTAATATTCTTGTGCTTAGTCTTTAACTGGTTTAGGGGATTATTTTTTTGGCTTTTGTAAGATGCATGTGAAAAGTAACAGTTTGTCACGACAGGGAAGATCTTCAGAATGCATATTGTAAAGGAAGTAGCTGAATGAGACAATAGGAGTGGTTGCTACAGTGGTAATGGTGGCTTTATATTGAGCACATAGGCTTAAATCAAGTTTTGTATAGTGAGATAAGAATCAGTTTCTGGCTTTGTTAAAATGTTGACTTTTTCTTCCTTCATTTTGATTGTGGGATGATTTGCACACATTTTCATTCTGAATCCAAATTAATCTCTGCTTACAATTAAAATGCAATTTGCTCAAGTTGTGCATGCAGTCAGATTTTTAACTGTGTTGTTTCATTGTTGTTGTCCTTATGCCCCTTAATTTGTTCTATAATAATCTTCTCTAGCCATAAAGTAGATTGCAGAATCCTTAGGCCAGGGATCACGACTTCTGACACTGCCTAGTAGAGGAACAGAATTAAACCTGTAGTGCTAGGAGGCTGTCATAATAGTTTATGTTCATCCGGTGTTAGTATCCTAACCTAGTGTGTGCTCTGATGCTGTAGTATTTAAAAACTAGTTTTTGTTAGTAATACGAGATGATGACTTAAAGAGAGTAATGCTACACAATTTATACCTTTTTTAATTCAGAGTAGATCAAAGTTCATTAATTGAATCTTCTCGAAGGCATAGTCTAGTTTATGCTGTTTTCTTGCTAGATAAGACTGACTACAATCTCAAACATTATAACAGGAATTTTTGGGGGTTGAGGCTCTGCTTGCCTGCTCTTTGTGGGAAGGTCCATGGTTTTGTGCAGAGTCAGGAAATGCCATCTACCCCAAAAGTCTGAACTGCGTAGTGTTCTCTGTAAGTTGCAGGAATTGTTCTCCACCCTTCTGGTCTCAGAAACATGTATTATGGATACTGCTCCTTCCAGGTAATCTTAGTTGTCCTTAATAAGACTTTATTGCTGCAATTATGCAGCCATTCTGTCTCTTGAACTGTAGTAAACTTTTGTCCTTGCATCTGATTAAGTTCTTATTAAAACAGAGAATACATGCCCTTAGCACTGCTAACATTGGGCTGGTAGGTAGGAAGTTGAAAAAAACAGATTACGGATTTCTGTAACAAATACAGAAAGCAGTCACAGTGTGAGTTATCTGGTTGCATGCAGAAGGACTCACCTGCTCAATTTACATATACAAAAGCTGAATGTCAGGTCAGAGGAAGTAGTTGTAGCATTTCTTTAAAGTTGAAGGAAGGAAACAGGTAAGTCCAAGACCTGGATTGGACACCTGTCTCAACCTGGAATAAATTGTTCTTTCTTTGTGTCTGGTTCTCTCACTTGAGTATAAAGAGAGCCTGGGGTCATTACTCAGGATGAAGTTTGTAGACAGAGATAATATCTTTTATTAGACCAGTTCCTCTAAGTTGGAAAAATTAGACAAGCTTTTGGGCATATGAGCTCTTCTTCAGATCTGAAATAGGAGCAGCAGATTTCGAAGTTAATTATAAACCTTTTTCTGTGTTTGTCCTCACACCATCATAGTTACAGCAAAGCAGCACAGAGATCACTAACTCAGATTTAGGCACCTAGTTTTTAGACATCTAAATGAAGCCAGAGGAACCTAGCATGAGGTGCTTATTTGGGACTTTGAGGACTTGCATTTCACATGACACATTTTTTTTCCATATGCTCCGTCCAGTGCTGAGCTCTCTCAGCCTGCCCTGAGGACTGGCAGCCTCTCCTGCTGGGGAAATGTTCAGCTGCAACTGTGCTCTCTGCTTGACTTCTTGCTGCTTGTGTGTTTCACGTGAAGTCTTAGCTTGCTTCACATGCTCCCTTTGCAGGGCTGCCCTTACAAGCCTGTTAGACTGCTCCGGTTGCTTGGGAGAGAAGTGACTTTGTATATTCTGTATGTCCTTGCAGTACCAGTCTTGTGGTAAGCTTGGAAGTTTGAACATATTCTCAGCTTTTCCTTACCTGCAGCTTGGATATGTTATTAGAAAGAGAGCGGATCTGGGAGTATGTCACTTTCCCTGGATAATATCTAAGGAGAAGTTGTCCTGCTCTCCCTGCCGTTCCCAAAGACTCCTGCTACAGTCCCAGTTAGGACTGAGCTGTTTGCAAGCATTGTAGTGGGCACCACAGCATCTGCTTTTACCCCGGTACCTTTGCTTATTTTGGAACTCCTGGTGACTCTGTGCCATGGTCTCTTTAAGAGGTTTTGAAAACTTGCTTATCTTAATTCTTTTGTCTGTTTCAGTTTCCTAAAAGACTGTGTCATCCTTTGATGTTTCCTCCCTGCATCAGCATCCCACCCTTTTTACCCCAGGCTGCCTGACTCACTGAGAAACCTCCTGGTATTGACTTGCTCTGATGCAACTGCTCTTCTGAAATGGAGATTTGCCAGCGCTGGCCCCATCCCAGCACTCTGTATTTCTTGTTTCCTCAGAGGAGCGATTGCTTTAAATAAAGAAGGACAGATGCAAAGCTTGTTTTGTAAAGCATAGCAGAAGCTTCTATTATTGCAAATTGCCTTTTCCACTGGGCATACTTGAATTCAATTCAGGTGCTTCAATTCACTAATTCACGTGATTGAAATGACTTTTATAAATTATCTTTCAATGGAGCAATGCAGTAGTTCAGTAAAAGCTTTCTAGCTGAAGTAGATTCTTAATTCATTTAAATTGCATGCTCATTTATTATTCAGATATTGGTTTGCCAGGAGCCAGCATAGCAATCTGACCACTTGGTTTGTCATGCTTTCCAAAAGCCTTAAATTTTTTTGCTATCCTTAATTTATCTCCAATATCACCAGTACTTCAAAAGGAGGCCTTAAAGAACCAATTACTAGCTTGAATTTTTTCCTTTATTGGTTTCGTTAGCAGTAAGTACTTTATAAATGCACAGAAGAGCTTTAAAGAATGAGAACAAAAATAAGGTGGGTAAAAAAGGCACACTTTGTTAATATAACATCCTTGTCCAGTTTAATTAAAATTATCTAAGAGAGCTGAGAATGAAATACAAGCTATTGAATTTCAAAGATCTTCCATTTCAAGCTAATTTAAACAGAAATTTTAACAGCATCTCCCCAAGGAAATCAACATACACAATTCTTATCTAACCCAGCTCACTGGTGCAGGATTCTCAGAGTTCAGCTTGTGTGAAAGCTGGCAGCCAGTTATAAGGAAGAAATACACATTCTTGTTCCCATGGCAGGCAAGGCTGCAGGGTGGGCTCTGCTGTAAAGGCCACAGCATGAGCTGCATACAGTGGGTGTGGTTTTTAAAATGCCTTGATCCTCCGATTCGGACAGTGCTGAAATCCCATCTAGTTTAAAAGCTTTGTTGCACTCACAGAATGAGAGTTTATTTCAATTGTGAATATATTTAATGCTGTTCTCATCCTAATTTTTCATGAAAAACCAAATAGTTTTATAGTACCTCAGTATGACCTTGAACCTGTCAATATTCAGCAAAGATAGCAGTAAATGCCATCCAGAATTAAAAAGCTGGGAGGTCAGTTTTTCTTTTATTTTTGTTTGTAATTGTGGCTGTTTGAAATGGAGCTAAAAAGGGATTCGGGTCAAACCATCTTAGTGACTTTACTGATAAAAGAGGCTGGAGTTTCTTCTTCTAGGAAAAGATACCTAATTTATACTGTTCACACTTGAAGTTCAGGCTGTGGAGAAAGATTGATTTAAAATTTAATTTAAATTTCCATATTACAGAAATAAAGCAATCTTGCAGACATGTTTTCTTGAAAATAGTGGGAACTACTTTTGCTTTGTCCTTTGATTATTGTTGTTAGAATTGTTGATCTTAGTGGTTTTGTTCATTCTTTGAATCTAAACATCTTTTGTCACATCTAAGCCATTCCTTAGCTCTACAGGTGTAAATGGGTGTTACTGTGTGTGCAAGTTCAGCCTTGTTTAATTCAGCCCTTTCCTAACAGTAATCCTAACATTGCTGTCAGGTCCTTTCTACATCTTAGTGTAAAAAATGATAGATGATGGAAACACTTCTATTGTAAGAAACATAAGTGACAAAATACCCTGGTTTGCCAAGGGCAAATTGAGACTGATGGAGCTCTCTTGGCATTGTTTTCTTAATTACAGTTGTCAACTAACTTTCTTGGCTAACAGCACAGAACTTGTGTGTTTATAAGTAGACTCGGTATTCATCCAACTTAAAAAGCTAAAATGCCTTTTTGTCCGTGAAAAGTGCATCTGTACCTCATTGTTTCATGGATATGCAATAGATGGTGAAAATTAGATGATGGCATCTGTAAAATATGTAGAAACCCTTGAAAATGCTCACTGTCCTTTAAGCAAGAATTCCATCATAGTTGTGACAGGTCTGTAGGGAAAAAAAAAAAAATCTCATTTATTCAAGTTCAAAACAATAAAAATTCCAAGTTTCTTTTTTTCACATCTAAGTAAGACTCTAACTACTACAAGCAAGTTTTGTAGTGTGTCATTAATTTTCCGATTAGTAGGAATCTATTAAGGTAAAAGAATAAAACCATAGATAATTGAATCATACAGATCTTTTACTTATTAGATTAAATAGTCCCTAATAATTATATCTGTTGCCTGTATTCCTCAGAGAGAGACTTAGATCCTGATGTATTTGTATTCATGTGTGAAGAATGACAGCATCAATATTTAATCCATAGGAAGGAAGAGGCACTTTTTTTCTTCAGTGTACAAACTGGCTAAGCAAACTGTTCAAACCTTTGCAGTGCATCTTCTGCAGAGAGGAGTTAACCTTCTCCTAATTATTTTAGACAGGGTCTTAAAAGACCTGATTCTTCAGAAGGCTGCACATTTGATATTAATAGAGATTTCCTTGTTGGTGTTTAAAGAGATCTCACTGTTAGAAAGTAAATAAATGGAGAAAATACGTACCAAGAGCTAAATTATCATTTAAGGAATATTATGAGTGCTACAATAAGAGTAGCTAAAGTTTCCAAGTGAAAACAGGGGTTTCAGTCTTCACACATGGTTTTATATGGTGACAGTACCAATAAAATATAACTAGATTTAATTCTTAGAAAACATACAAATAATTATTGGAAGAAATTCATTCTACAGTTTAAATGATTATATTATTATAAGGTTGTATTCTAACACCTTACACAAATCCCAGTATGAAAGATAACACTACTGTCCCAAGTGTCAGGGTGTTTTTTCCAAAAAATTCCTACCCTTCAGTACACATGCTTCCAGGCATCTGCTCATGTGAGAAGAGCACCGTTAAAACACTTCACCGTTTATTACTTTGGTGTATTTACTGCTTTGAAGAGTAGAAATCTCTTGGTTTCTCTGTCAATCTGTCCCTTTCCCTCCTGCCTTTTTTCCTGTCGTACTGTAGCAGCTGCCTCTCATCCAGTCGCTGCAAGGACCAATTCTGACCCAGCTGGTGCTGCCTCTCACCACGTCCTGGGGTGATGGGACTCTTCTCTCCCTCTTCTGCCACTCAGCAAAGACTTCTTTTCCCCCACCAGTCCTTTCACCCATGCAAGGATAGCATGAGCATCTCAGTGTCATTGTTACCTCTGAAAAACATCAGTCAACATGTCAGCACCTTAAACATCCTCTGGAGAGTGACTGTGGCTGAATGCAAGACAGCAGATATTGATGGCTGTCACAGCCATTTCTGTGAGCTCTAGGCAGCTGCAGTTGTGACTGCTGGCTGGTGAAAAGAGAGCCCATACATCTACAACAGACTTCCCTTCCCTTTCTTAATTTTTATCACAATAGGGTAATTCTCAATGTGGATATGTTGTTCCCCAAAAAACGGTGTAGCTAAAGAGTTTCAGCATTGTTGCGCTGAATGCAACGCAAAGACGGGAAACAGAGACTTAACCAAGTGTAGAGCCTCACAAACTCAGCCAACTATTGTCTCAGCTGTAGCTCCCAGTGCTTTCTCCTTACCTTGCACCAATTATCCATGCCTTTGCTGTTCCAGCTCGCAGAGTTCAGCTTGTCTCCCTTCATCATCCTTCTGGATGCTGGCAGAAGGCTACTCTCCAGTGCACTGCTGTGGTATCAGATGCCATTCCAGATGTGATGTTCTTGGAATCATCAGGAGACTGGAATGAATAGAGTTACTCTTAACTAAATAAGGGTTTATGGCTGGCTTCAGTGCAGACAGCGAGTACAAGGAGTGTGTACAGGGAAAAACATTGCAGGGTGGTTTTTCCCTTTTTTCAGAGCAATAAGCCATACAGATACTGTTTTTCACAGACCTACAGCCTGACTCATTCCCTTCTGTAAGACTGGTCATTAGATGGGTCTGCCAGGGCCAGAAGAGCAGCTGAAGTATAGTTTCATATTGAAACATGCCGTACAGAAGCAGCGACATTTCAAAGCTGAGCTCTAAATCATTTAATTTGCTAAACAGCCATTCATGAAAATGCTCTGCAGCAGGGAATGGTGTTAGATGTAACTGTGGTGTTACACCACACTGCTCAGGACTCAGCCTTACTGAATGTAGCTATTGTTGCTTCTTCTCCCAGACTGTTATTAGTCTGACTTCTTTTGTCTCAAATGAGGCAAAGTAGAGGATTTCATACGTTGTTTGACTTAGGAGGTATCTACCTATGGAGCTTTATATATATGTGTGTATGGGTGTAAATGTATGTATAGGCATTGCACAAAAATGTATTCATCCACAGTAACAGGTGGTACTGGCAACACCTGTTGCTGGGGTCACTCAACACTCCAGTATTAAAAGCCTCATTTTAGTTGCTTATAACTTTTGTCAAACTTAAACATTTGTGTTGAAATGTTATGTGCCAGGTGTCTGCCTTAGGCTGATTTGGGGGAGGGGGTGTGGGGAGAGGAATTTATCAGCAAAACAGGCAGCAGAGGCCAGGGCACTGTTTTGCCTGTGCTGAAAAATGAGCTGTTGCTAGTTGAGATGTTCCAAGCCAAAAGTTGCCAGTGGAGACCCCTTGCAGCTGGGCATGCCATTTGCCAGCACTGTGGAAATTCGCTGTTTTACTGACAAAGCACCTCCGTCTGGCCAAATTATGGGCCTGTGGAAATGCTTGGTAGATGTTTGTTGACAACTGCCCACCAGGCTGCCTCCATCATGTCCATTTCCAGATAGTGGTGCTACACTGGTGACCCTTTGGATGCAAAATGCCTGTGAAGCAGCAAAGTAACCTTGGAGACTGAGCATTTAGCAAAGCAGGCTGCTGCACACAGGGGCACCAGTCTGCAGAGCAAGTCCAAGTGGCTCAGCTTGTGCTTACTCAGTGTGAATAAATAGGCAGGAATGGCTGGCTGGAATCCAGAGGAAATGGTAGTGAAGGAAGAGAGTGATCGGCTGAGAGTGGTAAGAGTGAAGGACAACAGGGTTTGGAGAATTGTATGAGGAGAAATGCTGAGGAGATAGACTGAGAAGGAATGGAGCACAGCTCCTGCGGGTCCGTGACCACCGGGTTTCTGTGATCCCTTCCTAACCAGCTGGAGTGTTCCACCCTTGATACACTGCAGCTCCTTAAACATGTGATTTACACAGGAGCACAACCTATACTGCTGCCAGTGGCTCCTCTATTCAAGTGTATAGACTTGAACCTGCTAAGAAACACTTAGGAGTTTGCGTGATTTTTGTCTTATGCTCTTTCAGAAAGCAGAGTTGTTCAATTTACTTCTGCTTAATAGAAACATCAACATTTTAATTGTCTTCTTTTTTCTTTTTAGTATTTCTTAGCTTTCACATTCTCAACCTGCACTTCAAGGATCATCATGTGTGCCTGGAAATCCCTTTGTAAATACTACAGTTGTTTTTTACTGTGTAGTCTTGCTTTGGAATCTGTGTGACATTTGTAGCTCGCAGTATGCAAAGTCATACTAGTAAATTGGTCGTTGAAATGAAAGTGGGCTGAGGTTTAATCTAGGCTGAGAGAACATTTGAACAGATTGCTCATATTATTTTTAAGTCTTGTCCTTTCATGATCGTTATGGGAATTAGAAACAAACTGTCTGTTGCAAAATATTCTGTTTCATATTACTCAGCATTTTCCCATAAAATTCTGAAGAAATGCCACAGAACCTGATCAAAGTTTAAAGTCAGTTTGTTATTGAATGATGACGATTTTTTTTTTATTATAGGCAAAGCCTCAGCCAAGAAACTGACAAAAAAGGTAAGCAAAATGTTCCTTTCCTTCTTCAAAAGAACTTGCATTCTTTCTGTTACTGAAGTGATTAAGTCTCTTTCAAAACTGGCTTTATATTTTCTTGTTTGTGTCTTTGAAGGAGGTAGATGCTGCACTGCTGTATGTTGCCAAAGCTAAACCAGGACCAACCTTTTTTAGAGAGCTTGGTGATAAAGGTAATGAGCACTTTTGATACTGAAAAATACGTCTTGCTTTTTATCTCATTATATGGTATGGGTCAAATGTATTTTTAAAGACGTTTGCATGGATTTTACTTCTTCTCCATCTATCCAGTGGCTGCCTCCTTGGCAAATCTCTCAGTTACGCAAGAGAGAGTAAAAGGGCTGGGAATTGAAAGCCTTCTGAGGTGCAGGAGGAGACATGAAAGAAACTGAAAAGCCTACTTGGAAGAGAAAGGTGCTAAAGGGATGACTTGAACACAAAATGGACTTTAAGGACTTTTTGTTAATAACCTGACTGTTTCTCTATATAACTTAAATGCATAGAAACTAAGAATAAAAATAAAATTTGTACCTAGCTGCCTTAAGTGGTATCCCCGATTCCAAGAGCAGTTGAACTTACTTCTCCCTCTTCAGGAGCTCTGCAACCCTTCACAGTGTTGATGTGCTTTGTTTTCTTTTCACCCAGCATTTCCACTTTGTATTGGACTACATAAAGAGAAAACTAAGAGCTGGAATATTGTTAGTGTAACAACAGGGAATTAAAGAACACCAAATAAACATCTCATTAACATAAAGAGAGAAAAGAAACAAGAGGATCAAGAAAACCAAATAGATGAGCAATTAACCATTTCACAGTAACAAAGACCAAAATTCCCAAACTAATGAGAAAGACCAACAGCACCTATTCACAAACTTTCTGTATCATACAGTTCAGCCTGAATCCCTTATCACATGGACATTTCTGGAAAATAAAGCTGCTGTTGCACTGCTGCAGTTCCTTGGCAGGCATGAGCCATGCTTTCTCCATGCACAGCAGATCCTCAGACACAGCTGGCAGCTTATGCCAAGAGAGCAGCCCTTGATCTCAGCCTGTGGTATTTCACCTTCCGTTCAGCCTCACAGCCTCTTCTGCCTGCATTTCATTTCTTGCATCCTTGTGCAGACCTGCAAGAGTCTCCAGATGAGTGCCTTGCTTGTCAGTCCACTCCTGAAAGCCCCAGCCTACCCCAGAAGCCCTGAAACATCTCTGAACAAGTTAACAATTCTTTCCTATCCTAGGGAAGGCTGGATTTCATACTAAATTGTCATTCCCTGCCTTTTCAAAGTACTAATCATCACAGGCTTCCCAGGATTGGGTTTAAAGTATTCCCAGTCTTGAATTCTTGGATATTGTCTCTCTATACCTGCTTTTTTAGAGCCTTTCTTTTTCTAGTGATGCAAATCCCCAGACCATGCTGCCTGGGAAAACTGGGAATCCAGCAAGAGAATTTGAAAACAGCAAATCAGTGCAGCCTCCTCTTACTGCACCTTTCCCATTTGAGTGCTTGGCAGGAAGTGGGCTCAGTGATACTCTCAGAGGTGGCGTCTTCTGCATTCTGGCGAAGATCTGCCCTTGCTTAGCACTGTGTGTCCGAATCCCTGTCCTTCAGAGGTCAGGTAGGAGTTTGAGATGATGCAGGAACATTCAGTGCAGTCATCCATATGTCCCCGCAACACTTAGAGTTTTTACAATTTTTGGTCATGGTGCCTGTTTAGTGACTTTGATGCTTTTGCTTTGAGATGCATTATTATCACAGTTTAAAAATGAAAATATTTATGCTTTTACAAGTACCAGAATAATGAATCTACCCCATCTAACCGTTTAGCTGAGGTTATTTTAACTATCTTCAATTTGTTATTTATATGTCAAGGAGAGGAAAAACTGCCATCAGTCCAGTCTGTAAAACATAATGCTAGGGGATTCTGCCTTCTAGTGGGCAGTTTTAAAATTTGTGTCGTATTTTGTAGGTATACTTATGATTTATTCAGAAATAAGAATATTGTACTGTCAGCATTTGCTGGTAAGTTTGAGGACAGATATTTCTAGGGAGGGATAGGCGAGGTTCCTTTAGCTTTAGAAAATGCGACAGTATTTTGCCAATGCACATTCTTGGCTGCAAGTATGCTGAGTCATTCAACAGTGTGTGAAGCTTTTGTCTTTAAATTTTGCTTGGATATGAATTTAATTTTCAGTGGGTTGTTTTATTTTGGGTTTTTTAAGTTTGCTGCATTAAATCTTTTAATTTGAGTACCTTTGTAATGATTGCTGTAAAATAAAAAAGAAAATTACAAAAATATTTAATTTACTTTATGGATGAGGTAAATTGGCCACTCACTGCACGTAGTAAAATGACAATTAAATTAAAATATGTTTTTTAATGGAAATAGTCCACAAATTCAAAAATCTTAGGATAAATTATTTTAGTACAATCAGTTTTCCAGAAAATATCGATCAGGCTGTGAGTTTTCTTTAAAGCATTGAGTCAGGTTTTAAAGAGCAATCCAGAATATTTCTACATATTTTTATTATATTTACCTTTTTACCAATTTCACTATAGCAACTTTTCAATCTGATTACAGTAGGATGACAAAAAGAGTCTGTGTCTCACTCCTGCCATCTCTTGCAAGGCTCCTCTTTCCAGCCCTCTTCAAGTGCTTCTCCCTTGAGCCAGTCAGCAGGGTGTTATCTTTAAACTGACCTTTTCTTCACATCCTACCATCTCCGTAAAAATTTTGCAGATTCTTTCTGCAAAATTTTATAAGGTATAATGATCCCTGTCTATCTATAAAGCTAAAATTCTCCAGGGGCTCAGTATTTTGTATCTCAATTATTACAACTTTATTTTTTCTCAGACTTTAACAGCCATAATCTGCCATGTTAATATCCATCCAAAAGCTTTAATAAACATGTTTTTCTTTCACAACTTCTTGGACTGTGTCATCTCTTATTTTGTATCCCCACACTGGGCTCTCGTGGTTCTGTTTTACCTAGCATAAGCCTCTTGTCTTCAGCTTCCAGGTCTTCATTAGACTATCCCTGTGCAGAGCATCTCAAGGTAGCCAAGAGGCAGACTTCCACTTCTCCTTGCCCAGTGATGCTGTCCTTCATTGCTTGGTGGTTACATTTTCAGTCAGGGATCTTTGTGCTGACACAACTGCAGTCATTGACTGGGAGGTGTTTTCTATACAGACCTGGAAAGTTGCCTCCTTGTCTTCTTTTATATTCTTCCCTTAAACATTCTTTTGCTGTGTCACACACAAAGCAAAATTAGGAATCTTGATCACTACTTATCACACTATTTGCTTGAATTCTTTTCTCCACGTATTAGTTTCTACCCTTTTTTTTTTTTTTAAATCTTGTCTTTGGCATATAAGCTAAAAAAGATGAGGCAGGAGTTCTTTCTCTGTTTATTTGGTTTTGAACTTGTAGAAAACCTAGATGTTTCATCTAAGAATACCATTTCAAGTTTTACAGCAATGAAAATAATAATTTGCATTCTTGCAATGGCAGAAGTGCTTAAACTTGTAAGCAAGACTAAGTCTTTGAGCTGAAAGTATTTTTTATTTCCACAGTGTATTGTATGATTGTAGTACTGTGCTGGTTTACACAATTCTTGTAGGATAATCGGGTAAATAGCCCTATTTTGATGGAGAGGAAAGCTGAGATATGGAACCAGAGTGAGTTGGCAACAGGATCAGCATTAGACCTCCCTTTCACTAAGACTTGCTTTGATTTTCAGATTCTTGCATTTAGCAATTTAATATTTCTGAGCTCTGGTACTTAGAAGTGTTAAGTCACTATCTGAGGTCAAATACAAATGCTGTTGCTTCTGCATAGTAGTTTATCAGCAGTTAATTGTTTATCACTGAAGCTTAAGTGGATTCCTTATCTATCAATTAACTAAATATAAATTACAAAAATAGTTTATCTTTGCACAGATAGGCATGTTTGAACTTCATTATTTTAAGCAGCTTCAGCATTATACAATGTTTAGCTCACAAGTTAAAAGTAGCTCAGTTATTTTGAAAAGTGATTTATAAAAAAGCCCTTTACATTTTTTTCCCCAAACATTATTGCAGGGCAGATGGTTCAGATTCTGTTGTTTAGCCACCCTCATTCTGCACTCTCTATCTTTAGCTTGCACACTCTATTTTGACGCTATCACATCTTTGTGTTTGTTCAGGCTTTTCACTTAAGGCGGTATTTCAAAAGAAAACACTGGAATTTTCCTTCAAAAGGGGGGGAAATACTTTCACCTTGTAGAAAGGACATGTTCCTATTTAAAAAAAAAAAAAGAAGCCTCCTCTTGGCACAAGGCCCAGCAGTACTATCAGCACAATCTAGCAGCTTGGCAGCTTTGCGTGTTGCCATGTTCCCTTGAGAATTAGAGGGAAGCTATTCTCCGCCTTTTGCGAGCCTGCCAAAGGATGGAGGACTTTGATCCTTCAGGGTAATGTTAGAGTAGTTCTCCTCCCAGGTACTAAATGTGACAAAGCTCATTTAATTTATTTGCCTTTTATATAAACATTGAATGTTTTCAGTGAGAATCCAAAGATTTAGTGTAGGCCTTTCGTTAATACCAAATAAACCTTACTTTCTTGGTTAGACATGGACATTGATGAGTCTTGGGTTAGGGAATTTTGCCTTCAGAGTATTAAAAACAGAAGTGAAAAATTAATTATATAGTAACCTGGCTTATTTTAATAAATGTATTTAATGTAATGTCAAACTACATTTTTAATATTTGTCAGATTTAATCTTTCAAATCTTGCTGTAAGTTTTTGGGTTTTTCCACAAGTAATTCTTTAACTTTTTTTTCAGGGTTGATATCTTATGCAGAATATCTGTTTTTGCTGACAATTCTTACGAGTAAGTATTATATATTTAAAATACATAGGCACAAATACTCAGCTACTAACAGCTCACCAAGAACTTTTTTCTGATACCTTTTTGCTTCTAAATTTCTGCATTATAGTAAAACATAAAAAACTATTGTATATAGAGTGATAATGCATTACTGTAAATGGATATCAGTGTCATCATTGGTCCATAGCAATACTTCAAAAATCATGGTACTCGCTGCAACATGGGATCAGAAAAGTCTTTTGAAATACTTTGAGAGGGGGGGATATTGGTTACAGAACCACATAATAAGGGGAAGAAGAACTGGATGGGAAGAGAAATAATTTTTCTTCTGGACAGCAGTTTTAGTCATTTTGGACAATGAGACATTAGCAATATAGCTCATGCAGTGGTGTGAAAAACGGCTGTAGTGTCTCACAGGTCATTGCCCATTTTTCTCGTGTTCACATATGCAATGCATGCAATACAGAAACAGCAGAATTCTTCAGTGTCTTTTTGTCTGACTTTTAAGTCCTTTTTCTTTATCCTATGTTCCTTTTGACTTTATTTCCTCCCAGTACTGTACATGTATTTCTGTCCCCCTCCTTTGCTTCCTTCCTTTTTCTCTCAGGCGCTTTATTTTAAAACAACCTTTATTTGGTACTTGCTTTCTCTACAAGCAACAGGCATTTTTTGGTTTTGTGTATGGAATTAATCTGGGATTGTCTAGTACTTACTTACTGCCATGCTTGTCACCCCCTGTTTTGTTCTGATCTGTAGGTGATGCTGAAAAACACCAAGATTCGAGATGTGTCAGTGAGCATTACATGGCAAGACCCCTAGAAGTGGTCCATATGCATGTCCATGGAATTGTCCACATGTAGTCTTGTTTGACTGACTTATACAGGTCTAACTTTTTCAGCAAGGGAAAAAGCCAGGCATAATAGATTTATTGTATCAGTGGATGGGGAAAGGAAAGAAGGAAGCAGTCACTTCTTTCCTGACAGACTGTAGAGGGATGACCCTCACGTGACCCTCATCACTTCCATGGCTGCAAGGTCTGTGGCTGGGGCTTAAATAAGTTGACAAGTTTTCCTTGCTCTGGAAATCCACCCTCTCATGGTGTAGTATGAACAAGTAACATTGGTCTCCAAAGAGTGGAGAGAGTATGTCCAGCCTTCCATCAGTACACACCTCTTGCACAGTTCAAGGGGCCCTTCTGCAGCTTACCTCATTTCTCAGCAGAACTGCATTAGTTCCTGTTACGCAGCACGAAGGGTGGGTAATCTCTTTGGCAACTTCAGCTAGTACACAGTATGTGTATGTTTATATATGCATTAAGATTTAATGTACAAATACACTGCTTCAGCAGTGGTGACTGTCCCATGCTACACACTGCTTGAACATGAGTTACACTGTGTGTTCAAGTGGCTTTTAAAATCAGAGACAGGAGTTTAGCCCATTTAGGATACTGATTTTCAAATATTTGTTGCAACTCAAAAAAGATGGATTTATGTTAAAAAAGGACAACCATGACAGCCAAATTATAACTTCAGAAGAATACGTAAAAGTTGCAGGAAGAGGTGCCAAAGATTCTATTTCTTCAGAAATTTATGGCAGCTGAAAGTGAATTCATGCTGAATTGTTGGCTGAAACAATTAGAAAATTGAAGCAGTATCAGAGCAAGTTGTTCCACTTCTCCAGACAATCAAGTAACATTATTTTTCACAGAATTTATATAGGAATGTATTGAACTGCAAAAACAAGGCACTTTTAGATGCAGGATAAAAATGCAGTGGTTATGTTGCTGCTTTGGTTACACAGAGGGTTATCATACTTACCAGTTCGAAAGCAAATGTCAACAAGTGTTGGTGCCTCTATCTTTGCCTAACAAGTATCCCATGTCAGTCAGCCCCGAGTTACACAACCTGTCTCTCTCACTAGTCAGAATTAAAGTGAGATTTCTTAAAGCAGACATCAATATTTAAATTACTTCCGAGTCACCAACAGAGCAATAGGGAAACAGAAAAAGAGTGATCAGACTTTGGTTCCAGGACACTGCTGACCAGACCATGCTGCCTGTCATACAAAATCAGATTCTGTAATAACACTGAACTTGAAAATGTAATTTTGTGGCAGACAAAGGTTTTATTTCCCCCCCCCAACCTTCTTTTCTCTTTTAAGTATGCCTTGTATCATCACTATCTTTTTTCTTCCAGTGCTGTATTGAATTTCATTTCTAGCAATAGGTTAATGGAGCCCTGCCTGGTGAAGAAGCCCAGGAACTGAAGTTGTCACCTTTACTTGGAGCTTTGTTTCAATTACCCAGTCACACAAGTTGACAGCTTGGTCAGGAGAGGAAGCACCTAGGTCTAACCTGCACTCACAGCCAGAATGAAGCTCTTCTGTTCAGATTTTGGAATTTTGCCTGATTCTAATTAAATACAAATATATCTGTGGTAGTCTTTGAACTATGCTTATTTTACAAACGCATACCTTTGGGGTGACATCATATCAGATAAGTATGTCATCTCTGAACAGTATAAGCAGCTTTAGGTCTATATTTTCACTAACAGCTCTCTTATCTGAAAATTGGAACACAGATGGTATGAATTGCTATTAAATACATCAATTACTTTTATTCTCTAAATATGTTATTGGATAGCCTTTTCTTGCTTTTGTACTAGTAACACAAATTTTGCATGTGGCATTTCCTTGGAAAGGAAGCCCGTTTTGATTATTAAATCAACCCAGTTGCTGGGGACAGCTCTGCTGTGCAGATTTCAGTGGTATTTATAAAATATCCCTGCATCACAAGATTGCTTCATGTAAAACATTAGTTGACTGCTGAAGATATAGTTATTTCTAAAATGTAAAAATAATACTTTTTTTAACCATCTTGTTATGACTTAAAAGGAATGGGATATTTATTTAACTTGTTCCCTTTGCAGAAAGATTCTCTAAAGAAAAAGCAAGGCTTAAAACTTTACAGAATGCAACCAGAAGAATATATTTGCCAAAGCAAAATTCTGAAGGCATTAGAGTTTTTTAGAGATACTGCTTCACTCTCCTCATGAGTCCAGCATTGTTCTTGGAAGCATCAATATATTCCAGAGACAATAAGTCCATGGCTTTCATATTAATGCCTGACAGACTGCGTTGTGGAATTAATTCACCTGCTCCAGAGATTACTGGGATATGGGCTTGCTACTGCAGTGAACTGTAACTACATTTCAGCAGCATGCTGCTCCTGTGTGGGCTTGCTAATGATCAAGGCCACCTCCTGTAAGTGAAGTAAGATCAGGAAATTGTGGGAAGGAGCTCAAAACACACCATGCTTTTATAGCACCTTCAAGATTCAGAGCTCATTACATTTTTGTGTTGAAAAGAAACATTCACTCAGTGAAGGAAATGCAGGGGAAAATTGTGTAGAATTCCTGAAAAACATCAGCTTGATGGGGGTCACACAAAACATGCTTTCATCAAAAACAGCCAGAAAGAGTAGTTTATTACATCACAGTAACATCTGAGAATATTGTTTAGGGAGGAAGGAGAAGGGAAGGGAGAAAAAGACTTTGGGCTAACACAGCAGGAGCAGGAGCCAAGAGAGCTGGCTCCCTTCACAGCATCAGGCTGTCTGCTAGGGAGACTGCAAATGCTGGCATATGGTCATGCATGCACAAAGTGCCTGAGGAGTACACTAGCTCTTTCACCCACTGTGGCAGTAATTACTGGCTTCTGAAGGCAATTTCCACTCTTCTCACCTGAAAAGGAGCTCTAATAAACAAGGCAGGGCTAGACTACAGAAGTGAGATGGGATTATAGAGATATCCTTTGGGAATATCTTAAGACCTGGCCAGTAAGAGATACAGTTATTTTCGCTGGGGTCAGATGGACATTCATGGTTGTACTTAGGCACTGCTGGCATTTCTTACTTTGCCATTGCATTAATTATCCCTTGAAATGATAGTAAAAAGGTTTTTAAACAGTTTGCTTATATTGGAAGAGGTGTGTATGGTTCACTGGAAATACCATGTATGTACATAGCAATGGAGGACTGAAGCAGAGTCAATATTCATTTTACATTCAGTGTTTGAGTTCTACTGTAAGTGTGTGATATTTTCAATAAAGTTCTTTCAAAATTTGTTGCAGAACCCCGGACTGGACTTCAGATTGCCTTTAAAATGTTGGATGCAGATGGCAATGAACAAGTTGAAATGAAAGAATTCTTTAAGGTAGGTGTATTTACACATTTTAATTTTAAAGCATTTAAATAGATCCATGGGTTATATTTGCGAAATGAAGATTCATTAAAATCAGCCTATTTTTCAGTCCATTTTATGATTATATACTTACTAAAATATTTTATATGAAAGGAGCACATACCAAAGTATTGTGATAGAAGTTTTCATATGATAGAAGATATCATATTTGAATCCGCTTTTAAAAATGTTACCTTTGAATTGTATCTAAAAATCTTCTACTGGGAAGGTAGGAATTAGTGTACATCCCTTAGTCCCATGAGCTAATTTAAATAATCATCTGGAAGAGCCTTTTGTTTTCTAAATGTGTTGAATAATTTATTTAATACACCATCCTATTTTGGTCTTTATTAATTTTGCTTGCTGTTGCAGAAAAATTTTTATCAATTCACACTTTGAAAAGAAACAGCAGGTTTTTGCCATATTTTATATAAACTATGGAGGAGAAAGGTAGATGCTTTAAAAACTAAGAAAATCTTGCTCTGATTTTTTAAAGAAGAATTGGCTTAATTATACAGCTTATTCAACTTTTAAATATTTATCAGGAGACTAACTAAGTACTTCTTGTCAAAAGTTGAATGCAGAATTAACAATCAGAATTTTTAATAGAAACCCTCAACTTAGATCAGATCCTTAATTCTTACTGGAGGTAACTGGAGAGACATTTATATAAGAAGCTGACATGGCTACTACAATTCAGATTATTTTCTGTGACTAAGGTAAAGTTAAAGCTAATCATGAACACACAACTCTAGAGAACCTTAAAATCTAAAACTTTCAAAGATGGACCTGTTGATAGCCTGAAACATGTTTCATAGCCTTAAACTCTGAATTAATGATACAGTAGCTGTTCACATGTGTTTTGCACTGATCACCTTTTTTTCAGTGAGTTGTCTCTTAGCAAGGTTACGATTGATGAGTCATACTTAAAATCTATTTTAAAATGTTGAAAAATACTTTTAAATTTAGTAGTACTATTTGAAAATAATACTTTAAATTAGATCATTTTACAAGACAATGTTCCCAGAAGCCCCTAACTGAACCTGCAGATATCCTTGTTGTCGTGTAACCCCAGCCAGTAACAAAGCCCCAGACAGCTGCTTGTTCTCTCTCCCACCAGCTGGATCAGGGAGAGAATCAGAAGGGTAAGAGATGGAAAACTCGTGGGTTGAGATAAAGACAGGTTAATAGGCAAAGAAAAGCCATGCACACAAGCAAAGTAAAGCAAGGGATTAATTCACTGCTTCCCTTGGGCAGGCAGGTGTTCAGCCATCCCCAGGAGAGCAGGGACCCATCACATGCAATGGTGACTTGGGAAGACAAACGCCATCACTGCAAACATCCCCCCTTCCTCCTTCTCCCCCCAGTTTCTACACTGAGCATGATGTCACATGGTCTGGAACATCCCTTGGGTCAGTTGGGGTCACCTGTCCTGGCTGTGTCTCCTCCCAACCTCCCGTGCATCCCCAGCCCCCTCCCCAGCCCGGCAGTACAGAAGCAGAAAAGGCCTTGGCTCTGTGCAAGCCCTGCTCAGCAACAACAAAAACATCTCTGTATTATCAGCACTCTGCTCAGCACAAATCCAAAACACAGCCCAGTACCAGCCACTGTCAAGGAAATTAGCTCTGCCCAAGCCAAAACCAACACAGCCCTACACGCATTTGTTGCTACACAAGATCTTATAATTTTGAAGAATTTGTTCTATTAAAATGTTAATTATTCTGCTGATTTAAAAGAAATCAAGTTCTAGTAAAGCATATATTTTTAACCTAATAAACCAGGTGCAATCATAGTGAATTGTTATCAGATTATCCATGCCCTGATTACCGAAAGAAGTCTGTTATGGCTGTATTATTCACCTGAAAAACAGTATGTTACAAGGGAAAGTAATTCCACGAGTGAACATGTTCAGCTTGTAGTGCCTCTGCACCAAAATGCCACATTAGCAGTGCTTCCTTTAAATAGTACTGTCAGTTAAGCAAATAAGGAGATTCTTACAGAAACACAGCACAGCTCTCCTGGGGAGATGTGCAGTATGTTATGTATTTAATATCCATTATCCATTTCAGGTAATTCTAATTGAATCAGCCAATATGAACAACAGAAAGTCATCAAATAGAGAGGTGAAAACATTATATAAATCATTAAAAGTAATTTGATTTCTGTAGAGGCAATCAAGTTAAATGAAAGTTACTCTAGTTAGATAGATTGTTACTTTGCATTTCCTTGTTGGGCTGTACTGATAAAATAATACAGATTGGTAAAAAAAACCCAGCATATAAATTACTCTGTCAACTCACAAGAATCATTAAATTCAAAGAAGTCCCACAGGATGCAAGTTAGTCAGAAGATGAGTTTTCTCTCATGACTGTTTACTTAACATTTACAGAGGAGGCTATTTTCAAGCAAAACTTTATAGATTAGGTTTAAAAATAAAATTTTTGTAATGTAAGAATGGGAAAAAAGTGTGCATGTTAATCTGTGTACTCTAGTTCTCTATGTATCATGGAAAGTTTCTAGATAGCTAATATATTAGTAAATTGTGTGGCTAATCTGTCATTTGTCTTGTCCCAGTTGGTATCTTAGGAAAATATATCTGAACTATTGTATAGTGACTTCCACACTGTATTTGACAATAACATCAGGAAATGTATGTAAGGAAAATGCAGTGGAAAAGGATAGTGAAGAAGCAGTAATCAAGAGGCAGTGTCAGTAAGCAGGGTGTAGTGGGAAAAGTAATTTCATTGCTACTTCATCCTCTTGTTTCGTCACCTCTTGTTCTCCCCACTTCCCATCGTTATCTACTGATTAGACATCTATGTATGTCTGTGTAGTCTGACTGTAGAGTCTTTGAGGTAAGAACTTGCCTTTTGGTTTCCAGAATGTCCATCATTCTTTGAACTGTGTGTATCTCAGTTCTCTCATGTTCCTGGAAGAACGGGCACACGATGTGTCAAGCAGGTCATTCAGGAAAAGGAGATGTGTGACAAGCAGAAACTCCAACCCCAGTCCTCAGTGCCTGCATTACATCATGGATATAGGCTGTTCAAATGTGTCTGTATGGATCAGACACTTAAGGAGTGTGAGATGCAGAATTTCCCAGTGTTCTCTGCTAACAAAAATGGATGTTCAGGAAAGGAGATCTTGAATGCAACCCCATGTTTTCAACAAGAGAGCTCATCTTGTCCTCCGTAGCCTTTCCGTTCCAGTGCACATTTTCCTCATTTCCAGTAAAAGTCTCTCCCTTCACAGGGATACTCTTGTTCTCTCTCCTCCCTATTTCTTTGGGTTGAAGCCAGTGTAATTCTGCTTCATCCACGTTTCTGTGGTAAACAGTCACAATGCAAGAGACATTTCAGTATTAGGGCCAAGAAGGTTTTGTTGCTTTGCCCTGGAACTCCAGGGTGAGGAAGACGAGTTGGAAATGGCATGTTCACAGATGCTAGTTGCCACCCTTTAATAAGCCCCTGACAGAGTGCAGAATCATTTCTCAGAGCCACGTTATCTGCATCTCTGTGAGGACAGTAAGATACTTCTGTGAACTCTGCACTTACAAGATATTCACTTGAGACTTGGTGAGGGGGATTTCCAGACCTATGCACATTAATCTGAGACCTCCCACCAAGAATAAGGCTACGAAAGTTCCCAAAATCCCCAGCAAGTAAGGAATTTCCCTAACTCTCTAAATCTGTCCTGATTAAAGATGTCTCAGTAAAATTAATGACAGTGCAGAACTATTGGGAATAAAGGCAGAGTAGCTCTGATGGCACATGCAAGAGCTTTATGACTTAGACTTTCTAAGTAGACTGTCTATACACTTCTGCTGGAGAGCAGGTACCACAAAATACTTGTAGAGCTTCATCTAAGGCTGAATGAACCAGTGCCTGACACTCAGCAGTTGTGGTGGTTTGGCACAGAGCACTTGTCTAGTCCTAGAGCATCCACAAGCATTGATCCCTCTCAAGCAACTGGAAGAATCAAACTGCAAAATCACCCTTTTTTTTTTTTTTTAAAGACCGACATAGTCTTTCTGCCAGCTTGTTCAGAACAGATTACTTCTGTCTTTAGTAGAGGCTCCACTTGTGCATAATAGGTCTCATTATCTTTGAATTAGCCATTAGTATCATGAGTGGTGAACAGATATAAATATTAATACAAATAAATGTTACATGGAGGAGTCCGTTTCTCGAGAGCAGAATTCTTCTCCCTCTGGTGAGTAGTTGCTGCACTGTGCTGGAAAAAATCAACTTCTGGAAATAGTTTCAAGCACTGTAAGAATGTGCATACAGTGTAAGAAAACAATAAGCAAAACCTTTCAGAATACTTGTGAAAATAATTATACTGCATGTCTGTGCTCTTTAGTAGCCCCTGCAGATTTTTTTCAAGTGTCCTTTAGAAATAAAATAATTTTTTTTTAAATCATATTATCTCTTGTTTGGAAAGTATTTGCAGTTGTATTTCTTATGTGTGATCAAAAGATTGATTTTTCAGGTAAGAAAAAATGTGATTTCTCAGTGAGAATATGGACAAGCAATTGTGGTTTTATCCAGAGCTCTATAATGCTCTTTTGCTATGAAGAAATTCATAATGCTTTTACTGTACTAGTCATTTGTTTTGTAAATGATCAAAAACTAAGATAATTTGGAGGAACAAATGCTGTTTAATTGCCTTGTTTTATACCATTTCTTTTGATAAGTACTATCAAGACATGCCATTCAAAACTAATAATAGAAAGTACCTATCCTGAGAAGCTAAAAAAATGAGGATAAAAAAGCAAACAAATCCGAAAAAGCCCATACTGCTGCTCTGAAGAGAAAAAAAATTTAAAAAAAAGAAAAGACCAAAGGAGAGTTTTAAAAACTCCCCAAAATAATGGCTGTGGAAGTTTGGTAATGAACTTATTCCCAGTTTCAATGAGCAGGTTGAGGAATCACTCAGAAATGTTTGAGAAGCAAACCAGCAGTTTTAAAATCCTTGAGCTTTAAAAGCATCTTTTCTAAAGTTTGCTGATCCAGAATGATCAGCGTAAGTCCATATCTCTACCTGAAATGTATTAAGTCCCTTGTTCTTTCATTTCTGCTGTCCTTTTGAGGATTCATGCAAATGTCTGAAAGGTAGGTGTGCTTTGTGCTATATTAAATCACTCGTTCTTTTGGCAATGTTCACCTCCAAAGCTGAAATACAGTCAAAGAAACCTTGCAGCTCTGATACACTTGAGGTACTGCAAATTAATGCACTGTTTATATTACCTTAAAGCTTTATTTGGGACAGTGGAAGTTAGGTTTTTAAATGTGAATCATTTTAGTAATTCTAAAAATCTTCTTAGCTAATACATTCAAGATTAATTTATTCTGGGGGTAGAGGGGAAAACTCAAACCACATTCTGCCAAATGCTAGTTCTGAAAAAAATGTTTCCTTATTTTATTAAATTATTCTTAATTGTTCATTTATTGTAGTACCTCATTTGAACAGGTATGTTTTTCATGTCTAGAAGATCATGTTTATAACAGAACTATGTAAAACCATCTAGAAGGACAGCATGAAAATCAGGATCATTTTTATTTCTGGAATGATCCTTGATGTTATCCCCCAGAGTTTGAAAATCTTCTGAAGTGAAAACTAACCTTCTGGTGCAAGAAAATCTCCTCTAAAAATAGAGTAAGCACTGGGCTGCAAGAGGTAGATTCATGTTTGGTTGTATTAACCACAGTAGATAAGACATTCCTGGGAAAAAGTGTCTGAATAGCAAAATATCCTCAAGTATGCAAATATTTTGTCATGACTAGAGAACCTTGCAGATATGCATAACTCAGGAAAGGTGCAATTAAAGCAAGGTTCAGAAAAAGAAGACTCTTACAAGATCAAATTTGTAATTTTCCTGTTCTTTTCTCATGTTTCAACAAATAACAGCTACAGAGAATCATTGGGAAGGAAGATGACTTGAAAGCAGCTGGAGACGAAACAGTACTTTGGGTATGAAACAGAGATACATTTTCCTTACAAAAACATTGTCATGTTCCCCATGAACTTTGTTATTTTTTCAGAGTTTTTAGGTAAGTATGTAAGCCTTAGTATTAGTGCTTTAATTAAATGAAAGGACATGATTTGTCAACTGCTTTCTAACTGGGGAAGAAAAATGTTTGTCATTTCTGAGCCTTCTGATGAAATGTATGCAATCAGTGTGTTTCATGACTGTGTTCTCACTTGGTTCTTAGGTTTCCATGAGCCTCTCTTTCAAAGTAACTCTCTTCTATTTATGAAAAACTCAGAAAAAACTCCATAGTGCCATATGAGAATAGAAGGCTTTCCAAACGGAAATCAACAGCTTAAGCTTACCCAAGTGCTGCTGTTGCAGTGATATCAGCTTATACTGAGTTTGTTTGAAATGTGGTTATTGTCACTGAGGTGACAAAGGCAAGGATTACTTAACTTAAGTCCAATTCCAGAAAGAGATGGCATAGATGCAGACCAGAAGAAACAATCCTAGAGTATGATCTCCCAGCTGGGAAAGAGGTTTCGCTGTTTGGTGGACCACTAGCAAATGGTAAATATATCTCATCAGTGAAAGGGACAGGTAAATTCCTGCTCTCTTCTGTTTTCCCCTGAATCCAGCCACCTACAACCTCCCTTCTTCTCAGGAAGAGTCTCTTCTTCAGTCTGTAGTCAGCACAGAAACAAGATATTCTGTAGCCTGGGTGACATTGAGTGAAACTGAAAATAGAGATGGGGAATCCTGAGCATACTGAAAACACCTCAGAAGAAGCTGATGAACCATTTAACAGCCAATAGGACAAGCGAAAATGGGCTCAAGTTGCACCAGGGGAGGTTAGATTGGATATTAGGAAAAAATTTTAACTTACGGGATGGTCAAACACTGGAACAGGCTGCCCAGGGAAGTGATGGAATCACCATCCCTGAAAGTGTTCAAAACACATGTGGGTGTGGTGCCTAGAGACATGGTTTAGTGATGGACTTGGCAGTACTGGATTGATGGTTGGACTCAATGATCTTAGAGATCTTTTCCACCCTAAATGATTCTATGATTCTAAGGAAGGGGAGAGTACAATTGGATTATTTCCATCTATTACTATTAGATGCTGCTTACATCAGCAACTTGCTTTCAGCTGTAAACTTTCAGTTTACTCTGGGCATGAGGCAGTGACTGCTCATGTTGGAAGCATTCAGTAAGGAGTTTATACAGGGCTCTGCTTTGTGAATCACGCGTCAGCAGTTTCTACAGAGTTGCTCACGTTCTTTACTTTTTCACCTGCCTGAGGAAAAAGTGGAAGTGGCTATTGCTGACACCATTAAAATTTATTAGGCATAAACTGTCTTCTGATTCACAAAGGTTTTCCTTCCTCAGTGTGTATTCAATTCAGTTAAAAATTATTTGATTGACTAACAACCATCTCCTTTCTTGAATCTTTTCATCAGTCACCAGATTAAAATAGCTAGGATTAATAGGGTTGTCTGCTCCTCAAAACGTATTTCAATTGAGACTTAACTGCCATGACAGTGAAAGAAAAAGGATCTTTATTCTGCATGAATGCACAGCTGTAGTATAAAATTTCCAGAGAAACTTTGATACAGTTGGACAGATTAGTTATAAACACATAAGCTTATTGTGAGCTAATTAAATACCTGAGCCGGAATGTCTCTATTTTGTTTTTGTCTTGCTTCAAAATTTGTCTTCAGAGTTCTCCATTGAGAAAAATCTGAAGTTATTGCAACCAGAAAATGTTATTTAATACAGTTTCTTAGAAGATTATAAATGGAATTATAGTATGAAAGAAGAATTAAATAGCTTTGGGGAGTACAGCTAACTTGAAATTACTCTGGTTTCTATATTTCTACTTGGCAAAATCCAAATTATCATATTTCTCCTAATTTTAATTTTCCTTCCTGTCTTGGTCTCTCACAAAAGAAATCGGTTATCTTTGTAAGCAGTGAATGTGACTATACAGTGTAGTTGGTGGATGTGTTTTTACCCTTTATTTTTAATAATTACGGCAGTCATAGTATTGCTTTCAAGCAAAGCCAATGAGGCATAAAAATATGGGGCTTAAGTTGATTAAGTTTTTTGAAAGTTGAGATACTGCAACAGAATTTTGGTGTTTGGAATGGTTCTTTATTTTTACAACACCTTCTCAGTTCACTGGTTTTTCAGAGTAAACCCAGTCTCTGATACCAGATGGCAAATGTCACCAACCTAGGAAAATACAGTTTAAATGGTAGTCTGCAACTTTGTTTAACCAGGAGGTATATCCAGGTGTGTTCCCTGTACAGTGTGTAGACAAAGGTCCCAGTCATTTATTTACTGTATGGTAGTACCATTTAATACTTATCAAGTTACTATATGAGGAAAAGAAAAAGCAGCTTGCTGTTCTCCCAGAGTGCTTGTATCCCTGCCTTTTTTACTGAGACTTTGACTTACACGCCTAAAATTCAAATTTTCACCACTTAGTAATGGCCCTTGAATGGGATTACAGTGGAATTGCTTATCCAGATACATGTATTTCAATTGAGGGCTTTTATTTTTCCAACATTGTAATTGATGCTGGAAGAAAAGCAAAAAAAAAATCTGCCCAGCCTTAACTGACCCCATCTTTTAGAAAGTTCCATGCTAAATTTTGCAGAGCAGGCAATCTCGTAGCAGAGGTGCACATGGTGAAGGAGAGCTGCAGAGAGACTTAAAAGACTGGAACCTGCTTCTTCCTAATCAGACTGGAGAAAATGATGCAGAAGTCAACAGAGGCAGTGACTGCCTCAGCTCAAACACCCTCCCCACAGGCCAAAGGAAATGCTCCATCTGGCATCCTGCAGAACTGTTCTTCATATGAAACATCCAGCTGAACATGTGACCATGGTTCATGGAAGAGGAGAGCCAAACTCCCTGCCTGGAGGTGGTCTAGATTACAGTAGGAAAGTGCATGAACTAGAAGATTTGGTTTATTTTGAAAAGGTGTTGCCCGGTGAACAGCACCTGTTGCTTTTGTGTTACTGCCCTGAGTTCCTTAAAAGGATACTCTAACAGTGTAAGGTGCTTTAGTGTTCTGGCCATGAAAACTGTGCTAATGGGGGCAAATATCTACTGGACAGACCAGTTGTCTAGATCAGGGACTTTGCTCTCAGGCCCTTCAATTTAGATTAATGAGTTCTCAAGTACTTCCAATACCTCTAATTTAATGTGCTTTATGTAATGAGTAAACTTATAAACCAGTTTTAGGTACTGTTAGAAAAGGAATGACAATACAGAGTGTTCTATATTTGTTCTTGAAATGAAAATAATGTTGGGAAATACGTGCATTGTCTCATTTCCAGATGATTAAACATATACTTCTGCATTCCCTAGTGACTACATTTTCATACAAAGTGTGAAAAGTATGATTCGGGTTTTTTTAACATTTAACTAGTAGTTGGAAACACAGCTACTAATCTCTTTTAAACAGAAAACTTTTGAATTAAAATTGACTATATGCGGTGTACTTTTAGACTCACATTAATAATTTCTTATTATTCATGTATCAGTTGTTTTAACCTGTCTACTTCTTGTTTTTTATATTTTTTTTCTGTGGGTCTAAACGAGGTAAATGGCATTAGTCATTCACACATTTGTCACTGCTTACCTGGTCAATATGAGGATTTACACTTGGACCTTCGGACATTGCAGAATTGTGGTGCATCTCCTCAGCCACAGGAACTGTGCAGGCGGTCTTAACTTGCCCATCTGCTCCCCTAGAATCTCTAACTGGTTTAAAGTCTTTTACCCAGTGCTTCAAAGTCTGCCTAGCTCAGTATAACTAAAGACTGCCTAAAACTGAGGGAAGGTGGCGGTTGGGAGCTATGCTCTTGTAGTGCAGCAGTACTCTGTAACAGGGGTGCTACACATCAAATTTTACAAGAATCTAGTCCAAGACTAAAATGAATATCCCTCCCCAAAGAGTCTGTCATTAATCTTGTAACCCCTCAGTTGAGATGGAATGCACATTTTTTCTTGACGTATCTTATCCAACATAAATATGTATGTTTGCTATCAGCAATTTAACATTAAATTCTGTTGGAAAGCTTTTCAATACTTTAAACCAAAAAGTGTGATGTTCCTGTGTGCTTTAAAGAAAGCTCTCCAGGCAGGCAAATACCCTAAAGAACCAAACTGACACCAAAATATTAGGCTATTCAAAAAGTGTCGGGTCATTTTTTACCTCATGGACAAGGAAGTTACTTTATTTTTCCATTTGATCTGATGACATCATAACCTCAAGAGAGAGAAAGAAACACATCTGAACAGGGGCTGGCTGTCCCAGGAGTTGGTCACAGGCCGCCTGCGCCATTTTCAGCGCCGAGAGCAAGAGGGTTTGCGCGTACTGAGGATGGATGTGCTCCGCCTTTGAGGCCAAGTCTGCCTTGATCAAAAGAGTGGGTTTCATAGCACATCACGCCTCCCAAGGGGGTCCTCATTATGGAATCTCTTCTTTTTGTGTAAAGTAATATTTTTAAAGCATGCCACAACAGAGAAGCGGGGCCTGAGTTCTTGTGAGGAGCTGTCCCCAGCTGTGTGTAGGAGCTGCTTTTCCAGGCTGCCAGCAGGGCATCAGTCAGGCAGCCTTGGGCTTTGCAGTGCAACAGTGCCATTCCTTGACTGCTTGGCACAGTCGACCTGCTGACAACAAGACAAGTTTCAACCTGTTTCTATTTGGGGCATAAAGTATCTCCTACAGCATCTACTCCCAGATTAGTTTTAGCCCCTTTGGGGTGGAAACCGTTTTTATTCTGTACCTCCTTATGAATTGATGCAGAGCTGTGGTTGATGCACTGGTACCTGAGGATGTCCATGAAGTTACATGTTCTTCGTTACTAAAGGCCCTAAGTGTATAGCAGAGTGATTCCATGGCATTAGTTGTTATTAAAAAGCAATTAATCCTCCCAGTAATAGCAATTATAGGTGTTACTGGATGCTGTTTATTGTTTAGATGTTCTATCAGACTTCTCAAATATTGTCTATTATACCATCTGTAGAATGAGCTGTGCACATTTTAGCCCTTCTGCATCAGACCTGAGGTATTCTTAAATCCTACCTAGTAAGATTATGCATTGCAAAACATGAAGAAGCTTTAGTATGCATTTACGTTATGATGAAAGTTGATTCATCATAAAATACATCGTTTCATTCTGGAACCCACTTGAGCCTGTCTGGGCTTTGCCAAAAAGGCCTGCTTTTGGAAATCTGGATCTCCTGGTCCCACTAGCTGGCCTGTTTACAGTTCTTTTGTCTGACTGTAACTGTTAGGATAAACTTCATAATGGACACATCTTTTAAACCTTCTTACCAGAACTGAGTTGTAGGATATATCCCAGCATCTTGGAGACTCTCAAAATGACAGAAAGCTTGAATTGTCATGAGCAGTGTGCAAAGCTAGCCTGGGATAGAAGCCTGGCATGATGAATTGACTGAGCTAGCAGCTTAAAAACAAAGAGGATTCCAGAGAAGTGGACTCAGAAAAATTTGCAAAGATTTAGTCTTACCTTTGGAAAGATTAGGGACACCACTAGCAGACAGAAACTAAGATATTGTCCTCCTTGCCCAACCTCACTTCTCTACCCATTCTTCCATCTACTCACTCTCCTTCTGTGTTAACTAAAAAACGTATTCAATCCAAAATACACATTATTTCTACAATATCTAGTGAAATAAGACATTGCACAGCAAATACCATCTCTCAGGAAGCAAGCAAGAGAACAAGAAGTGAATTGCAGATTTTAATCATGGTGAATGCTTTCCAGTCATGCCTCAGGCAAAATCTGCAAGGAAAGGTGGTAAGAATCTAGAGACAGTAAGTCTATTAACATTTCAGATGAGTTTTGAAAGTCAGTTAGGTACATTATTCTCAAAATCCCATCTCACTGTGCGATAAGTTTCTTCTCAGTGGCACTTGTTGGTACTTGCTGCAGTATCAGGTCCTTAATGTCAAAAGCTCAGTGGGGAGCTACAGGATTAGGTAGGTCTTTGCCCATGACTCAGTGTTTGCAGCATCAGGCCTCTTATGTTAACAGCCTGTGTAATGTAATAAGGAAATAACTTGTGTTATCTGATCTTACTTAAAAAGGAATAATTGCATAATTCAGCAGTTCATGTTGCTTTTGAAAAGTGTAGGAGGCGTTAACATTACTCTAGGAAAATTAGCCTATGTTTGTAATATGTGCACACATGTTCATTAGTTCATAGACTTGTGTGGCATCAGATTGTGTGGTCTTTGGGATTCTTTGTCTGAACCAATGGACCCTGGAACACGTCTGAGTTCCCCAGTTGTGATACATGTCTCTGCCCCATCCTGTGCTTCTATCAAGATGAAACTCAGACTATTGTGATCCATTCTTATTCCACTCTGTGCCTCAGCTTTCTGTAAAATACACAGATCAAAAGGGTTCTATGCTGCACCCTCCCAGGGCCTGAAGCACCCAGATACACCAGAATACAAACTTTCACTCCGTTTAGATAGTGATTCAAAGCTACCAGTCTGGTCTGCTTTACAGCTTGGGATTGGGTTACCATTTCATTCTCATTGCCAAGAGAGACATTCCAAGTGTAAGTTATTCTTTTACCCAAGCTCAGGAGGGCGAGGTGTTGGAAATATTAATAGAATTCTCATTATCTTCTAACAAAGATTTGTCATGTCGGTACTAATTCATACAGATCAGCAGCAAAAGCTCCTAATGGTTCTGTGGACAAAAAGGAATTATGTACTAACATGTACTTTAATTTAATAGCATTAACTTTAGGAAAAGCAATTTTTTGAAATTTTACCCTTAAGGTGTAGTCTCTGTGGTCTCCTATTGCATTTTATGCTTTAAAGAAATGTACTGTTTTGTAGTTTTAAAATATATTTAACTCTCACTAACATAGTGATTGGACATCTGCCAACTTCACTGTGGAATTTCAACTGATAAAGAAGGTAGTCAGCAAGTAGGTGCATATTTGTTATAAATCCAGGGATAGGCTTTGTCATCTTAGATAAGATGAGGTAGGTATTGTTTGTATGCCTTTTTCTATCTTGTAACTAGAGAAATATGAATAGAAGAAAAGAGCTTTTTCAGTCACAGACTCAGTTTTGAAAAGGTTGTTTTAAACCTCATTTTTCAGTTTGTTTTCAATACAACACTGATTATAATATGGAGTAATTAAATTAGAAGCATTAAATTGTGGAATCATGAATTCAGTTTATAAAATTACATCAGCAAATTTATTTCTTGCATTTTTCAAGTCTCCTTTAAACATGTAAGCAAAACCCACAAAAAGCAGATTAGAATCTAGCTGCAGTGAGGGATATGTGGATTCTTCTCTGTTTCTTCTTAGAAAACTTTGCATTCTGATATAAATAGTTTGGGTTTGAATTTCAAATAAGCATACATGAATTTTTGACTTTTTGGCTTTCAAAAAAGCATATACCAATGTTTATGCATCAGTCTTCACAGTAATCTGAAGTGTTTAAACTTCAGAAGGATGGATCTTGTGGGTATTTAAATATTCTTTGCCTGCAATTAAATGATAAAAGTTCAGTAAGTACAGCTTGCATATGGCTTGAAAAGTGTTTTTTTCTAGGTTCACTCATACATAACTCATATCAGTGGCATCTGGTGAACTGTAGCTTGTAGTAGAAATGAGGAATGTTACTGCTTTAACTATAAAATAACTGTGTCATGTATGCAGTAAGCATGAAACATGGAGGACTAATGGGACTTGTTATTGATGATGCTGAAAGCTAAATAATCATTAGTGTTAAATCTTATGAATAGACTCTTGTCTTTCATCTTACCTCTTCAACCAGATAAAAGACACAGAGGCTATTTGGATGTCATAAGAATAGTTTGCTGAAATCCCTACAGACTTTAAAAAAAATTCTCTCTTCATGTTTCTTAGTGTTTTGTTGTGTTCAAAGAAATGCCAGTATGCTAGTGCTGAAAGAAGAATAGAGCAGAAATATCCAGCATTATGTGTGGGTTTAGGCTTGTTAAAGATTGAGTTGGAACAGTGTGTATCACTTCTCTGCAGAAATTCCTTCTTGGGATTTTAAAAACATTTTTAGAAGTCACTAACACTGAAAATTTCCAAGAAGCCTGGTAAGACAATATTATAATAGAGTGTTGTCAGTGTTTGTATTTTCCTAGCTCCATTTATTAGACTATCATGAATGTTTTTAAATGGCTGTAACATGTTAGAAATACCTAACTAAAAACTTCCTTACAGATATTAACTTTATTTAAGCCTTCTATTCACCTAAGAATAAAGGTTCTTAAAGATTTAACTTGCAACCTTCTCCATTTTGATAATAAAATGCACTGATGGTGGTCGGAAATTGTTCTTATCTTTCATACAGAGTATTTAGAAGTGTATTTGTAATACACTATTAGCAGTTGATGTGGAAGAGTTGTTTAACTCTGAGATGCTGTGCGATAGCTTTGGGAACAGTAGTTAAATTTCAAGTATCTCTTGTGAAATTCTAGTTCAAATAAATATTTTTAGATTCATGGTGAGTATTAATGGTCATGCAGTGCATAACAATCATATAGTTCTTTTGTTTTATAGGAAACAGAACTGGACAGCTGTGGTGTTAATACCATGTTGCTGGTACATTTCTTTGGAAAACAAGGAAAGGAAAAACTTCGCTTTTCCGAGTTTTTCAGGTATTTTTTCAGCTGGGCAAGCCTAACAGGAACCAGTCTTGTTCCTACCCCCCGTGCTTTGTACCAACACTGGCATTAATCTGACCTCACACTGAGTTGATTCAGAAAGTTAAGCAATGAAGTGGAGATTATTCATGATTTTGCATGATTGAATTCCCCATTTAGCTCCTAGAGTCTGCTGTCTGCAGGAGCTGAGCACTGTGATAACTCCAAGCAGCAGTGGGCTGGGAGGGTTGGGACTCCCATTCTTAGCAGCTGTGTGGTGGTGTTCTTTAAAACAATGTGATTCATGAGTATTTTTTGTGACCAAATCACAAAAGAAGTTATTTCTAATCAATTAAAAAATATTTTCTGAGCTGAGATACCTCCTTCCCCATTAGAGCTGTCATGGTAAGCTACAGGCAACTTCTCCACTTGCTTCAAATTCCAATTTCTGTTGAAACTTTCCCTGTGCCTTTTCCTTTACCCTTTGAACTACTTCTGCAATAGGACTATGCAGATACCTGTCTGAATCTTGACAGACATCTTGTAGCATGGCATCAAGAGAAGATTATCTACATCAGTATTACCTTTTCTACAAAAATAATCAATCATTTACAGACTGCAAAAATAGATTAATGTGTTTTACTTCAGTTTGTATTCAGAAGTGGAGAATGTGTGGCAGTGCTCTTAAAAATGAATGTTTTTGCAATCAGTAGACTAAAAAGTGTTTGGCTCCAGTGGCTCTGGTGCATACCAGTCTTCAAATAAACAACCTTTCCCTTTTGAAGACCTCAGCCGAATAGGAATCTAAGTGAGTAAAATAAGTTTAAGATGTCTCCAGCTCCCTTTTCTATAAATACCATAGATCCTCTCAATGAAACAAAAGGCAGAGAGCACCAGTAAAAGGCTGTGTTTGCATATACAGTGTAAACTGAAAAGCCTCAGGTTTTAGATAAAATCCTACATTGACCGAATGAGGCATGACATTGATGAAACTATGTACCTTGTACATTCAGAACGCATAGGTTAAAGACCTTTGCCTGCCACACAGATAGAGGCCTGTAATCAAAATCAAACTCCCACATCTTGCTCTTAAAATTTGTGGGATAAGTGTAAGGTTTAATGCAGGTAATTTTTCAACAATGGCAGTTACGTTTCGTAGGGCTGGAATGTGCCTCTTTATCACTGCGTAGACACTCCATCTCAGCTGCAGCGTGACAGTGGAGTTTATTTAACACGCAGAAAGGTGAATAAAAGGATCGCTGTCTTTTTAACCTCTGTGAGGATATCACCTTTCACATGATTTTATTTGCTAGTAAATCAAGCACATCATTTCTGGGTTCCTATTGTTCAGAGAAAACGTGATTTCTATCTGATGGCCTCTCATAACACTTTACCTTATGCGGGAAGCTATTGTTGGCTGTTTGATCAAAGTGCCACACTGTTTTTGCAAGAAATGACTGATGAGCTGTACAGACATAGATCATTGTCAAAAGCTGAAAATAATGATGGTAAATGCTTTTATCATTTTCCAAGTTCTTGCCTAGAAAGCTTTTCCATTGATCAGTGTAGTACCTAGTAGAAAGTAGAGGTGATTAAGTTTGATTAGGACACACTAAAACTTGTCACATTAGTTAAATACACAGATATTGCTGTGCTGCAGAGTCCTTAAAAACTACAAAAAAAAAAAAAACCCAAAACCACTAAAAAAAAAACCCTACACAAAAAATACAAAAAGAACCCCCTCCCCCAAAAAACAGGAATACTTTCATTGTGAAATTTCACTGTACTTACATGGGAATTCTGAAAGCTGAGACCACTGTTCTCATCTCATCACTTACATATATTTTCCTCATGCTCCCTCTTTTCAGTTTGTGTGGCATTAGAAAATCCATTTGTAAGTGTGCAACCATCTGTAACTACACGTACACCAGCCTTGTCAAAGCCTTTTAGCCCACAGTCCAAACATTTTAAAAATGTCAGACAGCCACAGTCGATATACCAGGGCAATTAATTTGCCCTCTTCTTCTTTCTTTGCATTCAGATGGCACAAAGAAAATGGAAACTGTCTACATCTCTTGCATCTCTTGGAGCAATGAGGCTGTTGTAAACCAGTTCTTGTGTCTCCCTTCCTACTGCCCTGACCACAGGAGGCACACTTAGGATAGGGAGGGAAAATGGTTAGGTGCTTGCTGGTGCTTGCTCCTTAGGAAATCACAGGTGTTGATACACACACGGACAATCCTCAGGCGTTTTTTTCGTCAAATGTAAAGGTACTTTCAGAGATCTTCAGGCTCCTTAAGGTAGGACTCAGGGAACACATGTTCAGCTCCAGACTACTAGATTAGTTCTTATTAGTTGTATTGTCCTTAACATAAGGACAATATAGTAATTATTAATAAGAATTTACAATTTCAAAGGCGAGAGCTTGCCCTGGCAAATGTTAGGAAATTTAAATTTCTGGAGTATGTTTATGTATATCACTACTAAAGGTGTGGCCTCTTAGTCAAATACAGCTGGAGCAGTATTTTCCTGTAACATTTTAAGAAAATGTAGAAGAATATTCAGTAAGCCTAAAATCATGTACCAGAGAAAGGTAGATTTAATACAGGAAGCCGACTTTCTTCTCAGAAGATCTGAACAAGTTTCTGTTTCACATGACCACCACTCAGTTTTACACCTCAGTAATCTTTCATCTTCTAATACCAGATCCTATCGTAGAGAATGGCCCCAGAATTCAAGGCTTTTTTGTTCTTTTGTATGGATTTCTCCTGGTTCTTAATACAGAAATAACTTTTGGTCTTTTCCTTCCAAAAAACAAATTTAACTTGTGCTTTAATGTCCAGCTATATCATATGTACTATCTTTTATTCTGAGTAGGAAACTATTTCGTTTTCTAGGTATAGGAAATATTTCTTCCTGACAGACACTGGGGGTTTTTTCCCCCTGAAAAACGTCCCTTACTGATCTTGTTTAAGTATGTCTAATCCTGAATAAAAGAGGAGACAGTATTTCACTCCCTAAACAGTTTACGACTGCTGTGATTTTTTTCTGTAATCTGTCCCCAAGCAAGCTTAAATCTGTCACAGTCTCCTTGATGGAAAAAAAAAGTGCAGAGAGTATGGAAAGGATATTCAAAAAAACTCACTGATTGTTGTTTTTTTTCCTGGGATGTCTTACAAAAAAAGTACTTCCCAGTATAGTTAAATAATGGGCATCTTTTAACTGTATGAGGAAAATTAACATTTCAAATCCAGTTTATGGCATTTTCTTACCTGATTTCTTGCTTCCAAACTTTTCATCAGTTAATGGAATTTTGTACCAGAAATATTGTTTAATTATGGTTCTTTTTTTATTTCTGCTTTAGATTGAAGGTCACAAATGGTATAACCATACACAGATCATGCCTTTTCCCTACCTATCCTGTTTCTTTCTTTCAGTATTTTGAATTTCTTGATACATTTTATTTGAAACCTTTCATTTAAGAAGCCAGAATGATCCAGGCTGGACCCCACTGCTAGTGCTGACATTTTTGGGGGGCTGTGGTGTGTGTGTGCCAGTGCATGGATGCAGGATCTCTTTCAGGTAACACTGTCAGCCAGCAATCTGTGCTTCTGCTGTGATGACAGTTTGTACATTTTCAGTGATTTCCATCTGGGAATTTGGAATTGCTTTGCAGAAATAGAGTGTGATTGCCTCCTTACTTGTCTCTGTTCCTACACTTTTATCTATGTGTGTGCATATAGAGAGAATCCTAATACACACAGAGATTACATCAAGTACAGCCAAGATCAGGCAGTGAGGAAGTAGAGAACAGGAACAATCTGGCTTCATGATATTCCTATCATAACTCAATCTGAGTATTTCCCAAATACTTAGTAAAGAGGTTGAGAAAAATATTTTTCTTTATTTCCTGTAAGCTTAGCAAAAGAATAGCTTGGTTAGTTTCTACAGAACACTTATAAATGCAAGTGAGTTGTTTGGTTTGGTTGGTTTGGAAATGTTAAGGATAGTAAATCAAAGAGGGTTTTGCCTGCAATTCTGAAAATTGAGAGATCAATTAACTGCCTTAACACTTGCAAACCTGAATTTACAAGCATAGATCTAAATGTTCTCTAAAGGTTAATGGTCAAGCCTTTGTTAGATTTTCTATATTCTGATTTGAAAGTCAGATTGCAAAAAGGCAACTCAAAGCTGGTTTGCCACAGTCTTTTGGTGCAGAGAGGGTTATCAATTCTTCAAAAGGACTTTGGTGTCCAAAGAGGAGCCAAAGCATGGTACAAATGCTGGGGTGGTATATCCATCACTAACTTTGTTGCTAGATTTCCTTCCTAAAAATCAGTGTGACAGGAACTGGTCAGTTCTGCATTAAGAATGTTAAAGCTCTGCACAGACAGTTCAGATCAAGAGGTAGAAAAAAAACTTTCCCTAACATTTCCTTTAATGTTTCAATCTACTACTTTGTGTGCCATAAAGAATACAATGCTAGCGCTTCTCCACTTGGAGAGGGAATAGCTGCATTCCTGAGGTCTCCACTCTCTTATTCATTTTCATTTCTATTTGTGGTGGATTAACACTATTAAAGCTGAGTTGCCAAAAGCCTTGAGAGACTCCCTCTTTCTAAAGTAGAGCACATTAGAAAATGAGGGATAAATCCTGATAAGGTTTCTGGATGCTGTTGTAACACGATAACGAATTTGGCCATTGGCCTTCAACGTGGGTGTTTTAGAGAGTGTGGATAAAGTGGGCTGTCTTAAGGAAAGTGCTGTCTTTTCCTAGCCTTTTCCTCATCTTATAAATTTATGGTTTACCTCTCCTTTTTGTTACTTGGAAACTTGGAGCTTTCTTTTATTTTCAAGCTACTATAGCGTAAGAGTATTCCCAGTGTAATTATTTTTTAGTTGTAGAGCACATCAGAATCCTGTTCCTGTACTTGAATTCTGACTCCCTACAAAGTCCCCAGCCAAGATCCCACTGACTTTGGGAGAGTAGGAATTTCATTCCTGTGCTTGTTTTTTCTAATATATGGATCTATTTTGAGGACTTTGCAGCTGAAACTCATTGCACTGTGATCCAGAAGATACAAAAGGAAGTATCCCTAGTGGTGTCTTGACATTTATGTATCAAGTTTTACTTCCTAACCAGAAAGTTATTTTTAATAACTTTTAATAACTTTCACTTAAAAAAACCTCATTAGGATTTTTAACTCTCACATCTGGGAATAAGAGTGACCTAGAATGCTGATGCGATGATTCATAGTATTTTAATTATTGTAATACGGGAAGCTATCACATAAAATTTAAATTGCACATTTCAGCTACTGCTCCAAGTAGCAGTTGATACAGCAGGAAATCTTCCCACTCTGGCTTGCCAGGAGCAAGCCTACAAGTTAAAATGAACTTCAATTAGAAGAGGGTGCAGAAGCACGAACACGCTGAAAATGCCGCAGCCAAACCTTTCACTGTTTGCTGTGGCTTTGCTGCCCCTTTCAGCAGGCTGATGTGTGCAGCTTGGTGGTCTCCTTCCTCATCATGTTGAAATGATTGATCTTTCAGCTTCCCTGCCTTTATTGGGTGTGGCTAGAGAGCAGGTCACCAAGGCTTTTCTGCTTAAGGAAATGCAATATTCAGAAAAAGTGGAAGAATCTGTTTCTATGTCATCGCTTGTGGCTAGCAACCAGTAAAGCAAATGTCTGAGAGCTTGCCCTCCAAGATAAGTAGCTCAGGTCTCAAGACCTTAAGTCTGTTGCAAAATATGTCCACCTTCCATAGATAAAAATCCAAGAAAACAAAACACATGTTATCTCATTTCCCTGCACCCAAGTTCTAGGCATATTTCTTTAAGTGACCTCATTTTCAGCAACTTCTTCTCCTCCAGACCAGATGTTACATGGGTTAGAAACTACAGTCAAAGATACTGTTCTGCAGTCTTGGCTGTGACTTCCAGCCAAGTGCAAGCCACACATCCCAGATACCATCTTCTCCTTGCCTGTGATGGCCGCTCTCAAAATGCAGCCAAGTGGCCCTAGTCAGTCTCTGCTGGGCTGACTCCATGCCTGGTCTACATGCCAGGTCCATGCTGTTCTTCTCCCTCTGCTCCTCGACCTCCTTTCCCAAGACCTGAGGACACTCTTGGGGGCTGTGGGTGCGTCAGGGCTGCTTGTGCCGGCCCATGGAGCCAGTCTCCCTGGCACACACTGGCTGTGGTGCTGGCCAGAGGCAGCGGTCTCCTCATGAGTTACAAAGACAGGAGCTGGGCCTGAAAACAGAAGAGTGGTTTGCAAGCTGTGCAAGGCAGCTCTCACTGCTCTGCGAGACAAGGAGCTGCCCGGTCACACTGGTTGCACTAACTGGTCCTTTGGTGTTTCATCCACTTCTGAGAGGTAGAGTGGGGGAATTGAAAATGTGTCAAGTCTTAAGGTGGACTGTGGAGGTAGTGTTAGGCTATACTGTGGGATCCCCTTTACTAGACCAGAAAAAGGCACATATAAAATGTGACAGCGTTTTGTACCCCTCCTCAGTATTAGCCTAATTCAGCCCTAGCCTAAAACATGAATTCACTTCCACTATCACGCTTTTATTTACCTGCATGCCCTGAGCTGTGAAGCATTTGTTGGCCCTTTATTTGCATGTGCAGCTCTACCTGTTAGAGGAAAAAATGCAAGAGAGAGCTTATGCTGGAACAGCAGTCTTCAGCTAAGCCCTTACAGACTTCACGGAGCTTTGAGCTACTAATTGTCCAAGTGATCTCATTAAAGAACTAAAGATAGCTGTGTGGACTCAAATGCCATAATTTCAAGGGAAAGAATTCAAACCCAGTGAGGCCATGCAAACACTGATGAGCAAATGAGCCTCTGTTGATACTGGCTACATAGACCTTTAGCTGTCCTCTTCTCCAACTAATTGCTTTGTCCCAGTATGGGAGTACTTCGTTCCCTCCTGTCAATAATTTTTGCAACTCAATAAAGCAGGGTTCTTCTGAAATACTGAAGGCATTCTGGCAAGCACCACTGGTTCTAGCCTTTATTTAAAAGTCATCACTTGTTTTTGGATTGCCCCATTTCTGAAGTGGAAAATATCAAATGGATCACACAGTATTGTCTGTGTTAACTTTTTCAAAATTAGTGCTAGCCATGTAGACCAAACTGGGGAAACTCAAAGCTACAACTCAACAGTTCCAGCTCTGTACCTGCAGGTTGTTACTTGCTTCTTTTAATACTTTTTTCTTTCCTTCCTGAAAGAATGGGTGTCTCCTAAAAACCTTGATGTTTGTTAACTTTCAGGCAGCTCTGTTCTTACCTTCCCAAACCCCTGCAACATCATTTTCTGTGCTCTTCAGAACTCTGTACAAGTCAATTGTAATCCCCTCTAATCCATCCTCTAGTGAGCACAAAACTGATTTGCCAAACCTCTGTATGTAGTTACAATCTTTGAGACTTTCAGTCGTCTTCTCCTACAGCCATTAATTCAAGTTTCCTCTTTCACCTTTGTGATTATTATGGCCTCATCTTTTCAGACTTTCCGGTCCTGTCATTCCTCTCTTATTAATATGAAACCTCATAAATCATGTGTCAGGCCTTCAGTTACCATGTCCTTTTTCATTCATTCATTATGCTGCTGCCTTACCAATTCTTTTATCTGGTTGTCTGCGCATTCTTAAACACGAGTAAACCGAGATGTCCAATGTGTCCCTAAGTTCTGCTGGCAGCAGCCGCCTGTGCAGGCCGAGAGCGCGTCCTGCTGGTGTCCTTATGGAAATGCAGCCGTGGAAACATCCGCGAGCACCGGGAAAATTAAATCGGGGGGGTATTTTTAAACAACAGTGTCGACAGTGTCTGTGGCTCAGAGCTGGTGTCTGCTGCACTTAGTAGCTAAGGGAGTAGTGGTGATCAGGGATGGAAGTATCAACTGTTGGAAAATATCTGTTTACGCTTAGATTCATGGAAAATCTGCAAACAGAAGTCCAAGAAATGGAATTCATCAAGTTTGCAAAGGGTTTGAGCGTCATGAGAAAAGAAGACTTTGCAGCATGGTTGCTGTACTTCACTGATGAGGAAAACAATGAAATTTACTGGCAGAATGTGAAAGACAGAATTGACGCAGGAGAGGTTGGTACCCAAAGTATGCTTTGTTTTGCTTCTTCCTTTGTGTGCCCAGGTTTTCATTTGAATGTGGTTATCTAATGAGGTAACCAGTTGCCAGATGAATTATTTCAGCCCTTGAATTTTATACAAATAAGAGCAATGATGATTTGCCAACTGAGAAATACGAATATCAACGAGTAGGCAATCACATCTAAACACTAAGTCTCACCAGATTTAATGACATAGGATAATTGGGATTTGAATGTATTAGTCATTATATATCATCTGAATTCTGTGATACTCTAGAACATCAGTTTGGAAGAATTCAAGACTTTCTGCAAGTTCACAAATAACCTGGAAGACTTTTCTATTGCCATGCAGATGTTTACTGTAGCCAATCGTCCTGTTAAGCGGGGTAAGTGCTGTACACCTTTCATATGGGTTTTCTTAAAGGAAAAAAAATCCATTTTAATTATGGAACTAATGTAAATGAGTTATCCCAAAGTAACACAGTGAAGTCCAAAAATATTATACTGCTCTGTATTTGGACTTAGTTCTATTTTATGAAAAAATAATAATAAAAAGTTTCCAAAATGTTTTCATTTATAAGTTCTAATGTGCTATCATATGTGGATTAATCACAGCAGACTAAAGCATAATTGTAAAATGGTTTGGGTTGGAAGGGACCTTTAAAGGTCATTTTTCCAAACCCTCTGCCATAGGCAGGGAACTCTGTCACTAGATCAGGTTGTTCAAATCCCCACCCTACCAGACCTTGAACACTTTCAGTGATGGGACAGCCACAACTTTGTACAGTTCCTTATGCCCAGTATAAATCTACCATTTTTCAGTTTGAAAGCATTTTGCTTTGTCCTGTCACTACAGGCCTTGGTAAAAACTCTCTTTCTCTTTCTTATAAGCCCCCTTGATACAGTGAAAGTCTACAATAAAGTCTGCCCAGAGGTATCTCTTCTCCAGGCTGAACATCCCCAACTCTCTTGGCCTTTCTTCACTGAAGAGGTGCTCTACCCCAATTATCACATAATTTTTGTGGCCCTCCTTTGGACTCACTCCATGTCCTCCCTGTGCTGGGACCCCAGAGCTGGATGCAGCCCTGCAGGTGGGGTCTCACCAGAGCAGAGCAGAGGGGCAGAATCCCCTCCCTGGCCCTGCTGCCCACGCTGCTTTGGATGCAGCCCAGGACACCTCTGGCTCTCTGGGCTGTGAGGGCACATGGCTGGGTCATGTCCAATTAACCTCAATATCCCTAAGTCCTTCTCCACAGGGCTGCTCTCAGTCCAAGTTAATTCTAGATGAGGAAGGATTTACTGAAACAATATATGCTTTAGTAACAGTTTGTAATAATAAAGCTCTTCCCTTATAGTTTCCTGAAGAAACTAAACAGTAGAAATCTCTTGCTTTGTCCATATTGCTTTCTCCATGTGCTTATGTAGTGTTATGCAATTATGTCGATCAAAAAGAAACAATGTAGTAAAGTGGGATTTAAAATAAAGTTTTGGAGGAGGGGAGTTGATTCCTTCCCATATAGGAGAAACAGGAGCAATGCAACAAAAGTTTTGTGGACCTACAAATGCTTTTTGTTCTAATCTTGAGGCTGTTACTTAGTTGTTGCACTTGAAGGACAACTCCCGTAATTTATTTCAAAATAACAACATAAAAAGTTCCTAAGGAAATGTGGGAGGTATTAACATCCATTGAAATTAATATTTGATGGGCTCATGTGAAAAAACATGAGAGATGTGAGAAGATGGAAAGAGAAATACATGTTCTTGAATGAGAAGTGTTTGGATGGGATTTGAACCAGAGAAAACTGGGGGATTTAGAACTCGCGACTTTCATTACTACTCTGTTTATGCACTGAACCCCTCTGTGATGGAAAGCAGTCAGCTGCTGAGGTAACTCACAGATGTTACATGTCTACATGTCTAATCCTCTCCTGAATCTGGCTGAGTTCTTCATTTTGCTGTTTGCATGTGTGTACGTGTTGTGTATTCACACACGTGAACATTTATCTAAAAATAAGACAGTCTTTTAGTCCTTCCTTTCATTCTAAACTTATTTTTCTTCTAAGTTCACAACTCATCTTTTGTCTCTGATAAGGTGGCCCTTCTTGGTTTGAAGATTGTTATGCCCCGCTATTGTAGAAGATCTTTCTCCTTTTTTTCATATTGTATTCAAAAAAAATACAGTGCCATGTCTGGATTCAAATTCAGCTTCAAGAGTTGAAACAGTTAACATCTTTTCAAAGACCAAATTAACACTACTGTAAACATCCCATATTTTATGTCTTTTTCAAGTTGTGGTATACTTTTACAGAACGATTTTCAACTTAAATCTATTTAAACCAACTGTGAAATAATCAACTACATTTGTACAGGAATTGTTGAAAGAGACAAAGATGAGAGCTATGTCAGGAATGCCATTCCCTCTAGTAAGCTTCAGAACTAATATTTATAGCACTATATATAAACAGCCCTTGTTTATGAAAGCAGAAGCACATTAATACTGCATTTATGACTTCATTGGACAACTTGCTGTAATAATCTATAATACTGCTATACCTCAATAACCTCCAGTTCCTTTTTGAAATTCAAACTTCCATGATGCCTTCAAAAATGCATCCAATTCATGTGTTGCAATTGTGCTTGCTATAATAAACAATAATCCTGTCACTCCTATGAGCTGCTGTTTTGTGGCAGCCCCACACACTTCCTCATCTTCCTTGAGTCAAAACTCCAAATTCTGTGCACCACGGGACCAAAAGTGGGGGGATAGTGGGTATTTCTGTAGTGCACATGGTGGTGTAAAGAGAAGGAAAAAAAAAGCTGAAGATGAAAATACATCTCCAGAGAGGTATGGCAGCTTTTTCTGCCACAAGCCCTCATTAACTCTTCAATATCATTTAAGAGGAGGTAGCCAGCTTCTCTCAAAACCAGAACTGCAGGTGTATGAAGCCGTGTGCTGTAAGCAGTGCATTGACTATTTGATGGTCGGTGTTTCTGCAGAGTTGCTGAGGAGATTGTTAGTTGAGGTGGAGCGTATCATAACGTACTGTTCTCTGAGGAGAAGAGTTTTCTTGCAGAATGAATTGTCATGAAACTGGCCTGAGATAAAATGGTAAGGTTCTTTATGAGAGCGTAGTGAGGCAAACACCATTCCTATGAACAGGTAACAGCCAAAAGTATGTAAGTTTTCATCTATTTTTAGCAAAAATTATCACTCATACTGTTGCTTGAGAAGTAGTGCGTTGCAAAGGCTTAAAATTAATAAGGATAGTGTTACAAAAGAATAAGCAAGCTCAAGAATACATGAACTGAGGCCTCCTAATAGTTTACTGGTTTACACATCCAAATTCTACAGTCAGGTTACCCATGAGACATTGTAAACTGGACAGAATCCTGCTATTTATGTGCTTTCCATTTTCTTTGCAATATCAGTCACCTGTGATGTAATATTATGTCTTTATTAGCTGAGTTCAAGAGAGCAGTGAAGGTGGCAACAGGACAGGATCTGTCAGATAATGTTTTGGATACCATCTTCAAGATTTTTGATCTAGATGGAGATGACTGCCTCAGCCACAGCGAGTTTCTTGGCGTCGTGAGGAACCGAATTCATCGAGGTTTGAGGGTAACAAGCTGACATAATTGTTTGTAAATACCACAGATGATTGCTACAAGTGTCTTGCAAATGCTTGTAGAAACACAGGTAGAGTTAATGAATAGAAAAAGATATATATTTTAAACTGGATAGCCCTTACTGCATATGAATCTGGGAGGAGTGCTGACACTAAGAACTTGTTACTGCACATGTGAACTATGGAAGCAGCAGCACAACATTATATGTTGTATTTACACAGTCTGAGAATAGGAGTCTGTTTTGAGTAAATGCTAAACACACTTTAACTTTATTAACAGGTACCACAGCAGCAAGGCATTCAAGGTTTCTGGAAGTGTGTGAAAAAAGAAAGCATTAAAGGAGCCAAAGAACTGTGGAAGCAAACTGGGAAAAGTCCTTTTTAAAGCAGTCCATTTTTCTTTTGCTTAAGTGGTTTTTCTTTAGGGGAGTTTATCTGCCCTGTTTACATAATAACTGAATCAAAAATGCTCTTTTTTTAAGCTATAGTTAAAGTCATTAACCCAGACTCTAATGCAATAGTTTTATAATTGTTCCAGTGCAATGAATGTGGTTTACAGAACTGGTATCGCTTTTTCAACTCCATGCAGAAATACTCTTGTTTTGGGGAATAGTGTTGTTTACTGCTCTGTGGAGTCTGACCCTGCACTGTAGGATACAGGACACACAGGATTTAACAGTGCCCCCAGGCAGGAACATCACAGCAGTATCATCTCCTGTTGAAGGAGTGGACATCATTTCAGTTAGCCACTAACACAGCAGCTCTCCTTCTCCAGTAAGGGCAGAGGTCCACAAGGCAAAATCACTTGCACAACACATTTTAAATCAAGTTATCCTAAATCAAAAAGGAAAATTCACACCTCGTTATGGGGATCTGCTCATGTACTGGTTCCTGGTGCTTGATTACACCATTTCCTGTGTGGATGTCTGCTTTGTCTGCCTTCATGGTGTTAATATTAAACTGGAAATACAAGACTGATAGGCTTGATGCAGGCTTTACAGTTGTACAGTTGTACATTGATCAATGAGTGTGCATTGAGTGTCTCAGATCTCTTCCACATAGTATAAATGAGAAGAAAAAAATCCTCATTCTATCAAACACAGTGGTAGCTACAGTTTGACTCATGACTATTTTGCTTTAATTGTATTGCAGAAGATGAATGCATAACAAGTAGTTATCTTACTAAAGACTGTGACAGGGAAAGCTGAAGTATCTCAGGAATTCAAGGTTATAATAAGCAATTGTTGAAGTAATGTGTCCAATAAAAAACCAAGTACAAATGTTTATTACTCCAAATGCAAAATTAGACCTAAGATCTTAAACACTAAAAGGAGGAACAAATCAAGACTAACACTTAGAAATTACAGATGAACACTTCTTAGCAATAACATAAGGTGCATCTCTGTGTACACAGGTGTGCACATTACATGTTTAGTCTTTCTTACAATCCCAGGAGCCAATAGTCACAGGTCCAGATCACTCTTCCTGGTTGGTCATGATATATAGGAGATATATAGGTCATGATATATAGGAGATATATATGTAAAGCTGTCAAGGTTCTTCCTGTTTCCCCCCCTCAGTTGTCTGAGTTGTCTTAGCTGGGGTGAAAGCTTAACCTTTCAGGACAGGTTAGTGATAACAGAGATAATAGACTCAAAACATGGACTAGGGAAATGTCTCAAGAAAAATGACCAAGAAATCTCACCACTCAGTGAGGAAATATCCATCCTTTCTTTGCATGACAGCAGCTATGTTTTTCTTAAAGTTGTAACTAAGCTGAACATGTGGTGCTTGGTTGTCGTTTCTTTGAGTTATGTGAGAAGAGGGGAGATTTCCATGATAGGTGAGACATCAGGGCAGCTTGCACTCAGTGCAGGGACAGTAGAGAATGCATTGGGAAACCCTAAAGGTCCCACCTGAGGAATACTGAGATTACTGAGAATGTGTTTGGTATGTCAGTAGCTGTCAGGCAGATTTGTGCTGAGGACAGGTCCTACTGCCCAAGCCTTGGCACCGTGATCTCTCCTAGGGAACAGAGTGAGAGGCCAGCAAAGCAACTCTTCCCTCCATGGCCTCAGCCTGGAGTTCTAACCTAAAGTGTTAAAGAGATAATGCTTTTAGTCCTGTCATGGACATGCACCCAGAACAAGACCATGCCTGTGGGGGTGTCCTGAGACTGGAAGATCAGGCACCAGTGACCATCAAGGATCCCTTTTTCCCCCAGGAAATGATCCAAATGAAATTAACCATGTGGAAAGAATCCAAATACAGTAAACGCCTCAGCCTCCTCCCCTCAAACTGAACTCGTGCAGTGCTCTGTGGGCAGCAGGATACCAGGTGGCTGGTTTACTTTGTGTGTTTGGAAATTGCTTGTTGCTTCTGGTGGTGGGAGCAAAGGTGGGGCAGTGGGACTGGCACCACAGTACCACAGCCAGCTGCACTTCACCAAATTATCCAAAAAATGACACTATTGAAAAGAACTTCTGTGGCACAGAAGTGTGTGTGTGTTCACCCAAAGTGTGCTTCGTGCCAGCTCTGGCTTTAATGCAAGGCTGCCTTTTATTTGTTGCTGTTCATATTTTGGCAAATCATTTTTACTTTGGAATGAAGATTATTCCCTAACATTTTATTCTGTGTGAAGCTAATAGGTTTATGATGGTTTTTATTGCTTTTGTGGTTTTGTTTTGTTTACTAATTAGTTCCTTCTTACAAGCTGTTTGGTTTTCTTTTGGAAAAATCAACTTATTTAGCTTTAGTGTATCTAGGAGTTTAATTCCTCAGTGCTCATTTCTATCTGGGTTTGTGCAATCAGCAGTATCTGCTTTCAGGGATTTCAAGTTTTATTTTTCAGCAAAAGCTTTGGTGCCAAGTTCAGAGGAAAAGCAAAGATACATGCTTGGGTTTTATAAGAATTTTGTGTCTCTAGTAAAAAAAAAAAAGGGGGGAATTAAAATCGAGTTATGAGTCATTTTCAGAAGTTATCCTGAAAGTGCAACCAGGAAGGAACTCCTTTAAAGGCCAGGGATGACTTGTCCATCAGACTTGAAGAATCAGACTCTGTGTTTAATTTGTAGTTTATTGTTATTTGTCAACTAAAATGCTTTATAAAACAGTCTTAAAATAATATCTCATTTTTAATACCTTAGGTTGAAAGGGATGTTTATGTATTTAGATAAGCCCTGGTTTTTAAGAAATTCATCATAGTTTTAGTGTTTGATGTTTTAGTTCCTTCTAGTGACTGCATGGTATTTGCAGCCTGTCTGTCGGCATTACTCAACACAATTTAGTTTAAGATTCATGCCAGATGCCAATCTAAACATATCAATTATGACTTGTTTTAACATTAGGAACTCTTCCTCTGAACAGAAAGATAAAAAAAAACTAAATAAAATTGATTTTTTTTAATCTACAACATTGCATCTGAATGTTATGTGGAATAAAGATGAACACATTGCACATTGCAGAAGTCTCAAAAATTGGTGTAACATATATCAAAAGGATACACAAGAGCAAATGCAGCCACTTACAGCATAAAACTCCTTTACAGACTTGTAGTTGTTGTATCCCTATAATAACACTTTTTACATTTCTTTGTTTACTTTAAGGTAATGTTTAAGAACCATTTATTCTTCATTTCCAAAGGAAGCAAAGGCAAAAATGCAGTGTGATATACTAGAAGTAACAGAAACTCACTGGTTGTTTCTAGAAATTAATTCTGGTGTCTCAGTTTGTACAAGCCTCTTTCTAAAAGCTAAAGTCCCTCTGGGTTTAACTCAAGTTGGCAGGTTGCAACAGAACAGGCAACAATGAGTAGTACATGTTCTGCATAGCAGACAAACAAGCCAGGCCATGGGCTGTGGTTTCATGGCACTTCACATGTCCAGTGCATAGAACAAAATAAGGATCACTGCCCAATAAAGGGCAAGAATGGGAACAACCCTGTTGCTTAGAGGAAGTGTAAAATCCAGGTATATTGACCGTACTTTGACTAAAACATAGAAATGGATCAATAAGTATACATCAGAAATTTAAAATACTGTTTTCTTCTCATGCTGGAGTTCTCACAGGAGAGGGTAAGCATTCCTCATACCTTCAGTTTTAATTTTTCCTATAAAATAGTCACAGCTGGGTCAGGAAACTACTCCAGTGCAGAAAAAAGTCTTCAGTCATTCTAAACAGAAAACACATGCCCAAATGATGTTGTGGTCATTACTAGTGAGATCCAAGTTGACCCAACAACAGCTCCTGTAATGCAGTTGGTCACAAGGGAAGCATGAAGATGAGCATGGCAGATGTAGACACAGATTTTTAGTGCCCAGCTGGCCACAGAAGCTCCTTCTACAGAAACCGAAGATATCACCCAACAAGAAGCCGAAAGCCCTTTGCAGGACAGAAAACCTGAGAGACTTCAGCATGCACAAAATTAATCAGCAAACAAGTACGTGTCTCTTCACTCTCATGATATTCGAATGTTTCCTGTTCGCTTTGTTGATTAAACAATTCCTAGTTGGTTCAATAATTTTTAAAAATCGTGCAACATATGTGAAGACAGATTTCCCGTTAGGCTGGTATTGGCTTAGTTAATAATGTTTCCAGTTCATTAACTGGAGTGCCCTAGCACAGAGCTCTGCTTGCCGTCCTCACAGCCCGGCTGCTGCTCCTGCACACCGGCATCCGCAGGGAGCCTGCTCGGCAGTGCTCCCACCTGCATGGGCTTGGACGCAACACCTCATGCCCTGAGAAGCAGGAGGCCATGTTTTTCCTCACCTATGTGCCCAGTGTGAGTTTAGATTGGATACTAGGGAAAAGTACTTCACATAAAGGAAGCAAGCACTGGAATAGGCTGCCCAGGGAGGCAGTTGTGTCACCATTCCTGGAGGTGTTGAAAAGATGTGTAGATGTGGTACTTGGGGACATGGTTTAGTGGTGGTAGACATGGCGGTGCTGGGTTAATTAATGACTGGAGTTGATGATCTTGGAAGTCTTGTTTAAATGATTCTATGATTCTCTTTTGCTTCTGGCAGAAGGGTGGCCTGCCTTTCCAGGCTGACCGAGTGGTGGAAGTAACATGGGAGGCAAGAGGCTGTGGGAGAATAAACACACCACCTTGCAGAACACTGTTTAGGGTTGGATTTATCTTGGCCAAGTTTCAGACACACAGATTTGAAAAGCTGGGAGGAGGGATATTCCATAGGTAATTCAGAGCAATGTGTGGGAGTTTTTCTCATGCGATTTCAGATGCAAGCTTTCTGCTCTGAAACAACCTTGGAGGGCCTGGCCTTTTTCCATGGACTGCAAAGGGAGCACAGAAGATGAGCCTTGCTGGACTAAACCTGTACTTTGTGAATGCCACAAGCACTTTCCTGGAGAAAGGATGTACTACAGAGGTGTTCTACCACAACACTATTCCCCAGATCCACTGCTGTAGGGGAAATTTGTCAGTTTTAATATTAGCCCATGGAGCAACTGGTAGCTCTAAATCACCCCCAAGAAAACCAATTGTTTTAAGACTTGCCAATAAAGTGTTTTAAAATCCTCTTCTTTTTCAGGATACAGATTTTTTTTTTAATTATGTGGCCTCTTACTGTGTTTTAGTCTACTTTGAGATTGATACGATTGGAATGAGCAAACATTACTGAAAACATTGTGTACATCTCTTTAAAAATGCACAGAAGGTAGTTCCTAGAGCAATGGCAGATGAGTCACAGGGTAGATGATTACCTTCGCTATTGAGAAGAAAGGATACCAAAATGTGATGCTTTGCCACTAATCTTGAGAAAAGGACACAATTAAATGATAAGTCCTAAAGTTAAAAGAAACAATGCTACTAGAAGAAACAAAATTCTATTTGAATAAATGAAAAATTTAGGAAATATGGATATCACTGAACAAAAGGATGCTAGGTAAGCAAGGACTAAATCAGTATGGCTGAAATTAGTTTCTATCTTTGACAGTCATGGGATCCAGTGAGTGTAGTGAGCAGCTATTCCCACAGCATGGCATTCTGAGTTGCTCTTCATCTTCCCAGATTCTGCTTCAAGTGTCATCATTTGTCCCTCCCCAGAAATGACGCAGCAAAGTTTGCACAAGCTGCACTGCAGCCATTTGAAGCCAAACAGGTGCTCGGTGATTTCTAGCAGAGCTTCCTTCCACCCTGCTTGACTTCTATTCAAGGAGCTGATTTCTTCTCAAGAGGTCCTTGTAGAGACATCCCAGGTGGCTTTCAGAAGTGGAAGATGATAGTCCCTGCCAGCTGTGCCAAAGGGCTTCTAGTGCAGTGAAACTCCTCAGTGGGGGGCACTGCCTGGAGATAAATAGTCCCTCTCTGCCACCTCACAACCTTGGTGTTGTCCTTGTTTAATTCAGTTTCACTTCAGTTCCTGTCATTATGGAAACACTGCACAGAAATGTTGCTGGGTAGTAGCTGGTCAAAAATAGTTTGTCCTGTGCTAGGTTTATGCTGCTGCCACTGGCTTTCCATCCTACCCAGGGCATCTCTCTGACCCAGAACTGAAATACTAGCCATGTTACAGCTTCCAGCTTTGCCAGTGTCACACTCTGTCCAAACCACGCATGGTGGCTGTTCCTGCAGCTCAGTATGGACGTGATGAAAGGGGGGAATGTCAACATGCACATGGCTTCACTGATATCCCTGTGGGTGAAATTGGAGTTAGCATCAGCAAAGAAGACTGGGATGGGGAGCGCCATGTTGGATCCCCTCACATCTTCCCTACCATAGTGAACTGTTTGTTGGCTAAGCCTCTTTATTCATGGCTGTGCTCTGTGTTAGGAATTGTGCTTATTGTGAAGGGCCGTGGGATTTTGTCAGGAAAGTTGGTGGAACACAGCCAAGAGGAGGGTCAGTGCACAGTAACAGCCAGCTACACACAGCACATGCTTAGTAAAAGTTGTTTGTAACTTTGCTTCCCAGGTCCAGGTGCCTTCCCTTTAGATTCCTAAAGGCTTGGGAGTATGATGTCTCTTCACTGAATACACTACAAAGAAACTAACACAGTGATTAAGTGATTAAAAGCACATAAAAGTATCAAACTAAGATAAAAACAGGTACTTCTAAAAGCATTATTAATGAATATTATTTAGACACCAAGCATTTAAATCCTTTCCCATTGTCTTGAGGCTAAGTGTTAGCAGTCCCATGAGATCTCGAGGTAAAGCACATGCCAGCAGCTGTGGCATGTTTTGACACCCTTAAGAAACAGAATCACGAAATCATTAAGGTTGGAAAAGACCTCTAAGTTCATTAAGTCCATCTGCTAACCCAGCACTGCCATCTTTACCACTCAAGCATGTCCTCAGGTGCCAAAATTAATGAAGGTTAGAGGAACTGGAATACTTTGACTATATCCTTGATATGCTAACCAGCACATCAGACCAGGACTGTCCTAGTTCACATTAAATCCAAACTGCTCCATCCTTATCAGTACTTCTCAAGAGTGACTAGACCCCATGACCAAGATGCTGTCCATGTAACCAGTCACTCCTCCCTTGCCGTACAGCTCTCCATTAGGAATGGGCCACACCAAGTTCTTACGCCAGCTCTCTCCCTCTCCTGCAATCCCTTTCTTTTACAGCCCTTGCGCTACTGCATACAGTCTTGCAATCCACTTCCATACTGTCCTGATCCTGCTCCCATACACAGCATACACAAGCATGTCCATACACAGAGTTGATCCCAGACTGATCTTCATCCTTCCATGATCCCTGGGCACATCTCCCTGCTCCATAGTTATATTCTGTACATCAGGGCCAGAGGTCACTGCTTCATTCCTCTGCTCTGATACCCAGATGAACACACACACACATTCGCACACATACAGAGACTGCGTCTTGGGCATTTGGCCAGCGTGTCCCTGCCCTGTTAGCTGTTGAGAGGATCAGAGGATCACAGAATGGTTTGGGTTGGAAGGGACCTTAAATATCATTTCATTTCAACCCCTCTGCTATGGGCAGAGACACCCACTAGATCAGGTTGCTCATGGCTCCATCCAGTCTGGCTTTGAACTCTTCCAGGGATGGGGCTGTAAAGGCCCATCTTGGGCTTCTGCATTCCCAATCACTCTTCTTATTATTGGTTGCCATCTCACCAACAGGTGAGGATGAGAGGAAATGACTTTAAGTTGCACAAGGGAAGGTTCAGATTAGATATTTGAACAAAAATTGTTTTCACTCAAAGAGTAGTCAGGCATTGGAATAAGTTGCCCAGGGAGGTGGTCACTGTCTCTCGAAGTGTTCAAGGGGAGTCTGGGTGTGGCACTTGGGGATATGGTTTAGGGATGATTATGGTGGTGCTGGATTGACAGTTTTTATGTTGGAAGTCTCTTCCAACCTCAATGATTCTGTGGTTCTGTGAAAAGGCAAGGCTGTAGAAACTGCCCTGTCCCTGCCAAGGCAACTGCCACTGCCCGCTGCACCAGCTCCAGGGACTCACAGGGACTGCGGGACCCCAGGCCCCCCAGTCCTCTTGTGTCCAAGCCTTCTCCTTTCAGGGTACCCCTCTGAGCTGTTCCAGCCTCACCGTATGGATGCTGTCTGTTCCTTATGGGTGCTGTCTGTACCCCATGGATGGGATGCTGTCTGTTCCCTTTCGATGCTGTCTGTACCCTATGGATGGGATGCTGTCTGTACCCTAGGGA